>NW_012154618.1:619199-695282 GCF_000956105.1 Propithecus coquereli | reverse complement strand
TATTTTCTTCCTCATTGAGGGTTGTTTTCTCTGGTTCTTTACATGCTTGGTAATTTTTGATTGGATGCCAGGCATTGTGAATTTTACATTGTTTGGTGCTGGGTGTATTGTACTGCTTCCACAGCATCCTGCCCCTAACCCTCTGTGGCACCCATCATGGTTATAATTGCCTGTTTGAAGGCCTTGGCTCTCTCATGCTGAGCTGGAGGCTCCAAGGAAGAAGAAACCAGATATGTCATGTCCCTGCTAATTCCCCAGCAACTAGCAGAGTGCCTGGTATATTGCAGAGACTCAGCAGTTATTTGTCAAATGAACAAATAAATGAATGAATCAATGAATGGATGAAAAATAAGCATTCAAATATCCCTGTATTTCTGTTATCCATTGTTGTGTAACAAATTACCCTAACTTAGAAGCTTAAAACAACAAATATTTTCTCATATCTCACAGTTCTGTGGTTAGGCTGGGTTCAACCTGGAAGTTCTTTTGGCGATCTTACTTGGCTTTCTGGCGGTTGCAGTAAAACGGGGCTGAAATCACCCGGGAGCAACTGAATGCTGGGATGTCTGGGCCACTCGCCCTCTCCATGTGACCTCAGGGCCTTTCTGCACGGTCTGTTTATGTGTTTTTTCCAGCTGGGTAGTTAGACTATGTCCTTGGTAGCTCTGCCTTTCTCAAACACACACGATCCAGGAGGAGGGAATCTGAGGCTGCCAGTCTTCTTAAAGGCAAGTCCCAAAAAGGGTTCAGGAGGTTCATGTCCACAGCTTTCTGTTGGTTAAGCAGGCACATGACCCGCCCCAATTCAGGGGAGGGAAACTGAACGCCACTTCTCAATGTAGCAATTTACATGCACCTACTCTGTGAAGAGGTCTTGATGTCAAGTGTGCTTTTCTTCCGAAAGACTTGTCTGCCTTAGATTTAACTACAGTCTCAGTGGGGAGACTTACAAGGCCTCTGGTCTCAGGTCTTATCTTTACCTGTTAGAGGAATGTCCATAGCAAAAGCTTCAGATCTAGGCACAGAGTTCCAGCTCAACATTCCAAACTAGTGCTAATATCACCCTATATTCTAAACGGAGTATTGGTTTGCTACGAACCCCGGACAGTGGTTAGTTTGCACAGTTTTTGTTTTCCCCCTATACTGTCACTTTTAGAATTCCCATTATTTGGAACCAATTTCTTTCTTTCTCTTTTGACCTTCAATCTGGTTTATGAACTTGACTTGAATCTGGAATAGTTCTCATTTTTGCCAAAAATGTTCTTCTTTTTCTTGAGTAATGCTTGCTTCTTAAATCCTAATGTGATTTGAATAGTTGGCCAGTCGATTCAAAAAACAACAAAAACAAAGTGGTAAATATAGGTCTTCTAGGATTGGAAAGGTCTTGGAAAAAGTCCTTCCCTAGCCCTTTGCCAAATCTTAATCCGGGGAAAACCAAAACCCCAGTGAAAACCTCAGTGAGTTTTTCCCTAACATCGTGACCACCAAGAGGGCACGGGTAAAAGCCACAAAGTTCTGTTTTCATTGCACCTCCCACCACAGGCATTTAAGAACTTGAGACCTGCTTGTCAGAGCTGATGTTAAACAGAGGCTTGACAACCTCCAGGAGTTTTGATTCTTTGGTTTCATTTCCTCCTCGCTGCCCCTGCAGATCACGGCTCCCTTAGACCTGGATGTTATGATGGTCTGACCCGCCGCCTTTCGCTCTGAGGTCACCAGGAGTTCAACCGAACAGACTAGAAAATCACACATTTCAAAGTTTTAGATTCCACAGAAGATACGTTGATGAAGAGCTGGACTCTCCAAGTTGTATTTCTCTACCTGGAATTTCTGACTTCATACGTCAGCTATGAACGTGCATGTTTATTTTCCATTAGGAGGAAAAAAGAAATCTGCTGGTTCACACGGACAGATTTACACACCATCAGTCAAGCTCTCTTCCCTGGAGAGCATGTGATGAATAAATTAGCCTTCTATAAATATATGTTGCAAGCACTCTTGTACCATTCAGAGTCATTATTATAATTCATCAAAGCCGATATGTAGATGCGACAACCGCGTCAAGGGAGGAAGAATTGGGAAGTACAGATTTACCCACATGGGGTAAGTCCTTGCCTTCCCTTTGGTGCTCTGACTGCTTGGATTTTACCTGTGTCCTTGGTAAACGTAGCAGCTCCTTCCTGGCCACCTTCCCACTTTCTTCACCTTTTTGCCTGGGATACAACACATTGCATATGTTGTCTGATATTTTCCGCCAGATAATGCTTTGGGCTATTTTTTAAACCGAGCACTTAAGCTGATAAGAGTCATATTTTTCCCATCTGTATTTCCAACATATTGCCAGAGGTTCTGGGCAACAGATATGTCTTTGAGTAAATAGAATACTAAATCGAGGCAATGGATCATAAGTTTAAGGCAATGAGGCTCTTTCCTCACCAGCCAATAAAAAGGGTCACTAGACTATGAGAAAGAAATGGAATGGTGGGAGATAGAAAGTTTTAAGAACGCATTCATCAGAAAGATCAGTCAGGCTTTTCTTCCTCCTCCTGGACCTGAGAAGATAAAGTCCTCATCAGAGCACAGGAAATATGCCCGTTTCCATCCCAAATGACGCGTGGTTCTGGGGGATCGATCACAGCAGCCTGTGCTCTCATCTCCTGGAAATCCATCAAACTTGTCTCTCCCAGGTTCGGGGCTTGAGTCATTGCCCTGAGGAGCTACAGAGAGGCTCGCACTGATTGGCCTTTTAGGCACGTTTAAAAAACTAGGAGTCAAAAAAAAAAAAAAATTTAGTTCAAAAAAAGAAAAGAAAAAACTAGCAGCTGCTTAATCTTTCCCAGGCAGGCCAAGCTTCCCGCCAGCCGTGACATCTTCACATCCAGGTGCCCTCGTGCCTTTGATGGAGGCCGCGGTGCAGAGCAGGGTGTGAGAAGTGCCCACTCCTGGACCGAAGGCCT
Source organism: Propithecus coquereli (assembly GCF_000956105.1). Classification (NCBI taxonomy): domain Eukaryota; kingdom Metazoa; phylum Chordata; class Mammalia; order Primates; family Indriidae; genus Propithecus; species Propithecus coquereli. The sequence goes on along the minus strand of NW_012154618.1, from coordinate 692,325 downwards.
ATGAAAGGGTGTGTAGGAATAAAGAAGAAACGAGAAAAACCCATGCCACGGCCCTGGGATGGGGTGCACTTGGACCACCAGGACGGGCCTGGGTTAGGCAAACTCCTGAGCAGGAGAGGCCGGTCGGTTTACAGGGGCATAAAAGCTAGTGTTCTACCTTCCCTGCTTTTTTTTTTCTTTGAGCTGCCATGATCCCTTCACCTCACAGGCTTGAAATTCTGAACCCTGGCCTTGTTTTCTCAGAAAAAGTTGACAAAAGTTGATTTAAAAAAAAAAAAAAGATTTTAATAAATTCGGCAACAGTGCCAAGCTATGTTGATTGTGAATTACCTCTTGCGGTGCAGATGCTGCTGTTACAGAGTTCTGTTGATCAAATAAACAAATCACTTTTTCCTATAATAGTTCCTAGCTCTATGGTGGCTTAATTCCGCTTGTTGTTTATGCATTCATTTTTAGAAGCAAGAGGCTATAGTACAGTGTCTTGGGAAGTGAGCTTCTGTCTTGGGTTTAATTGGCATCTGTGACTCTGCTAAATTTTTTCGAACTTTTTTCCCCTCTATCCTACTGCTTCTGAGCTTTATGTGATGTTTTATTTAATATGGCATGCAAGATATTGGTCTTCAGTCCAAATCGCAATTTTACATCAAAACCGATTCTCCTGACAGTTGGATGTGGATGGTCCATTTTTGAAGTTTACATGCTGCCCTGGTTCTTGAGGGAAAAATGGAACAGCTCACCTACCTGAGACTTTTCCCACAATAACAAAAACGAATTTTTCCCAACCGATGTGGTGTGATTTACTAGTCTCCTTCAAGTGCTTTGGTGCAATAAGAGTGCATTAAAATACTACAGACATTTTCTAAAAAAGCAAGCCCATCGGAACTCTAAATCTACACTGGCATGCATCCCTAACATTAGCAAGGATCTGGGGGTACTGAAGCAATTATCTATGAATTTTTGAGTTTCTCGTTCAGAAGATCTAGGCTCCTCCTGGCCTTCCTTCTTTTTGTGAAAATGCAACTTGATCACAAGCTTTTGCAGACCAGTCTTACTAATGACAGCTGGGGCAAAGCCAGTGAAAGAAAAATTTAAGCTGATGTATGGAATATCTTTTTAGCTCTAGCAGCCTATATAATGTATTCCAAAATGGTTGATTGTGAAAAATATGATTGCAATTTACATAGCATATTAATAATTATTCTTAAGGTCAAAATGAACAGAAATACCCTAATTCTCTACGGCATGCTGTAGGGTGATATTCAGCTTTCTCTAAGGTATGATCTCAATTAGTCTTCCAGTTTTACCTCCTACCACTTCCCTATTCATTGATTAATTTATTGTCTGTGCAGCCGGTGTTCATGGAGAGTCTTCTAGGTGTCGGGCAGTATGCTATGTGCTAAGCAAACCTGCTCCCTTTCTCTCTACCTATTTGAATCCTGCCAACTTGAAGGCCAAGGAACATTGTCACTTTTTACACCCTCCCAGATGCTCCCAGGCCATGGGGATCTCTCCTTACCCCTCCACATTCCCCTTATAGCTCATTTTGCACGTAGTCTCTCTTGTTCCCCAAGTAATTCTTCCAGATTTCTGTTTCCTGAATTGCCAGTGGGATTATTTCCTCCTTGAAGGCTGGGATTGCTTCTCTGTGTTTCCCCCAGGCCCTGCCGCTCAGAGCAGGTGCTCAGTGTGTGTTTGAGTGAGTGAGTGGTCCTCAGAATCCTACTACCCCGCCTCCCCTGCCCCCAACCGTCCTTCCTGGTGCTCCTCCGAGCACTCTACTGTTCGGAGCCTTTGTGTCACTTTTTTGCTGTCTGGAATACTCTGCTCCTGGTCATCTGCATGACTCCTGCCCTCGCTTCCGTCACGTCTCTGCTCAGTACCCCCACCAGAGAGGACTTCCCTGACCACTTTGTGGGAAATAACATGCCCCTCCCCTCCCCACACTGCTTTTCATTCTTCTTTAACATTTACCACTAAACTTATTATTTGTTTATTGGTGTGTCTGTCACTCCTTGGCTTAACAGAGTTTGCCTCTTCCTGTTCACTGCTATATGGGACTGTCCAGAATGGGGTCTGGTTCATGGGAGGTGCTCATATACTTGCAGGATTAATGAATGAAAAAGCATGCTTTTCAGGACAGCGTTGCCCTTAGTGTGGGCCCCTCCTGGAGGACTAGTACAGCACAGTGGGGGTAGTCACCACTGATGTCAGGTGCCCAACTTCAGCTGGACTTGAACTAGCCAGGATTGATCGCACGCGCTCTGGAGTCTATGGCCCTGCCGGAGTGCCAGGCATGGTCTACCTATGTGTCTTTTGACAAGGTGACTTTTCCCATCCTCAGTTTCCTCACCTGCAAGATGAGAGTCTTTGCTGTTGGAAAGAATAAATAAGATAATGCAGCAAAGTTGCCAGCAAAGTGCCTGGCACACAGTAGGTGTGTCATTACTGACATTACTGTCATTACTGTGGTCATTACTGAAGTGGACAGGATGGCTCCGGTAAGCTCTCATTATGTGTTAACCACTAGAAAGGCAATAACAATGAGGTTAGTGCTGGCTCTTTGAATGTTCTAGTTCATGAACCGAAGAATATGGATGTCAGTGGTTGCTATTGTCCTGAAACTCCAACCTGAATGGGATGGGAGTTTTTAATGCCATGTCTATAGGGTGACAGTAGGCTGCCCTAATAAGAATCATCAGAGCCACGAACTTGGCTATGCCCTTCACTCAGGCCCATTATTCTTGCCGCCCCTCAAATCCCAGGTTTTGGAGTGGGGGTGGGGGTTCTGAGTTTGCCATTGGTTGGTGCAGGTCTGACATGGAGATAATAGAAGAAAAGGATAAAGAAGATGGGAGAAAATGCCAATAACAAAAGCTGCTTGGTTGAATTTTTGAGTGGCTTGGTTTTGGGAAGTCTCTGTTAAGCTGTTTTAACAACACAGTTTGTTTTTTTCTTTTTTTTTCAAGTGTTAAGTATTCTTTTCATGCCTTTGTTCACATCAGGGGAAAGAGCTAGGCACTTCTCATGTTTCCTTGTAAAGGTTTTCTGTCTTGTTCCCACAGTAAGCACAAGCGTGTTTCCTGCAACCTAACTTAGAGTTTATTGTAACCTGAAACCACACATGGGGCCCTTGACCTAGCAGCTTCCCCACATGTGTGTCAGGAACTTGGCGTTAAGGGGCACCAGTGCCAGAGCAGAACTAACTCAGAGACCACGTGCCCGCCCATCTCAAATAATGTGTGTCACACGGTGTATATTTTTCTCGTTTTCTGAGTTTAGCGTTTGATTAATTCTCATAATAACTCTAAAAAGGGATTGGAGTTCTTTTACTCTTGCCTATCATTATAATGCCCAAAGTAATTTTCCTTTAGTGATTCCAAATATTCTTCAAAGATTAGTTTGACCTTGAGAAGAGGAGTCGTTCCCATAGGCACTTTGACAGTAGATTTGAAAAATCACCTCCGCACATCCTAACAGGCGCTCTCCTTGGGAAAAGCCAAGGGAAGCTGAGAAATGATGTGTAGACTCTCTTCAATCATGTTTTCTCATAAGGCATATCTGATCTTGAAGTGATGGAGCCTGAGGGAGAAGATCAAGTTTGAAAAAAGCAAAGGCCAAAGGTGTTTCATTTCCTTGATCAAGTTGAGACATGTGGTCAGACTTTTTTCTACCATGCTACCCAATGTTAAATTGCTTTCTTACCAGAAATTTAAATAAAAATGAAAGAAAACAATGATCGATCCGTTTCTTGCAAGCATCTCATTTTTTATTGACAGCACCCTTAGGCTTTTCTTGAAAATGGCCGACCAGCCTTCTGTATGGGAACACGCAGTGGGTTGCAGAGATGACGCATCAGCAACCTCCATGTTCCCGGCTCAGTCTGTCTGGACTTGGGCTTCATTGTGAATTTCTGCAGTTCAGAGCATTTGAAGACAGGAGAGCAATGAGTGATAGAAAGTTCCAGGCAATATGATATTTGTAAGGGTTAAGAGATCAGCCTCTAGACCTGGGTCCAAATCTGGGCTCTTCTTGTGCTAGCTGTTAGTTCTTTGTGTCTCAGTTTCTTTATATTTAAAATGGGGATAATAATCCCTCCTCCAGGAATGTTAGAGACTGGAATGAGATAACTTGGGTCAAGGACTTGAAACAGGGACTGGCCCGCTACAATTCAGATCGTGTTGCTGTAGCAGATCCCAGTGGTTTCTATATTTCAAGTCTCTGGATCTGAGCGAGCAAGATTCCTGGAAGCAGGGCTTGGGAGCAAAGGGCATAGAATTCAAAGACACACACATCGTTTAGCTTCTGCTTTTCCTATTTCTATGCCAAAGTTGAAATCTGGATTGTAATGTTGAGGACCACATGTTGACAACCCTGGGAATGATAACTCTGTTGTTTTTAAGCCCATTAGGGACTGTTGACATGTCTGAACTCAATCTGAGTGCTGGACACAGGCATTCGAAACCCACTCCCCGCATTCTGGCCCCCTCTCCCAGTGAAAGGAGTCAGGGCTTCTGTCCCATCTGTCTGGGAAGAGACAAAAGTTCATAGCCTGGTTTCCAAACTTCAGTCATTTCCAAACCATCTTCATGTCTCCTCCCATGTCCGGAGCTTACCTTTACTACAACTTATTTATTGTTATTCTTTACATATACCTAAATACACTGATTTCTATTCCTTTGCTTCATTCTACATAGTCCAACCTCTGAAATTACACCTGGATATGATAATTGTAGTTTTAATAATACACAAGAAAGCAACAACACAGTAATTAAAATAAAATTCACATCTGTCTTACCTAAAATGATCTTGTCTGCCACCTTTGGAACACAAAGCACCCTTTGGGGGGGACACAGCCCTTAGAGTCTGTTGAAAGTGTGAGTTTCTAAGAATGGATTGTTCTGTTTGAGGCAGAACCACGACCAAAGACCCCTGCAAACCATGGCCGTGGGCTCTTTGGTTTTGCTCTGCTGTCAGCCCAGAGCCGAGGACTCTAGAAGGGCAGACTCAGAGGGGCCATTTTCCATCAGCGATAAGAGAGTGTGTCTCAGACAGCTGTCACTGAACAATTAATCTTCAAACTGAGAGCTCAATTACCAAACATGTGTTCTCGTGTGCAGGGCCCTATTCTCAGCATCCAGAGCTTCTATTAGACACAAATAATATATATTTTTTCCATTCATAATTATCTCCTCTTAATGCAGTCTCTATGATTATGATGTATGCTGTAACTGTTGACTCTTCACAGTTGGAATTGTTAACATATTGTGAAAATATGCACAAAATCATTCTTTCCAAGCTGACTTTTGCTGTTAAAATTAGAAAGACCAATATGAGTTTGAACAGCATGAATAGGAAAAGTAGATGATCAATTCTTATGCTTGGAAATGCAATTGCCTCTCTGGAACCAAGATTTCTTATTTTCACATCTTATATCTTCTTGTGCTTATTATAATAAAGACAATAAAGCAGAATGAAAGAAGGTTGAGGCTGAGAGAAAATAATTGAATATTTTAGGATAAAATACTTTTGATTTTAATATTTTTCTATTTGTGTTAATAGATGGATTTAGTTATTAGAAACTTGACACAAATAAAATGCATTTGGTTTTCTGAGGGGTTTTGAAGTGAATTTTTGATTCTAATATCTGTTGATTTGCTGCTCATCCAGAAGATAGAAAAATGATTGAAAACTAAAAGGAAAATCCAGACAGTATACATATTTTTGAAAATTTTGTCACTAAAATTAAGCACATATCTATTGCACTGACAAAGACTAAACGTTTGTTCAGATCTGCAACTTGGCAATGATGACTTTCAAGAGACCAATGAATCCTTTGATTTTTAATAACAATTATTAATAGTATTTCTGTTTTAACAATCATAACTGGATAAAAAATACTTTTTTTGCCCCACCTAGGAAAATAACCAGTTTTCATTCTTTCTCCCAGCTCCTTTGAGAATCTCAATGATTTCTGGCCCAGGATTGGTTTTCTTTCTGCCACTACTCCATGGGCATTTTGTTCCCATGTAGCCATTAGGAGAATGCGTCAGTCATTCACAGAAGCTGTAGTCAAATGTGTTTTCAGCTCTTCATTCAGGGGACATTTTGTGACCCACAAGTCTCAGAACTGAGGTTCAAAAGCCACTCCCCTCTTCCCCTGCCACCATGATGGCTCATGTCGTTTCTCCATGACCCTAAAAATACCTTCCCTAACAAGGATGCCATCTTCCCTGCCTGGACTCCACGGTTTGTAGGAGGGCACTTTGTCCTGAGTCCATTGGGCCTGACATCTAGAAATCAGAAGTCTGCCTTGGTGAACCCCAAAACTTGTCTCCAAATGTTCACACTTTCCTTATTTTCACTATTTATCAGAGATTTATTATAGATCAGCAAAGAGCCATCGGTCCCACCTGCCTAAAAGGGATATTTTAAAACTTGAGTATTTTGCTCATACCCAGCACTAATGAGAACTGAAAGATCATAGGAAGAGAGGACATTCCCATATGTACATTTTACAAAAAATTAATATCCCCTCAAATCAGACCACCCGGACAGAAAAGTGCCTCATGTACTAAATGAGGGGCGGAGGAGACACTTCTAATTAAAGTTTCAGTCCTCTATCCAGATCTGTGTGAAAGCATCGAGAATTTTTTTTAACACTTGGTTTTGCCATGGGTATTTTGTAAAGATATTTTGAGGTTTTGCTTAACAGCTGGATCTCCTTTAATATTTATTTCCACAGAGTCTGGGTTCAGGGCCTGGAAGTTTTTGTGGGAAAAGAGCTCCAAAAACTCCCAGCTACAATCATTCTCTTAGGATGGCTTTTTAAATGGTACACAAGAGTATATCATTTAAAATTACAACCAGTGTCTTAAGGAAACATACTCTCTAAGTTAGGATAACCTGGTAATAAACATCTGTAAAATTACACAAAATGTTTTTTAAAAACATACTTTCAAAGTTAGAATAGCCTGGTCATAAACATTTGTTTCTGCGTTTTGTCAGAAATCTCTGGGGCTCAGTATTTTAGGGAGTTACAGAGGTGAACATCTGGAACGTTCTCCAGCGAGCCCGGCTCAGGTTTGCTCTGAGGCCGGAGTGCAAGTCATCTTTGCTTAAGCGCTGCCCTTGGCGGGATATTGATCAGAAGCTGCATACGTGGTTTTACTTGACGTCCTGACTGTTCCAGTGAATTAAATGTATTTCAAATAGATAAGCTAGAAGATGGGTTTTTAAATATGCAGAACAACAGAGCAGGAAGTCCATATGGCAGAGAATAAAGACATACACACTTCTGAAAACTTAAAAGGCTGTCATCCGCTCAGCCTGCCCGTAATAGCCACTCTCAAAGATAATTGCCACCCGTGCGTCCGTGATGAAAAGTGCATCACGCTGCCCAGGAAATTGGCTTAAACTACAACAAGAAAGATTTAGATTAGCTGAGGCAGAACTTCCTGGCTGCGCAGCTCTGGGTTATGAGAGTGAGGGCCTGGGTGGCTCTGTGAGCCGGGCCTGTGTGTCCTTGGAATTCCATTCCTTCTTCTCTTTGGGCCTGGAATTTCTCCCGGAGCTATAGAGTAGAGGGGTTGTCACTGTCTCCAGCAACATGGGGAAAAACAAATTTTAAGAAACGTGGCTTGTTTCCTCAACTTTCTATTTGTGTAACTGCGATGGATTCTGAGGGAGTCAACACATAGTCACTGAGACCTGCTCGATGACGCTGGGCCCTGTCTGAGGTCTGGGTGCCCACCCTCGGCATCTGGCGGAGGAGGCAAGCCGTGGGCAGCACAGCAACCTCACCCCCCAGGGAGATCTGGGGTGGGGAGGAGTTCAGAAAGTTCAAAGAGATTTCACCCACAGAGTAGGACACCTTCAAAGACCCGGCGGGCAGGGAACGGAAGAGAGGCTGGGGCGATGGGAAGGGGGGATGAATAGCCAGACTCCAATTCAGAAGTTCCCAATCCGTGTTTGCGGGGCTGGGGCCAGGAGACAGAAAAGTCAAAGAGGGAAGCAGCCCAGGTGGGAGCACTCGCACCCGGAGCACGGCGGGCGTGCAGCCAGCGTGCAGGCCCCGCGAGACGGAGATTGCCAGGGAAACCAGCAGTTTGCATTTGTAGGTAAAATCGTTTGATTCTTAAATGTTTTCTCAAATCACATACGGGCAGCAGAGCAAGTGCTGATGACTTTTCCTGATGCCTCAGAGTTCTTGTTGATGGGGCGGCTTCGGACCCTAGAGCACTTTCATCTGACCCTGGAGCACTGCCACTGGCTCCAGCAGCTCACGGGGGACTAAGGGGGGACCTGGGGGAGGGAGGGGGGTCCAGCACCCCTACTTAGAGGTCCAGAGCCGTCACAGAGGCCCGTCCTCCTCTCAGGAGCCACACAGGCTTCTGCTGGACGTTCCTTGGTGCCTGCCCAAAGGGCGCTGATGGCTTTGCTCCCCTCCGGCCGGCAGTGAATGCAGCTGGAGCCTGGCCAGCCTCCTGCCAGGCGGGCACCAGGATTCCCCGGCACCACGTCTCCCTCGGCCTGTGTGCGGGGTGCTGGTGCCATTTGGGCAGCCCTGGAAAATGCCCTTGAGCTGCTTAATTTGTACTCTTGCTTCAGAGACTGGAGTATTAGAGAGAATTATAAGCACTCCTTTCTGTGGATTCTGGGTTATTTTGCCTATTTGGGGTAATAATTCTCATTATGCTTTGTGGTCCTTTTTAATAAAAATGACATTCCCCTTATCTTTAAAGGTTGAAATCTCAGCCTAATGTATGACCCACACTATCCTTAGAGAGTTATAAAAATTAGATTATATAACCTCACATTTCCCGCTAATGAACATGGTGATGCTTCAGCCCAATGAGAGGGAGACAAGCGATGGGGATTTATGCTTTAATAATCCTGTTTAGATTGGTGTGTGTGGCCGCAGGCAGCGGGCCTCCGACGGGTACAGCAGGCACTGCGGCTTTCCTGGCCAGCAGGGCAGTATTTTTTACGGCAGTAAATCTCTCTCGGGTGAGGGATTCTTACACTGCACCAGGGGATGGCTGTGGCAGTGGTTTCGCGTATGAAATTGCTCTGAAAATAAGACTATTCTTATCATCTAGAGAAACGCCACCTGGTACCGACGTTCTTTGGATCTTAATGTGTAGATGCTGCTCTGGGCACCTACTCATGCCAGGCATAATGCTGATTGCCGTTCATGCATTTTTTTTCCCATTTATTTCTCATGATCTTCCTGTGAGGTAGGTGCTGTGAGTGTCCCCATTTTATGCTGTGACCTTCCTCAGGGCAGGGGACTTTGTCTTCATGTTAGCATCCCCAGTGCTTGGGGCAGTTCATAGTAAGTGGTTAGTCCTTGCTGTTGCATAATGAATGATAGACCCGTAACGGTTAATTTTATATGTCAGTTTGGCTGGGCCACAGCACCCAGATATTTGGTCAAACATTAATCTAGATGTTTCTGTGAAGGTTTTATTTGCATGAGATTAATATTTAAATAGGTGGACTTTGAGTAAAGCAGATTACTCTCCGTAATGTAGGTGGGCCTCGTCCAATCAGTTGAAGGCTTTGATAGCAAAACCTGACTTCCCCAAGCAAGAAGAAATTCTGCCAGCAGATGGCCTTTGCACTGGACCCACATCTGTTCCCTGGGTCACTGGCCTGCTGGTCTACCCTGAAGATTTTGAACTTGCAAAGCTATATATATATAGAAACAACATGAATGTCAATCAACTTACAAAGAGATAAATATTAATAAAATGTGGTATAGCCATACAATGGACTTATTTGGCAATAAAAAGGAATGTAGTATTGATACATGCTCCAACATGGATGGGCCCTTGAAAACATTATGCTAAGTGAAAAAAAGAAAGACAGAAAGGACACATATTATATGATTCCTTTATGTGAAATGTCCAGAAGAGGAGAATCTATATAGACAAAAAGTAGATTAGTGGTCACCTGAGGCTGAAAGAAAATTAGAAGGAAATGTTTGAACAAATACAATAGTGTCTTTTTGGAGTGATGAAAATGTTTTAAAGTTAATTATGGCAAAGGTTGTACAACAGTATGAATATACTAAAAGCCATTGAATCATATACCTTAAATGGATGAATTATATAGTATGTGAGTTATGCCTCAATAAAGCTGTTAAAAAAAGTTCCCCAGGTGGTTCTCTTGTGGCCCAGATTTGAGAAACACTTGCTGCTCAAAGTGTGGTCCACAGAGCAGCAGCACTGGCCTCATGTGGGAGCCCATTAGAAAGGCAGATTCTCAGGCCCGGCCCCAGATCTATGGGACCAGAGTCTGCATTTTAATGAGAGCTCCAGGGGATGTCTTAGGATGATAGTTTATGTTATTGATTTGAAGTCTTTCTCCTTTTTTAAATACAGGCATTACAGCTATAAATTTTCCTCTAAGCACTAATTTAGCTGCATCCCATAAATTTTGATATGTTGTGTTTCTATTTTCATTCATGTCAAAGTATTTTTGAATTTCTTTTGTGATTTTGTTCTTTGAACCATTGGTTATTTAGGAGTGCATTGTCTGATTTCCGCATACTTATGAATTTCTCAAATTTATTTTTGTTATTGTTTTTAATTTCTTTCCATTATGTCAGAGAACATACTTTGTGTGATTTCAATATTTTTAAATTAATTGAGGTCTGTTTTATATCGGAGCATATGTTCCATGTGCGTTTGAGAAGAAGGTATGTTCTGCTACTGTTAGGTAGAGTATTTTATAGATGTCTTTTATGTCTAGGTGGTTTATAGTGTTCAAGTCTTCTATTTCCTTGTTAATATTCTGCCTAGCTGTTTTATTGATTATTTTATTTTTATTTTTATTTTTTTTTGAGACAAAGTCTCGCTTTTGTTGCCCAGGCTAGAGTGAGTGCCGTGGCGTCAGCCTGGCTCACAGCAACCTCAAACTCCTGGGCTCAAGCAATCCTTCTGCCTCAGCCTCCCGAGTAGCTGGGACTACAGGCATGTGCCACCATGCCCGGCTAATTTTTTCCATATATTTTTAGTTGTCCAATTAATTTCTTTTTATTTTTGGTAGAGACGGGGTCTCGCTCTTGCTCAGGCTGGTTTCGAACTCCTGAGCTCAAACAATCCGCCCGCCTCGGCCTCCCAGAGTGCTAGGATTATAGGCGTGAGCCACCGCGTCCGGCCTGTTTTATTGATTATTGAAAATGGGGTATTGAAGTCTCCAACGATTATTGTTAAATTGTCTGTTCTTCCTTCATTATTGTTAGTTTTTGTTTCATATATTTTGGGGCTCTGTCGTTAAGCGCATATATATGTTTATAATTATTATATCTTCCTGATGGATTGATTTTTCTATATTATAAAATGCCCTTCTTTATCATTAGTAACATTTTTTGTTTTAAAGTCTACTTTGCTATTAGTATAGGTTGCTGTTTGCATCATATCTCTTCTCCCATCATTTCACTTTCAATCTCTTTGTGTCTTTGATCCTAAAATGTATCTTTTGTAGACAGACAGCAAATAGTTGGATCTTGTTTGTTATCGCTGCCTTTTGATTATACTGTGTGGTCTATTTTAATTTAATGTTACTATTGATATAGTTTTTTTGTGTATGTGTGTGTGTGTAAAATACATATAATACATATCCAACCATGTAATATGACAAATAGAGACTTTTACTGAAGAAGATAAAAATACAAGAAACATTGTACATAGGACAATGACACCTCATTCCCCTTCAAAGTAGGCACCTGGGGAACTCACACAGTTCCCCCAGAGTCTTTTAACCTAACCTGTACATGTTCAACATCCTCGGTGCTCTGCTTGTTGCAGGCCTTCCAGAACGTGGATCCCTTTCAGCAGATTCTCGACCATCTTTGAAGCATTTGTGCCACACTTTTATTTACACTGCACTCAGTGAATCATCTCTGAAAGCCTCCTGAATCATTCCAATAGTTTCCATGGAGGAATGTTCAAGTTTAATGCAAAATTTGATGCAGATTTCTTGCTCAACTCACTCATTTTGAATGCAATGACCACACAGTACACATGCTCACTCAATGGCATCTAGCACCCCACTGACGAGTACAGTGAGGTCATCATTGTTCACACATGCGCATTACACTCTCCTGAGCTGCCAGGTTACATAGATGTTGTGCAAACTGTTATCATTATATTAACGGTGGCTGGATACTTTCCAGACAGCCCTCGTGTATATATGCTATTTATATTTTTGTTTTCTGTGTATCTCATGCCTTTTTTACTCCCATGTTCTTCCTTTCCTGCTTTTTTTGCATTAAGTGAATATTTTCTAGCATATCATTTTAATTTCTTTAATGATTTCTTTTACTATATTTTATTTTATTAGTGTTTGTTCTAGATCTTACAATATGCACCGTATTATAATCTATATGGCATCATTATACTAACTTAATTCCAATCAGATACAGAAATGTTGCTTCTATCTGGCTCTCTTCCTTATTCTGCAGTTTTGTACCATGATTGTTGTGAGTATTACATCTACATATGTTACAAACCCAGCAATACATTGTTATTATTTTATATAATTTTATGTCTTTAAAAAGATGAGAGAAGAATGTAGCAAAAGTACATGTTTATAGAGTTGGTTATATTAACCTTCTTATTGACCATTTCTGGTTCTCTTTAGTTGTTCCTTTGGATTTGACTCACTGATGTCATTTTTTTACTCTAATTCAGCTTTGTTTCCACCCACCTTTTTTGAACTGTCTTTGTCAAATATATTATATTTCTCTGTGCTCTGTGTTGTAGACTCAACAATACAATTATATACATGTTTTATACAATTGCATTTTAAATTAGTCAAGAGTAGAAAGGAGAAAATGTATGCAATTATACTGTCTTTTATAATTACATACATAATTACCTTTATTGGTGCTCTTTATTTTTTTCACGCAGATTCTAATTACCATCTGGGGTCACTTGCTTTCAGTCTAAAGAACTAACTTTAGCATTTCTTGTAAGGCAATTCTGCTAGCAACAAATTATCTGTTTTTGTTTATCCGGGAATGCCTTTTTTGTCTTATTTTTGCAAGTTAATTTTGCTAGACAAAAAATCCTTGATTGACAATTTTTTGAACCGTTTCAGCCTTAAGAATGTGTCATTTCACAGACTTCTGACCTCCAGCGGTTCTGATGAGAAATCAGCTGTTAATCTTAACGAGTTCCTTTGTAAATAATGAGTCACTTTTCCCTTTCTCCTTTTAAGATTTTTCTTTGCATTTATATTTTAACATTTTACCTATGACATGTCTGTGGATCTCTTTGCATTTATCATACTTGGAGTAGGTAAGCTTCTTGATGTATAGACTAATGTTTTTCATCAAATTTGGAAATATTTCTGCTGCTGATTCCTTGAATATTTTTTCTCCTTCTCTGTCTCTCTAGTGTTCTTTCTGGTATTCCTATTAGCTGTATGTTGGTGAACTTAATGGTTTCCCACATTCCCCTGAGGCTCTGTTCATTTTTCTTTATCCTTTCTTCTCTGTGTTCTGCAGGTTGCATAATTTTATCCATCTATCTTCAAGTTTGCTTATTTTTTCTTCTGCCAATTTAAATCTACTGCTGATCCCTTCTAATGAATTTTTAATTTTGGTTATTGTACATTCCAACACCAGGATTTCCATTTGTTCCTTTTTTAGTAATTGCTATTTCTTTATTTGTATTCTCTATTCGATGTGACACCGTCATTATACTTTCCTTAACTTCTTTAAGCATGTTTTCCTTTAGTTCTGTGAACACATTTATATTGGCGACTTTGAAGTCCTTTTCTGTTATACACATTTAAACACTCTCATGGGCAAGTTCTGTTGCCTGCTTTCCCCCCCCCCAGTGTATTGGCCATTCTTTCCTGTTTCTTTGCATGTCTCGTAATTTTCTGTTGGAAACTGGACATTTTAGATAATATATTGTAGCCACTGTGGGTACAGATCTCTCTGTGGGGCTTGTTATTTGCTTCATTATTTGTTTAGTAACTGAGTAGATTATTTTAATAACTCTATTCATCCCTTTTCCCCTTGCCCCACAGTGTGAAGACTCTGATGTTTGTCAGGGGCACAGTCTTGAGTTTGTCCCCAATCGCTCTGGGTTGACAGTGTTTTTTTCAGGACTCTTTTTGACTGACTCTCTCCCTGATCATACCCAGCTGTTAAACTCCACTCATTGCCATTTGATTACACTATTGTTTTTGGTAATGCCCTGGGGACATAAATTTATGCACAGACGAATCCAATCAAATCCACACACCTTTGAAGGGCTAGTTCCTAAGGTCAGTGTTTCAGATTTGTTCTGACGCTAGGAGGTCTCCTTCCAGCAATCTCTTTCCCTAGTTCTTTCCACAAACTAGCCAGCCTGCAGTTTAGTATATATCTCCAACGAATCTACTAATCTCCTTCCAATTGCCTTTTACCACAACTTCTACTGTTTTTAAGGGTGCACTTAGGCTTGAACTCCTCCACAATTCCTTGCAAATGAAGTCAGTTCCAATGGGAAGAGAGTAGGAACTTTCTGCTTTATGGCCTTCATCACCCCCCAGGCAAAATCTCTGAATTTCTATGAACTGCAGCTATGGAGCTTAGAGTGAGGACAATGGCATGATTTTATTTTGAGTGACAATCCCACTTCTAGGAGCTGAGTACTTGGTGAAGGGGTGGGAAAAACAGTAGACGGAGGTCTTCTCAGCTTGCCCCTTCTGCCAGGGAACCACGACCTCACAAACATGGTTAGGACCTCAGTATTCTTAGTGGTACTTTGACCCATGTAGAGCCACTGTCCCTTGAATTAGGCTGGATGGAAGGAGGGAGCCCCCACCTTTTAGCTGCACTAGTCATTGATTTTTAAGTTAATTATATTATGGAGAGAACAGACTTTTTATAATAACAGTTATTTGAAATTTGTTGAGACCTGCCTTATGGCTAGAATGATCATATAATGTGATGTGCAAACAGGGACAATTTTCTCTGGGTTAAATGCTAAACTTAATAGATGTTAAGGCAAGAGGTGTAAACTGATAGTGTCCTGAAAACTAGAATTCATCTTAACCTATTTATGGCTGAGTATGCCATCAAATTTTTAAATATTTCATGTGTATTTGAAAAGAATAAGTATGCATTTGTCTGACGCAGTATTTTATATACCACCTTTCTTTGAGAAAAAAAACATGATTAGAATTTAACCCTCAGGGCATTATTATTATCATCTTTTGGGACAATCAATGTGCAGATTTAAATACATTCTTTCCTCTATTTCTTCTCGGACCTCAGGTTTTCTATGTGGAGTCCCTTACCTTCTTCCTTAAGTACAACTTTCAGAATTTCCTTTATTGACATCTATGGTTGAAAACCTCAATTTTTGTTTGTCTGAAAGTGCCTTTTCCTCATTCTTGAAATATATTTTTACTAGGTATAAAATTCTAGTTGACAGTAATGTTTCTCGGAGCACTTTTAAGATAGAATTCTATTGTCTTTTGGTTTCCGTTTTTGCTGCTGCAAAGTTAGCTATCAGTTTTTTGAACGTGGTGTGTCTACTTTCTCTGGCTGGTCTTTTTGTTAATTTTTAACTTCATAAGGTGGAAAAATTTGAAGAATGAAGAATAGTACAATGAACCCTAGTGTACTCTGGCTTTTAAAATGTTTAGTTTTCCCCTTTGGTGTATTAAAGTTTCATACATGTGCATTTTTTTAAGTATCTTTTTTGGGGGGATTCATGGGGTTGATTTCTTTTTGGCATTACTTTTTTGTCCCCATTTCGGCTATACTATAATTCTAGAACTCTGTATAGACCAAGATTTCTCAACCTCAGCACTACTGACATAATTCATGGGTGTGCAGGGCTGTCCAAACTTTGTAGGATGTTTGGCAGTGTCCTTGGCTTCTGCCCACTAGATGCTGGGGGCACATACCCTCCACCCCTGCCAGTTTTGACAACCAAAAGTGTCTCCAGACACTGCCAAATGTTCCCTGGAGAGCAAAATTGCCCCTGGTTGAGAGTCATTAATTTAGATACATCTTAAACTTTTAAATTCACATTCCCTGTTTCTTAATGTTTCACACATGTATTCTATATCTTCATTACCTCTGAACTGCAAGTTGGATAACTTTTTCACTACTTCTCTCTTCAGTTATCTCTTAGTCATTTTTATTAGTTTCCTTGTCTCTGCTTGTATTCAAGTTTATCTTTTATTTGTATAAACATAATCATTTTATATTCCATCATTGATAACTTCAGGATCTGAAGTCAGTTACCGATTTTTTCCTTGTGTGCTCAGAAAGAGTTGCTCATCTTTCCAACTTTGTATGTCGGAATCCTTTATCTGTAGGATAAAGGTGGGTTTCTCTTTGTTTGTTTTTGTTTTTAGAGAATATTAAATTTAGCTTCTGTTGGTTGCCTGGGATCTTTACTAATTTCGGACCACTCGAATTGTTGGTTTGAGGATTTTCAGACTCCCAGGTCATAAGAATTCTGCCTGCAAACCTAAGTGAGTGACAGCTTGTGGGTATCAATTCTCAGGGACTATTTTGTTCTTTCTTTTTTTTTTTCCTTGGGGACAGGGTCTTGCTCTGTTGCCCGGGCTAAGGTACAGTGGCATCACCACAGCTCCCTGCAACCTCAAACTTCTGGGCTCAAGGGATCCTCCCGTTTTGACCTCCCAAAGTACACCCACCCCTGTTTTGTTCTTTTTCCTCTGTTCCAAGGTTCAAGAGTGGTAACATTTCTGGTAGTCCCATTGGTGGTAAGAAGGTAGTGGAGTTATTTCTAATTCACCCTACACTGAAAATCTAGCTCAAGGGATCCTGGTTTTATTAGTTAAGGTCTCTTATTTGACTCCCTCCTCCCAGGTGGACCTTGTACTTTGTCTCCGGTGCCTTGTGAGGCTGTGAAAATCTAAGCTCCATATACCTGGTTCTGCAAAAGCCCCCAGAGTGAAAACTGTTTTGTTTTCTGCCTGATTCTTGGGCTCACACCTTCATTTCATTTTTTACCATAGTTTTCCTTATTTTCTTGCTAGCTCATCAGTGCACTTCAGAAGGTATTTACAATTTTTTTTTTTTTTGGCCAATATTTTTACCTATTTTTGATGGGAAAATTGGTCAAGGTACCTAGTTTGTAATTTTGCTGGCAAATGGATATTGAGTTACCTTTTTTCCTTTTCCCGGTTACAGACAGATTATTTTACTGGGTGTGCCATTTAAGACTCTATCTGCTTTATCCTCAACACACATTTAGCCTGAATTTCTCAGACGAGTGTTTTACAGGAGTTGCAGATGGAGAAATAAACCAGAAGCCCTATAGGATTGCTGTTTTCACAGACCTTTCCTTCGCCTTTGACTCTCTGGCTGAAACCAATTATAGACCAACGTGTGTGAACTTGATGTAGTCCCCCAGTCATTGCGGCTTGCGCTGTATACACCTGAATAAACCACTGTCTCAGCACGAATGGTTGCTGGGCTCATCGGTTCATAATTTCCAGTATTGAGGAAACAATTTCTGGCATCCACGTCTTTTTTAACTTGTTCCTCAGTGAGAGCATGCCAGTTTTGAATGAGCTTGGAGTGTGCCCACCTGCAAATGATGAATAGAAAAACATGCCAGGGAGATAGTTTGCTGTTACTAGCTGGGCATGACCAGTCACAACAACAGTAATCATAAGGAGCATGATGATGATGATGATAGTGCCGTTTGTGTACTCTGTACCATTCGCCATGCTCAGGACTTACCTGGATTAATCAATTCAGATGATCTCATCTAATTAAGCTCATAAATATTTAGCCTTGATATTTAATTATTGCCAGAATCAAAACTCATTAATAACTTCTTTATAGCTAATAAACCACTTTAGCAACTCACCTCATTCAGTCCTCCTGGCATTAATTTTGGCAACTAGCTCACATGAGTGGGACCATCAACCTTGTACTCTGTGGACCTTTCAATGGTCTATTTTTATGGATGAGGTGGGTGTTTAGTTTTCTTACTGCAAAAACATTCTAAGATGAAATTATTGCAGTTATGCTGTATTGTACTGAAACCTTTAGGCATTGATCCTGTTTGTCTATAAGAGATGTTTTGGGGTATTCTGCAATATGTCTCGGGGTCACCTCCGAGTGGAGATGGAGTGGCATCCTCTTGTGGGTTCAGAACCTTGCTATGTGCTACATTAGTGATTTTCAAACATTTTGTGAAACAATCTTAAACCTACCAAAAAGTTTGGCAAATTCATTTTTTTGGTCCTGAAGAGTCAAGAGTAAGTTGCTGTCATGAATATTCCATCACTCCAGCATATTCTTTTTGTGCATTTCCTACGCGTGACATTCTTCCTCATTACTACAATACAACCAACAAAATTGGGAAGTTAGTGTCGCAGTATTACTGCCATCTAATCCCCAGACCTTATTCAACTCTCCTGAATTGTCCTAATAATAAAAGATCCAGTTCAGGATCACACGTTGCATTTTGTCTCCTGTCTTTTTAGTGTCTTTTTCTTTAGTCTTTCCTAAACTTTTATGACCATGATGGTTCTGAAAATAATGGGTCAATTTATAGAATGTGTCCCCATTTGACTTTGCCTGGTATTTCCTAATGAGTAGATTTAGGTTATGCATTTTGAGCAGGAATGTTACAGAAGTGACTAGGTCTCCCCAAGCTTGCTATCAGGTGGCACACAATGTTGATTTGTCCCATTTGTGATGACGTTAACTTTAAGCACTAGATTAAGATATCTGTCAAGCTTCTCTGCTATAAAAGGTTACTTTCCTGCCCCTTGCCTTATAATTAAAAAGTGTTAATTTATGGGAACATTCTTTGAGACTATGTAAACACCCTGCTCCTCATCAAACTTTCAATTTATTCATTTAGTTGTATCAATATTGGCACACGGTTTCATATTTTATTCCATGTTATGTATTTTGAGATCCAAATTTTCCCAGATGCAACCAGTGGCTGCCCTTTCTTTTCCCATGTCCTTATAATTTTTTGAGTATGTCCTTACTTTTGACACAACAAAATATTCCAGGCTCATCTTGTCTCCTGTCCTAGAATTGAATCAGCTCTTTACCCAAAGAGCCCTTGTTTCTTTTAGTGGAGAATGGCATTTCGAAACCACGATCTGGCCAGTAGATATGTTCACTTCTATTAGGACATCTCTATTCCCAGGCCATTTCATGGACAGAGCAAGGGATTTTATGTATGCATAATACAGGTATGTACATTTACATTTCTGTCAAGAAACTTGACTCCTGTCATCCTTAATGTATCAACTTATTTGACCAGTAGCCTGTCACTGCTGCCTACCGAACCCCTCCACCCCGAATATGGCCTCTTTCCTCACCCCCCAGGCTTTGGCACCCTCACCATGGTGCCCTGATACATGAAAGTCCCCTAGTAGGGTTGCCTTGCTCACCCCATGCAGGTTCTGACCCCCAGTGAGGACTTCTCTCCTACAGGGGAGCTCTCGTTACTCTGTTCGGACTCTGCTTCCCACACCAGGCTGCACCCATTCTGCCTCCCTGCACGGACACCTTCCTCACCTCTCCCGAGCACTGACTCCCCATGCCCAGCCACCTCTGCACATGGAGCCTCCTTGCTATTCCCAAGTGCCGATGTCCTCTGCTGAGTGGCCTTTCTTCCCCCCTTGGATCCTACTCCATGAACAAGGCACTCCCCTGTGCAGATGTCCTCCCTACCGTGGGTGGTGTCTGACACCCTGCCCATGTCCCTGACACTGCACCTCCACCCACCCTGCTGGCAAGGTCGCCAGTCTTGCTCAGTTCCCTCTAATGTCTTTAGGACTAAATTTTTGGTGACAGAGAAGGACAACTTTAAAACTTTTATAGCCATAGAACCGTTCCTTCAAATGAAATCTTACATGGATCATCAATATACAAAACAGATTCACATGGCATTTTTATACTATGTACTCATTTTGTTAACTTAGATATAGAACATGCTTTTATAAAGGTAATATATGAAAACAATGAGATTGTTAAAAAATTGTTAACCCTCTTTATTTTGAAATAATTTTAAATTTGCAGAAGAGTTGCAAAGATAGTATAGAAAGAAGTATATGCTTTACCCAAGGTTGACATCTTATATAACTGGTACCTTTTCAAAACTATGAAATAAATATTATTGCAATACAGTTAACTGAATTGCAAGTTTTCTTTAGACTTTACCGGTTTTTCTAACAATGTTCTTTTTCTGCTCCAGGATACAAGAACCACATTGCATTTAGTCATCATGTCTTCCTAGTTAAAGAGATTGTTTTAGTGACTCCAAAACTGAAATTGGGAATTCTGGGGGACAGCTGCAGCCTGACATCCACTTCCCATCTAATTTGTGACTATATTAGGTTTCGTTCATGTGAGTTTAGGAGTGTCCTGATTCAGGCAGATAAGAAGGTACAATTGGAAATGATTGTTTCTTCACCAGCTTACCTGGCCATCCCAGAAGATTTTTCAATTAAACCAGTACAGCAAGGGCTTCATTGTCAGGACTACAAAAGAACACATCCACCCAGAAGTATGATTCACTAATTTGGTAGTTTCCAAAATGTTAGAATTTGTTATATAACACACTTGAGTGGAGGTGATTTGATGATATATTTATGACATTTAAAATGTATTAAAAGTACATTTTAAAATAAATATTTGCAGAACACCTGAGGCACCCCTTTAGGAACTTAGAGTTTGACCACCACTGCTCGAAATACCTTAAAATCTGCATGAATTCAGGCCATTGGTGAGTAAGCGTCCTGGATCCAATTGCATGGCCCATTAGAACGGCTTTTCCTGGATACCATGCCAGGGTGCTGTCTTTGCTCCGTGTTTGCAGGAGAATCTCCATGACCAGCTGATTTATGGCAGGATGTTGTTGAGGACGTTGATCACCATTACATCACTGAGGGTCATCTTTGCTAGGCACTCTGGGGCACATTCTTTCCTGTCTTAGTCTCAGGAATTGCCATGCTCCTTCCAAGAGGTTGGCTTCTCTTGCTCTCAAGAGCACCATCAGTCAGCGCACCTGCAATAAAAGATGCGCATTTCTTTCTTTATGCTGTTGGCTACAGCCAGCTTTACGGCCCAGCTGAGTGTGGTCAGCGCTTGTGTGGCACAGGTGCTGGGTCCCTGTGCTTGTCTCATTTTGCTCCTTCTTTCTCACCTACTTGAAATTTTTATCTGATTAAACTGCATGGAAGCAGCCAATATCCTTTTCGGAAACAAGCAAGCAATAAACAAACAAACAAAGAAGTAAATAAGATAGTAGATTAGTAGGTGGAATAGGAAAGTAGCCGGACGAGAATTCAGCAGCCCCTGAGTGCGTGTGCCCGGCTGTGCTGGTGTTCTTAGGGCCTTTTCCTTACCAGCTGCTTAGCGATTCACGTTGGCAGCAAAGCCTTACTCTCCTTGGTTGTCCGTAATACAGTCAACAAATTAATAGATTGGCAGTTTTTTTAAAGAAGAGTTTGATGTTCATTGTATAAATTAATTGTTCAATATCAAACATTTAAAATTTAGAGAAAAGTAGAGAGAAATCACCCATGGTCCTGCCACCTGGAAACCACCTCTGTCAACGCTGTGTCACTCGTGGGGACTTCCAGAGCCAGTAAAGCCACCAGAGACTGTGGGGTTGAGAGCCGTGCAGAGTCTTCTCGTGCTGAGAAACATGGATCCACCTGGGCCTTGCTGGCGCACCTGCCTCAGAGATGTGCCTACCAGCACCTAGCAGAGTTCTTAGTACACAGTGCTCAAAAAAAACTAGATACTAATTCTTGTTTTCACCATTTAAAGTGAAGCCAGTGGCCATTCTAGCATAGTCCTTAGGTGGTGAATTCTTACTCGAACCAAACTTTCACCAACTCTGACCTCAGCCAGGGAGGGCTAATCCCCTCTGCGTAGGCAGTTTCACCCTGGACTCTGGGCAATGGGCCATCTCAGTTTCTCTCTCTTTGGAAACGTGTTCCCCTGCAGCTATTTGCAGATTCCCACCTCCTTATTTTTGTTTCCACATTGGTCCTCCCTGTCTTCAAGTCACTCACCAGTTCTGCCTCCTTCCTGGGAAAAGATGGAGAAAAACTCAGTGAAGTGGAGGCCAGATGACACGAGTCTCCCCTACGTGTGCAGAACACAGACAGCAGCACTTGCCACGGCAGCTCGGCTCTCACACTGGCCTCGGCAAACCCGGACAAGCCCTCAGATGGGCAGCTCAGGGGCAGGGCTACCCTGGTCCTGGAAGTGAGCTCTGAGACTTGTTAGTGTTAGAGCTTGACAGAAAACTCTTGGAAGACTCGTGGCTTCCTGTTGACATATGCAATGGTTGAGGGGTAAGAAATCTTTCCTGGGTAAGTTACCCAGTGTAATAAGGTATTTGGTGGGACATAGGAAATGCCTCGTCCATTTTCTGCCGTATTTTGTATCTTTTGCCTCTCACTTGGCCATCTTGGGTAGGACTTCTTCTTCTTTGAGCCTTTTCATCTATTCTTGTATTTAGACAAACTGCCTCTCCTTGCAGGAGGACTGACTCCACGCTGGAGCAGTCTTTGAAAAGTGTTTGAAAGGCCCAGCTGTGATGTTGTAAATTAGCATACTGGCAGGTCCCATCTGTCCAGGTCACATTGTGTGACTGAAGCTGCTCTGTCTTTTGTTGTTGAATTCTTAAGACGGATTCTGGTCTTATCGGTGTCATTACCAGTAGAGAGGCCAGAATGCAAGCTTTGGAATCTCATCTCCCAACATGCTCACTTAGAGGTGAGATGCATCTATTAGCCTCATCTATAAAATGGAGAAAATAAGTCTTCCCATGGGCTGGCCCGAGGAGTGAATGAGATGATGTTTAAAGTGCCTGGACACATGGTAGGAGCTCAGTGAGGGTAGCTGAGATGGTGACGGTGCTGCCTGCACTCGGGGAGCCTTCCCTGCCAAGTGGGCACAGCAGCACTCAGGGGCTGGAAGCAGGTGTTTAGCATCCCTAACACAGCACTCTGCACGCGGTGCAGGTGCTCAGGTCCTTCTCAGTGTCACACAGGTATTGGTTGGCTGTGATGCCTTCTAGAAGAATGAGTTATCTGGTTATAGATGACTCCAAAATAAATATCGAATCTTCCACCCCCAAACTCCTAACTTCTCTCCTGACCTCCAAATGTACTTTCTCACCAAACCCTCTGCGAGCGGTTGAACACCCTGGGCCCAGCATCCAGCTCAGTCTCACTGCCCCGCTGGATCCCATTCTGCAAGCAGCTCCGAGACCACACTTCCATTTCCTGCTCCTGTCCTTGCTTGCCCCGAGCCAAGGATCTTCACATTTTGTCATATGATAACTGCATATGTATGGCTGGTATAGAAATAAGAATGGGGGGTGTGGTATGAGATGAATTAGGATAAGGAACCCTACCTAATCCCTATCTCAGCATTGACCATGGGACATACCCCAAAGCCTCCAGGGCTCTGGGGAGCAGTTTGAAAGCCACTGCCCCGGACACCTAAAACTGCCTCCCAAAGGGCTCACCTGACTCCCCACCAACCCCACAGCTCAGTGCTATCTCCGGAGAAATTCCCAAGCCCTCTGGTTATGTTCTTCCCCTACCTAAACACGTTCAGCCACTGCCTACTGCCTGCCTAATAGACCCCGCTTCTTAGCTTGGCATCACTGCTTGCTGGCTGTATGAGCTTGGGCAAGTTACTTAATCTCTCTGGGACTCAGTTTCCACATCTGTAAAAAGGGGTTGTGGTGAGGTTAAATTCATTTGTGCGTATAAAACACTCAGCTCTGTACCTGGCACATTATAAGTAAGGAAATCTTAGATGATGATATAGTGTTGTTTATATACATATCATACCTTTCTCACTCTATTGTAAACTTACTGTAGAAAATTTACAATCTTGTGCTTCATACAGGGCCTCCCATGTAAGCATTTGCTCAGTGCAAACTTTGACAGATATGTAGTTTTGCAGAATTGTGGTTTAGGGCGTCTAGATTATTATTTCTCAAAGCATGGGCCAGAGACCACCTGTGTCAGAATAATCCTGAGTGTGTGGATGCGTAGCCTCCATTCCAGACCTACTGAGCTAACTTTCCAGGGGCAGTGCCCAGGAACCTGCATTCTAACATAATCCTCAGGGATTCTTACGTGTCCTGCAGAGAACTCCACATGGGGCTGTAAAACCTTCCTGCCTCTGGTTCTATCCAGGCTCACACAACCTCTCTTCGCCTTGAGACTGAGAGAGGTGTCATTCCCCTCAGCCCATCTGCATCAACATTTAATTTTATTTCAAAATCCTCCTCCTGCTCCGTACTGTCAGACCATCAGCCCCATGCCAGAAAAAACTGACATCGACCCCAAAAATTCTTTGTCCTCTGGCTTAAGTCAAAATGTCATTTTTGAGAGATCGGGTCTTTTTGAGAGCCCAGGTCTCACTGTTTAACAGTTCACCAGCAAAACAAAAGGCTCTTCATTTTTCATTCATTTACTTTCATGGTGAGGGCTTATTTTGGTTCCACAGTAGCAACTAATTAATTATTTGCGGTTCTTTTGTATTTTTACCAACACTAGGCCAAATTTACATCGTGGAACAAGCCATCCATACAGTATGTGTCATAATTACTGTTTTGCAATTTCACACCAGCAAAAAATTTATTAAAACTTCACGACTCATTAATAGTAAGTGATCATAATCGCTTAATAGAAAAGGAAACTGTGCTAATGACGCCGGCTTTGATGAACGTATTTGACCTTAAGTCATGAAGTCAAGTGAAATTAATATCGCTGAATGTTGAACATAAGGTTATTTACAATGCACATCATTTCAATCATCATAAAAGGCAAAGAAACTAGTTTTGAGTCTGACCAGATTTGAAAGGCTTTTAACGCTTCACAACAAATTAAGGGAATGTTAATGAACTCCTACACAATGACAATTAAGTGACAGGATGCGAGTAGATGCAGAAATGGCTCTTTTCTGTGGCGTTCTGGAGCGATGTCAGTCAGCTGGCTGGGTAAACACTCAGAGCTGTCACTAGGGTAGAAGCCTGCCTGGAAAGAATTTAGTGTCTGATAGCAGGGACTTGGCAATCTTTCGATGACTTCAGCCTCTCCTAACAAAATAAAGGGATGAGGGGATAGAGGCATTGTAACCCAGAAGAATCTTAATCCCATAAGATTATTATTATATAAGAACCAGCTGTCCCTTTGGATGTCGTAGGCTCTGTTGTACGTCCCAGATGCAGACCTGATGGAGCGAGAGGCAATCTCCATTCCCTGAGAAATCCGAATTTTTCAAGCCCGGACAGAGAGAAGAAAGAAAAGTATATAAACGTCCATGAGGGCAGGGATGGTATTTTTTTGTTTCCCAAAGATATTATAGTGTCTGTCACATGGCGGCCTCTGGTGCATTTGTGGATGGAGGGAACGAGCCGGGGGAACCCAGTTCACCGTTTTTTCAGGAACACGTCAGTGCACACTCGGACTCCTGCCAAGCGCCCAGCCTGGGTCCCAGAATCACCTCCAGTTTTTATTATTAGTGTCCCCATCAGTTTTTGTTGTCACCCTCTCTATAGCAACAGCTGTCACCAACATAGAAACCTCATGGCAAACCCCTGAGGTGGGTTCTATCATTCACCCCATTTGACAACTGGGGAAACTGAGGCTCAGAGAGGTCAAGCAACTTTATCTCCAGCGTCTGAACCTTCTCAGTCTGTGTATCAGGGATACACGGGGGAGCCTGTCCTCTCCTTTGGGAGGTGTTTCCAGCCTTGCTGGGGAGGGGGGCTCATGCTCACAGACGAACTAAGTGGCAACACGAGGCCACACAGGAGCACCGCTCACGGGACTGAGTGAGGGGCCGTGGGAGCTGCGGGCGCCCCACAGATGGGGAGCTCACTGTAAATCCGAGTGGCTCAGAAGGCTTCCCAGAGGGGAGCTGGGGGATGGGTGGGTGACCTTGGGAGAAGGGCGGACAGGGCAGTTTAGGAGGTAGAGAGCAGACCTGCCCATTGGGTGCAAAGGGAAAGTAGGGGAAGTGTAAGGGGGCAGCTTGCAGTGGTCCTCTCGTTTTCGTGTAAGCTCCGTGAGGAGGAAGACTTGTTCTCTTTCGTTCTCCACTGCATCCTTGAACCCAAAGGATGCTCCGCACAGAGTGGGCATTGACGCCTGTTAGACGGCCGGGCGGGGTGCAGGGGAGGCGGAGGGGACGGTGTCTGTCATGGGCAGGCTGGTTCGAGGAGATGACTGGCTCTTCTCAGGGAGGCAGGAAACGCTGGAAGTGAGGTCACAGGGAAGGCAGCCCCCAGCCATGGGCTTTGGGTGGCAAGTGAAGCTGGGAGCTGAGGAATGAGCGAGCTCTGCCAGGGGACTGGGACAGCAGGAACAGAGCAGAGGCCCAGGGCAGCCAGGCTGTGTGTGAAGACACCCAGCGAAGTCTGGAGTGAGACTCATTGAAATGTCGCCAGTGAAATGGCCACCTAAAGGGTAGTCCTGTCTCACTCTCAGTAAATCCATAATGAAGAAAAATTGAAACACACACATGGGTTATTCATAGTGTCAGAGGATTAGCAGCTTAACGCCTCAGGTTTCCTTGAGGATCTTTTCCCTTCACGGCTTTGAGAGACACTGTGGTCTGCAGGCCGCTCTTCTGGCGCCAGCTGCTGCGGGAGAACCCAGAGGCTGCCTGGGTTCGAATCCCAGGGTCCGCTCTCACCCTCGGGATTTTGCCAAGTTACTTAACCTCTGAGTCTATTTCCCCACCGGCAAAGTTGAGGCAGCAGCACCTGCCTCGCAGGGCTGGATCCAGCTTGACCCTCAGTGGCACTTAGAAGAGTCAGCAACCCGTGCGGGAGGTGGCCCTGGGGAAACCAGTCTTTGTCTCCAGCTTTGAAAAAGTAGAGACCAAGCAGGGACCCAAATAGGAAAAGGCTGGATGGCGGGGAGCTGTGGGGGCCCCAGACCGTTCCTGAGCAGTCTGGGCTTTGCTGGCTCCGCGCTTGTTCTGCGGGTGAAGTGAGGCTGAATGTCGGGCTCCCTGCTCACCCAGCCCCTGGAGGTAAGGGGGTGCACCAGGGGCAGACTGGAAAGCCCCCTCCACTGCCTTGGCCCCTGCACCTTGGTTTGCAACCTTGGGCCGTTTTAGTGTCCAGTGAGGAAGCCACCGCCCCATCCTCTGCTCCATCTGGGGACTCACCGGGGCTGGGCTTGTGAGCAAGTGAGCGGCTGCGAGTGCGATCTCTGGCAGCCCCAGCTGTGCACCTGAGGTTGGCCGCCCCCTGAATTACAGCAGGGGCTGTTGGAAGGACACTTAATACCCTGTAAAAACTATCTTGAAAAACTCGGTAAATAGAAAAATAGAGTATACTGTACAGGTATGCTTTACAAAAGCTGACAGTAAATTAAAATAGTTCGTAATTCCCACGTGAGCGGGAAGATGGCAGAAAAGGGGACAGGGAGCTGAAGGGGAGGGCACATCGTGGGGGCTGGGGTGATCAACCAGGTCCCCGCCCGCCGTGGGAGCAGCCAGGGGCAACCTGGGCGTGAAGGTGCTCTCCTTGCTGTAAGGCACCCCCAAGCTAGGGAGATGTCATCTGAGTGCCCACGGGTCCTCCAGCGACAGAAATGTTTTGGAAGAAGGAAAACAAACCAGCTTGTATCAGAGCGTGGCTGCTCTCCTGTTCTGATATTGGGTACTCGCAATGGATGGTGCCCGGGATTCGCTTTCAATTGCCTGGAAGGGAAGCAAACTTAGATGACAACCATGTGTTAATAGCACAGGGGCGACATCTTAATTATTGCCTGGTTTGCATTTTCTTCCCAGGTTGAGTAATTAATTGTTGAAGACCCTTTCCTGAAGCTGGATTCCTGGGTCTGCTCACTTCTGAGGTGACAAAGGGAAGGAAACGACTCTGGCTGTGGGTGGGAGTCCTCGAGGTGAGGATGGCTAAGCCACAGCGCTCTCTTCCCCCGACTTGTCGGGTGTGGGCCGGACTGGGGAGGTCTAGATCTAGGGCAGACAGGGATTAGGGACCTGAAGATGCTCCTGAGCCAGCACCCTGCTGGGGGTCAGCAATTCACACCCTGCCCCCACCACCTCCCTTGTCTGCTGTCACTAGGAAAAGGCATGGGGGTGACAGCTGGAGGGGGGTCTGAGGAGGACGGCGGGGCACCTCCAAAGTCAGCCCTGGATCAAGCACTTCCTAAATCGTACAATACCAGGCCAGCCAGGTTTCTCTGGGCGCAGCCCGCGGGTAAATTAGATCTTTAAAACACTTAGGCAGGCTTTTGTCACTTGGTGTTAACTGTGTACGTTGCAACTACTTTAATTGGTTTCAAGTCTGGAATGAGGGACCGAAATGGAAGTGTGACTCTCAGGGGAGCAGTCCTGGCACTCAGATGGCTTGTCATATTTCTTTTTTAATCTGCTGTTCTTTTCCTGAGGCAAGGGAGGTAATCTAATTATCTCTCGAAGACCAACTCATGCCGCAATACACACTTGGGCTGCTCTCAGAACGTGGCCCCAAGTGTGGGTGAGGAGCAATGTGGCGGGGATGTGGGGGTGTGGAATGTACCTGGGAGCCTTTCTGCTCAGAAGGAGACTTTCTCCCCACAAGGCCTGAGAGCAGGAGAATAGTTTAAATGGGCACTGGCATCAGAAAGTGGGAGTTGAGTCCCACCCTGGCTGTGTGACTTTGCATCAGTCACTTGCCCTCTCTGAGCCTCAGTCTCCTCAGTTGCTAATTCTATCTCGGAGTTGCTGTGAGGGGTGAATGAGATCATGTGCATGGAGCCCATGCATCCCTGGGCTGGGCGTGTGGTGAGCACTCAATTCCGCACGGTTGTTGTCATCGCGAGCCCTCTGAGGACACTGTCTGCAGGGTGGGGTTGATCCTTTGAAGAGCTGACCCAGCCTTCCCTTCCGTGGGGGAAGGTCCCACGTGGAGATGACTCACCCTGTGTCAACAACCTCAGGGACAGGAATTGTTTTAAAACCCCTCTATGCACACGGTGCACAGCAGGTGCCTGTGAGGTGCCTCTTCCCCAAATTGCAGCAATTAATCTTACAGGAGGTGCTGGGGGGGCAGCCGCTCACTGCTTCTGGGGCTGTGGGGGTTTGCTGGCTGCAGCGGGGAACTCTAGCCCTCGGGTGCTCTGAGCTGCGTCAGCTTCTTTCCTCTCAAGAGCAGTGCTCAGAATCTGAGCTGGGTTCTAGAAGTTGCACAGCTTGTCCTTCCTTAATTTTTTATTCTTTGAAAAGTAATTAGTAAAAATAATATATGGATACAGTAAAAACTGTATATCCAGGGAATATGCATCTATCTATCATCTGTATCTTCATCTATTTATTATCTGTTATTTGTATCTATTTATCATCTGTGTCTATCATCTACCTACCATTTATTGATCTATCTATAACTGTCTATCTATACCTATGATCTATCTGCTGTCATCTGCCTATAACTATCTATACCTATCCAGCATCTATCATTTATTCATATCTTCACCTACTTAAATGTATTGACCTATCAATCTTTATATCTAGTTGTCACCTATTTATCATCTATCAATCATTCTGTATCCGCCTATACCTATGTATCTGCTGTATCTATTTAGCATCTATTGTCTCTCTGTATCTAACATCTACCTACCATCTATCTGTGTCTCTATCTATCATCATCTATTTTTCTAAACTGCATACAAGTAGGACCCTATTTTCAATTGCCCTGTACCTTTTCACTTACTACACTATAGGCCACTTTCAGTTTCAGGGGCTAGACATCTACTTTTTTTTAATAGTTGCATAATATCCCCGTATCTAGGTGCACCATAAGCTCTTTCCCCAGTTCACAGTCAGTGGACATTCGGGCTATTCGAAGTAGTTTGCTATCACAGGTTACCCCACGGTGTGGGTGTCACTGCACGGATCTCGGCGAACCGGGTAAGAATGCTGGGTAAATGCCTCGCAGTGGAATTGCTGCTCAAAGGGGATGTGGATTTCAAATTCTGATATAGATTGTCAAACGGTGTTCTAAAAAGATTGTCCCTATTTATACAATCATTCGAATTATTGTCAGGCCTAACGCTCACCTTGTCTTCTAAACCCAGTGAATTCTTGTCTCCCAGCCTGGATGGGGGAAACCTTCATGAGGCCAAAACCCGTCACGGCGGCCAGCGCTGCCAGTTTATGTGACTTTTATGGACGCGCCTGCTCCTGTCTTCCACATCACTGTTTCTCGTTTATGCTTTATTTATATCACCAAACACAAGCAGTCTTGTATCTTGTTTCTGTCAAGGTTTTTATTCACTTTCTTGGCATTCCTCTCAGGGTTTTATTAGTCGTTTCTTGTTCCGGCTCCTAAATTTTCTATCACCTGCATCCTGGGGACTGGCTTGTGTCCAGAAGATGATTAGAATAGGAACTGGTGGTGGCCGCAGGACCCCCCAAGGTCCCCAGGGCGCTCGCTGCAGCTGCCTCCCCATTTCTGTCTGATGATTCTGGAGATTTCCTAGTCATGCCCTGCCCCACCTGTGCTGACAGCGGAGATTCATTTTTCTCTGAATGAACTTGAGGATTTCTGCAAAGGCTTCCCTGAGAATCCCAGAGCCAGGTGAGCTGCTGGGATCTGGGCTTTTTTGCACCTGGAAAACACCAGGCCCAGGTCCAAATGCTCGCAAACTTTTTATCCAAACCAACTTGGGGATTCCTTGGAGTCTGACCGAAATCCTTCTAAACTTGGTCATTGGAAAGCACACCCAGGAAGCAAGACAGTGGAAAAGCCCAGGTGAATGAAAAACCACAAAGAAAACAAAAACATGTCCTGCAGAACCCCGAGTGAAATACAGGCTTCCGCCTCGCACAGAGCAAGACCTTCTTGCCGCTTCAGGAACTGTTGCGTATTGAAGCAAACAATAGTGCTGAAATTCACTACTATGTTTTGTGCTTTAATGCTCTGCCTTAAAAAGTCCTGGTAGTGATAAGGACACCAGAAATGGTAACTTACTCGGAGAAATGGGTAAGGTGGTGTCATATTTTGAGCAACCACCCTCATGATCCTAATTCAGAAAGATACAATCTGGTCTCGTGTGACATTAAGTGATTCTTCTCGGCCAGGCACTAATCTATATACTGGAAATAAGAAAAAAGACCCGATGAAAAAAGACCCCATTCTAGTCTTTATCTTTTATCAAAATACTTACTATTTGTAAGTCTATACACAGCATTCAATACAAACATGGTGGTAACTAGAGAACCTACCAACCCTACCCTCTAATTTTAAAATTGCATTTCGAGGACATAAAGTAAACATCAGATGTGGCCCCTTCTCTACAACCTGGTTTCTTTTGCTACTCCTTTGTGAGCTATTAGGTTGGATTCTAAACAGTGGCTCTCAAGCAGGGGTGATTTTTCCCCTGCTCAGAGGGCACTTGGCAATGTCTAGAGATAGTTTTGGTCACATCTGAGGATGGGGGGGCTACCCAGGGATGCTGCTAAACACCAACAATGTACAGGACCTCATAAGCCCATCCCCCAAACGTAATTATCTGGCCCCAAATGTCAATAGTACCAAGGTTGAGAAACCAGGATCTAAAAGCGTATGTGGCAACCACACTCAGTCCTTTTGATCTGTTGTCAAAAAAAACCCCAGTATCTTGACACTGGGGATTTCTATGTATTTGTAGATTTTGAGATTATTTTTCAATGCATTAGGATAAAAGAAAAAGACACCACAATAATATTTTTTTAAAAAAGGAAAACAATGTTTATTAGGATATTCTGGGGTTGGGGATGGCCAAAGGGACTATGTACATTCCGTAGAGCTTGAGCAATAGGCTAACAGAAAATCCAAACATCACAAAACCACTTCCAAAGTCCAAAGAGCAAAACT
Source organism: Propithecus coquereli (assembly GCF_000956105.1). Taxonomy (NCBI): domain Eukaryota; kingdom Metazoa; phylum Chordata; class Mammalia; order Primates; family Indriidae; genus Propithecus; species Propithecus coquereli. Next base: position 660,451 of record NW_012154618.1, on the reverse strand, counting down.
TGTACTTCTACATGTAGCTGTTCTTCCACAGGTGTGGGCAATAAAGCCTGCTGCAAAACAGCTGTGTGAGGAAGCCATGTGGGAATGACCCTAGGCCGATGTACAGGTGTCCTCGGGAAAGCAGACACATGAGACGATGAGGGAAATATATCATCTCCTATGAGTGGAAAACGCAGTAAACACACCATATAACATGGAGACGCGAAGGAAAATTGCCCATCTGTAGCCTCCCTAACTGGAGGCTTCTCAACAAAGCTCACTCACCCCTCACCCCAATGCTGAGGAGACTGGGTATCTGAACCCCTCGCTCAGGACACGATTCTAAAAATATCCTAAAAATCAGAAGCCTTCTTCTATTCCACACGTATATAAACCTGCATGAAATAGAACGAACATAAGCCGAGACATACCCTCGGGTTAAGAGTAAAAAATGCAAGACCATCCAAAAGAATACAAGAAAAAAATCCCACAACCTAAATCTCACACAGCTTCTCAGCAGGAGTTGGATTAAACAGAGAAAATAATTTCAATATCAAGGGATAATGCACACGAGCTGGGAAAACACTTTAAAGCAAACTCCGCGGTGAAGCGTGTTTCCCCCGCTCTCTTGGGTGAGGGAAGGGAGAAGAAGAGAAAGATAGATAATTAGGAGAACTATAAGGCCCTGGATTTGAGGTTTCTGAAACCATTTTTTTTCAACCCTCTGAGGACAATCAGCTATTTCTGAATCCAGAAAAGCACATCAGAAATGTTTGATGACAGCAAGACCACAGCCAAATAAGGCCGGGCAATCTGCAATTTGGTTCTGCGGTTTCCATTCTTTTTTTTCCCCCACACTTCAGAAATGCCTTCAGCTAAAGCTAAAAAATATAAAACCAAATTCCAGATCAAGCACGCTTTGCACGCCAGGAAGATAATGCCGGATCATATGGCCCTGCAGCAGTTGTAACACAGAGAGAGAGACAGAGAGAGATAGAGTAAGAGCGCGCGTGCGCACTTCTCGATGGAGACTCACACGTCAGCACGCTGAGAAGGCCCAGAGCAACTTCACCTGTACCTGTGATGGTCACCCAGCCTGGCCTCGGGTGACTGACCTTTACTGCTTTACTGACTTCTAACAGCCCAGGGTTTCTCATATGCAGGGCATTCGCTGGATTTTCCAATTCTTCATTCTACTTCACTCTGGTCTTACGGTCTATTATGTTTGGCAGACGTCAGGGTCATTGAGCACATTCAGAGTTTTGCTCCTTTGCATGAGCACTGCTGACTGTTCGCTTTTCTCAGCTAAAGCAGCTGTGTCTCTTATTCCCACCTGCACCGTGGTTGGTACCTGACAGTTGTGACAGCTCCACGGGTGTGCCTACCTGGCCGAGCTCCCGGCCCTCTGCGGCCCAGAGGAGTGGCAGCCTGAGTCCTCAGCGGGGTCTTTCAGGCCCAGTCTGAGGGTGGCTGTGTTTGCTGTCTCGGGGATGGAGAGCTGGAGAGTGGGACTGGCCACTGTGTGCATGTGGACCAGGACTCGCTTCCTGGGAGACCAAGTCTGAACTATTTGTACAGAGAATTTTGAGTCCCGGAAGGATGTCAAACTAAAGGATTCTGCCAATCTGGAAAGGATGGGTGTTTGCCTACACTGCTGTCAGAAGGCCCTATATTCTTAAGTGACTTGTGGGGGACTTTCAGTTCCAAATGATGGCTCATTTGGCCACAGTGCTCACTCCACAATTGTACTGAATTGATGAGCATTTGACTTTGCTTCTCGGGATACTGATGGGGAGGCTGTCATCCTTGGGACTGGTCTGGGACAGGGGAGTGGCCCACCTTTCTTGCCAGCATCCTGAGGCAAGTTCAAGTCTCAGCAGACTCACTAGCTAATTTCCCCCAAGTCCACCCCATTCTGGGTTCTGTCCTTTCTGGCAGAGGTGGAGCCTGCTGAGACTGGCTGGTCTTGCCTAGCTCTTCCTGGGACAAGTGCTAGTTTTGCATCTTGCAGCAGGGAACACGGTGGACAGCTTTAAAGCTACTTTGATCCCAATGCTTTCCAAGACACTTTCTCCCAGGTCACCCTCAATAATCACAGGAGGACAAATTCAGTGTCATTATAGCTCAATGCCAGTAAGACTACACAAACAGGCCAGTTGTTCTGTTGCATGACAGAGCAAAGCCCTTCAAATGCCCCAAAGCTTTTCATTAAACCTGCGTTTTCTAAGTACCAATGATGGGTCATGCCTTCTTGCAAGGAAGGCTGAGTGAGCAGGAAGAGATGTCAAAACTATTGAAGAAGCTGAAGCTCTCTGGCCAGTCTGTTGGCACTCTCTACAAAACAAAAATGGGGATCGGTAAGAAAGCCCGGCCTGAGATGCAGAGAAGAAAATCAGAGAAAACCTTCTGTTGATGCTGGTGCTGGGCTTGGCAGCTGCCCTTGAGCAAAAATAAACTCCCCATGGCAGTGGGACAAGATGCTGATATTGGCACCTGCCAGAGGCAGACAGCCGAAGTCGCAGCTGTGCTGGTCAAATGAGCTTGGAGACCTTAGGGGGCCGAGGCCTCGGTGACTATTAGCAGGCTGCGGTTCTCTGCAGGCAGTTTATTGAAATAGGGTTTGTGTGCCTTCCCCACCCCTCTGGGCTGGGTCTCAGAACAATCAGACATGCAGGTGGTGCATCCCACTGAATAAGCACTCTGCCTTGTCTTCTGGGAGGCAAGAGAAGCTCATCAGAGAACAAGGGAGCAGCAGAAGGATTCCTGGCGAGGAAAAGACAATCTTAGAGCTAAGAAGAGGAGCTCAGAAGAGGCTTGGGTAGAGGAACTTCCTATTTGGAGATTAGCATCACCTTCAGATGGCCTGGCTCCTAAGAACGGCTTCTCTGTTTTAAAAACAACAACAACAAGCACAAGAATTAATTTGGGTAGAACTAAATATAGAGTGATTAGAATGAAGAATTGTTGGACAAGGACCCTGTTTAATACTTAGGCAATAAAGAATAGGGTGGAGCTCAGGGCATCATTAATCAATACAGAAGAGAATGGAATCAGCCAATGTCTTAAGACAACTACCCTTGTGAAATGAAATGTCCTACAGAATACAGCCCGGGCTGGAGGCAGTGGCAAACACCACAGATTTAAGGCCTTTGCAGTGAGAATATTTTTCGGATGTACAGTCCTCAGGAAGAATTCTAGACAATAGACTGAAAACAAATGGTCAGTTGAGAAGCAAAGCTGTGTCAAAGTCAAGAGGTGTCAGATAGACACATGAGATACCTATGATAGGGATGAGAGAAAAACGTAGCTTCTACGGGCATCCAACCAAATTTCCAGCTGTTTTATTTTAGAGTTTCGAAGAAAAGAAATTTCTTCCTCTGTCATCCAGATATTATCTCTGCCTTCCTTCCTATAAAGGAACTGTTGCCTCATTCAAGGAACTCTGGCTGTTTTGTTAGAAGTTCCTATTCTGACCAGCAAGGAACATCAGCAAGGAACAAGACATGTGGCCTTGAGTGCACCTCAGCGCACCTTGATTTTACCTCATTTCGCCAAACTCTCCCAGCTCAGAAGGGCCTTGCTGCTGTCACTGTGCCCAGGGCAGTGGTAACTCACTTTTGTTGTCATTGCTTTTAGGTCTTTCCTGGGAAGATGGGTCTCACATAGTCTCATTTGCTTTATCAAAGGGCAGAGGCAAGAGCAGCAAAGATCACAGAGCATGAATCCAGGAGATCAAGAACAGCCTCGAAAGAGAATTAGAAAATGTGAATTCAGTCAAGTAGCCTTTTTCTGGCCCACGGTTTATTGATTCAAATAAGTCGTGCATGTCTAACTACATGAATGAAAACTTATTTTCCAAAAGACAGCTCCTCTGAGGCCACTGTTTTGTAAATAATAACAACAGAAATGCATTTATGCTGGATTCTAAGAAAAGAATTTGCTAATTATATAAACTCCCACTGCTCTTACATCCCTTTTTCCCGGGCACTTTACACTAACTCAGAAATGCTTTCGCTCTCCCACTTCCCTTGTACAGCAGATGGAGTGCTTGTGAGTGTCTGATTTAGAGGCGAGGAGGCATGTGGGAAACGGGAGGCAGGTGGAAGAGGCCCCTTCTCGAAGCGCGAATGCAAGATAGGAACAGTCTCAACACAGACCACATCCAAGGCTACAGCAGCTCTGGAGAAGCCCTGTCCTGTATTTGATGAACTCAAAGACACAGCTTCTAAGACATCATTTTTTACTACGGGATAAAGAATTGTTAAAAAAAAAATTAAATGGAAACCACACTCTTATTACATTCTGGATACAGTCTGCTATATACTTCATGAAAAATAACCTATGTAATTCTCAACTTATACTTTTTCTATTAGAGGTTTGGAAAAAATCAGGTATGGAAAAATAAATATTCAGTTGGCATTCTGAATTCCCTTTCTATATTGTGCACTTCCTCCTTCATGTGCTCTATTAAAAAGATACTCAAGCATACATTAGTCAAAGATATTCAACATCAAAGTGGAATGATGTGCTTCTAATCAGTTCGGCAGTAACGCCTTTTTTCTCTTTCTCTCTAAAATGAGTAGGGCATGGCCAGACTTGCTTGACCTGGGAGTCATGGTCTGCGTGGACGTCAGTTACTGGTTTTTATGTCAAATTCAACTACAATGAGCTACTTCCTACAAGAGGCTGAAACCTCAGCAGACAGACCCTATACTCAGTGGCACCCAAAATGTCCCGACTAAAGGACAGGAAGTAGTAAACCATTTTTGCTTTTAAGCACTCCAAGAGGAAGTGAGAGAGGTAAAAGATTTAAGTCATTCACCTGCTCCAGTATGGGGCAAATGATGGTGTTTCGGGGTCACTGTGTTAAACAGAGATCGCACTGAACGGCAGAAATCTTGCTTGGCTTGCTTTTGTAAGAATCTCTCTAACTTCTTGTCCTCAAACAAGATGCTTCCCCTTGTTTATTTAATCAGCAACTTATTTTCAAATTGAGGATTTGGTAACTCGAATATGCTTTTATCGCTGAAGAAAAATGAGATCTTTGTTGGTGATAGATGAGGCTTTTCAAAATTTAATTTACGTGTTGCATATCCATGCATCCTTCAATGAAGGCTGCCCTTGTTAGCACTAAAAACTCCCATTTCCTCTTTGGTCATCTGAAGCTAATTAGAGCTGCTGTTTACTGCGGACGTAATCAGTAGCTTTCTACAGTGGATCACATAGAATCAGACCCATACACAATCAGTCTGGTGGAGATACACAGAGATACCTTAATTAAAACAAAATTTGCTCTGTAAGAGATATGCCCTCATAGATGACTGGCATTCCAAATATTTTGATACATTTAATGTGTTTATTCAAAGTAAAAGTCTTTATGGATCTTTTCACTAATCAGATATACTTGGGTGCTTGGTGAATTTCCCTTGAAAACATTTCGAAGTGAGAAAAGTTGGTACTGAGGATTGTACATTTGTGTTTATTAACATTTGGATGCAAACGTACTTCGAACACCAATAAAGCTAAAAGACTATGCCTTGATTTTGGATTTCATAGATTTCCTCTCCCCCCCAGGAATTTGATTAATCTTACAAGGCAGATATCAGTGGGCAAAGGGGATCAGTACGAAACATGCACCACGAGTTTCCTCCGCCACCCCGTCCCCACATGGGAAGAAAGCTAATGCTCCCCGTACTCTCTTAAGGTAGAATCTCCTTTTTTTTCTTCAGTTTTGGAGAAACATGGTCATTCGTACTTGACCATTGTAGATTCTGAATCTCACCATCTAAAGCAGACTTCAAAAGTGCCCTTTCAGGTCGATATTGGTTTCAGGAAGAGCACAGTGGAAGATGACGTGCAGTTACGCAGCCAGATGCCGCATGGACAGTGTCCTGTTCTGCTTATCTGTGCCAACCAACTCATCTCACCAGACCTAATGTTGATCCTCTTGATTCAAACACCTTTCTTTTTTCACATGGTTAGTCACAGTCTGTCACAGAGGACACAGAACAAGATGCAAGCAGATTCCTGACAACCTTCGGGCCAAATTGTTCTAAGCAATGGCCATGACATCACAGGTTTGTAAAGAAAACCCCTAGGAAAAGAACTGTGTCCCCTGGCACGGATCTGCTTCAAAAAAGAGGGCAACACAGCCCTGCCCTGTCCCAATCTAAGCTGCCTTTGTCACATAACCTGAAAACCCAGGTGCTAGATGGTGTCAATGGCAAGGGTGCCATTAGACGGTGCAGAACATTTACAAGTGGCTGCTGGTCTCCACACAGGTATGCATGCTCGCATTTCAAGAAATGATAAAAGACGATGCTTGGCTGTTCTGTTCCTCCAGCCTGTCCACAGTAACGTGATACAGAGCGTTCTGCTTAAGCACAAGGCTCCTCAGAGTCTGCTTTTGAAGAGCTGTATCTGTGAAGTTAATATTGGAGCTTACGCTACTTAGGAGAGAAAAACAAGCTCCATGAATTTGTATTAAACCATCAGTAAAAAATGAAAACAGTATCATTACGTCCAAAATATAGAAAGCCAATAGTTGAAATCATTTAGTAGTAAAATTGTTTTTTTCTACATATAATCTCAGGTAAGGAGTATCAGAGCGACACTTCAGCTACATTTGACTCTTGTTAATTTAAGGGCTTCACACTCAGGTAAGGCCTAGGAGAGTGTCGTCCAACGATCGAGGTACTGTGAAGCTGCAAACTCATTCTCCCTCTCTAGTTGACTAAAAGATAGATACTATATTTGGATGTGACAGGTGTTTTCTGTTTTGTAGGAGAGTGTAGAACTGTTCACAGTATATAAACATTAGCACGGAAAATGCTAGTATATATAGAAAGGTGAACATCGGTACAAGTTTGTGTCCACAAAGTCTACTCTTGATGAGAACTTCCGCTTCGTGGCAAAAAAAGCTTGGCATCTATGTCAGGCTACAGTTTATGTCATCAGAAATCAAAGCCATTACATGAGATATGGAGGATTCTTTAGAAATACTAACTCCTTCCCTAGCTAGTAAATGCCAGAATTAAAATTGTTACAATCATCATCATCATCATCATGAAAAATATGGCCCCAGTCTGCTTTACAGCCAAATTTACAAACCATCCCTTTAAAATACAGCATGCCCCAAACCTTCTGAGTCTGGAATGTGCACTGCATCAGGGTTTCCACAGATGTCCCTAAGGATCACAAGAAGCTTTCTTAAAAACAAAAAAAGTTCCAGTTGGATGGAACTGTTTCTCAACTGAGCTCCTAAAACTGGAATTTCAGATATACAAGAGGACAGAAAACAGATAACTTGGTTTTTGTCTTTTTACATGTCCATACTGTTTTTTTTTAAATGCAGCTACGATGTTTCTGTCAAAGATAAAGATAACAGGGCGGACAGAGTGGTTACCACCAGCCCCAGCAGTGGGCTCAGACCGCAGCTTGGAGGAGCGGCCATCGATTTTGTGGTTATGTGGCTGGAAGGACCAGGGAGACCATTCTTTTCATACTCATGCTGCAAGAAAGAATATTTTCATTATCAACCACCACTTGTATTCATCCCACCCCGGCATATTTTAACTACACTCCTCTCTCCCACTTCCCACTCACTGACCCAAGATTTTACCACTGAGATTTCTATTCTCTGACTTGTAGTTTTATGGGAAGGAACCATGAACCTGGGTGAGAACCGGATACTTTTGATAAACTGGCCAAGGCTTACTACTCACTCTCTCATTATGGATTATTAAAATCCACTTGTGCGGGGGACAATATTTGAGCTCAGGTATCCCTCCATTCTTCACCCCTCTCTCCAGGTCCCCCAGTAACTGTGAAACCTGGATCCTTCTCCTGGGTACCACCAACTGCGAAGGAATATTTGCTGTCTCTCCATGCCATGGAAGAAGGGCAGGAAGAACCACCTCAGGAAACTTGCCCAGTCAGGTGACAGTTCATGAACAGATGGCTCACAAATAGCATCAGAGACAGGCAGAGCAGGCAGCAGCCCTTCCCTCCACCAGCCAATTCAATTCTAGATTTTATAGATGAGTAGTCAGAGAGAGCAAGGAACTGCCAGGCTCATCAGAGGGAGAGCCCAAACCAGAACCCAGGCTTCCGGACACCCATCCGGCACAGCTTCCTTCCCCAGGATTGACTCCTCCATCCCCAACAGCAGCACCTGCTCAATCCCTTAATGCCTCATCCCACACAAGGAAGTAGGATCTGCACACAGCAGAATTTTCTCCTCACCTGTAAAGTGTGGACAGTAATGCACCTACCCTACCTATCCACCCCTGGGCTCTGGAGGTCAGAGGAACTGTAGACAGAGAACATCTGGTGAGCAGTGACAGTTTTTACGTATCTGCTCTGAGCCAGATGACTTTACATGACTGGCTGCAGAGAGGCTCACGGCGCTGGAACAAGGGTATTGGTGCAGGGGCTGGGTTCTGAGCTAAAGATCCCAGGTTCCACGCTTACTTCTAGCTTTGTGAACTGGGATCCAAAGTCTGCACCTTGCTCGAAGGGCAGACAGACATGAAGGGTGGCTTCTATTTTTTCTGGACCTGAAACGTTTATTTTCTTTGAACCCTTTATATAATACCCTGCCCCAGGGGCCCCAAAACTATGTCTCTACAAATGTAGGGAGCCCCCACAACTACCATAACTTACATCAGAAATGCAGAGGTGTGTACTTCCCGACATGTTGGATTTCAGCTTCTGTGCCTGCAGAGAGACAAGAAGAAAAAAGCTCAAACATAACATGGAAGAGTAATGACTGATGATCCATTAATCAGCCGTCAGGGAAGTGCTATCCGATAAATATATGAGCCTCAACTGTGAGCCCGTACATAATTTAAAACTTTCTAGTAGCCACAAGATAAAAAGATAACAGGAGAAGTTAATTTTAATAATATATTTTATTTAACCCAATATATTACCATTTCAACATGTAACCAATATAAAAAAATGTTAATGAGATCCTTTACATTCTTTTTTTTTCATACTAAGTCTTCAAAATCGGTGTGTTGGACATGGCACATCTCGATTCAGATTTGCCCCATTTCAAAGGCTAGTGGCCACTGTAGGGGCAGCAACAGGACGAGCTTACTAAAGAAAAAGGTTAGAAGTGCGCACTCATTTACACTTCTGAATGTTAATTTTGAGAGAGTACCTCCTTCTAGGTAAAAATATCACAATAAAAATCTCCATTTGTTAGTAATATAGAGAGAGGTCTCTCTGAAGTTGTTTGTTAGTTAATTTGTTTATTTGGTGCTTCAGTCAACAAACACTCACTGAGCACCTACCATTTTCCAGGACTGGACATGTGGCGTTGAACAAAAAGGATGCGTCCCATGGGCTTAGGGAGCCCCCTTCTAGTGACTGGGGACTTCACTGTCTGGGGACTAAGGCACAGGGCAGGGACCCTTCTGGATGGGTACCCGCAAGGGATCATGCAGGGCATTACAGATCCCCAATCCAGCCATTCGAGGACTGCTTCCAGGGCAGCTGCAGGGGGCTGAGCTAGGAAGGCACAGAGCTCCCTGTGTCCCCTCAACCGGAACAACTCTCCACTGGGCTTCTGCCTGAGAATTTAGTTGAAAGAAAGATTATATTGTGCATCTGCAAATAGGATGACCGCTGGTTAAGCGTCACACCTGAATCCATGAGTACCGGGCAGCCAGCTCTGTGTGGATGGCACTGGCAAGCTGCCTGTTGCAAGACTTTTGCAACTCGTTGAAGACACGCTAGGCTGAAATGAGAGCATACTCACCCAAGGAGTAATTTATTGACCATAATGCTGCTTGGGAGGCATCATAATCTTTACTTATATTTGCATATGCCAGCTGTGAATATGAAATAGAAACCTTTAAACAGGCATCAGGAATAAGACACTGAGAAGCATCCCTGGGCTGTTCAAAGGTCACTAAATGTTATGTATAAGAAGATCAGAAGAGAAATTGGAAGAGGCATTGAACCTGACTCAAAAGCCTACTTTTAATCTATATTAATGGCAGATCTGGCCACTGCATTGTTACCTATAGAGAATAACGTGTAGAACTTCACATGTTTTATTTCTGTTCAAGTTTGGAATTGAGCCCAGAAACCAAAATGGCTCTAAAACATCACATTCTGCCTTTTCTAGGCCATAATCTACAAAAGACATAAACCTTTTCTAAGAGCCTTTGCATAACTAATAAGTTTACTAAATTGCACAGGGAAGGCAGCATGACTTCTAGATGGGGACACTTTATGCCCTCGAGTTGTTTCTGAGCTTTTGGTCACAGCTAAGCTGCACCTTAGTGTCCTAGACCACAGCAGCCTCTAAGAATTCTAAGGGCTGGACAGGCCTCCTTCCTACTTTGTTCTGTATGAATTAGCACCAGCAAATAGTGTTTTATTCATTGTATACACAATCCGTGGCACTGGCTCGCTCTACTGCGGGAACCTGTTGAAGCACTAGTATAATCCCCCCACTATTAAATGATTGTAAAGGGGTTTTCATCAGTGGGCTAGAAAAGGCCTCCAATGTTAACAGGTTTTCTTAAGTGGACTCTACCTGCACATTAGGTGGGGTAGATTTCTGACCCTCCTTAGTCACTGAGGGTTTCACACTGCATAGTGGATTTATAAGCCTTCAACCTAGCGGATATGCACTGGTCTAAATTCACCAGCTCTTGGTCTCTGTCTGGGAATGGCTGGGGTATCGCTTCAATCACATAGGAAAATGCACTTAGGCCAGCTCCAAGGCTGTGAAGTCTCTGGGCTGTTGTTCCCCCAAAGTGGGTATCCCCTTGGCCTGTATATAAAGGAAATGGTCAAATTCTAGCCTTGTAGGCCCATGGGCTGGACTAAAGCTGGAAGCAGCAGCCCCCAAGCTCATCTTTCCTGGAGGACCGTTCTGGTTGGTATGACTGGATGAACTGCTGAGTCCAAGTGAGAATGTGCAGCCAGGCCCCTGCAGAGGCTCTGGGACATGCCTTCCTCTCCTGCTAGACACCTGCCCAACCCACAGAACCACTCAGTCCTCCAGAGGCTAGCAGTCCACAGTGGGCCTCGAAATGCTCTGTTTACACAGCATGTTTCCTAAAGAGCGGTCTGGGCGCCTGGGGAAGCCACCAGGACTGCAGAAACAGAGCAGAGCAGCCCTGGAGTTCCACCTGAGCCTAGCATAGGCCACCATAAACCTGCGAGTCTGATGAGAAGGTGAAGGGCAAATGTTACCCGTTACTGGAATGGTAGGTGGCACAGAGGTAACACAATCAAAGGATTGTACAGAGATGTGAGATCTTTCTAAATCTCTCACCAAACCAGATGTGGGCCAGAGTGGGTCTGCTGCCTAGACTGGTTGGGGTCAACAATGGACAAGTCCCTCTCACAGTGTGTGGCTGCAGATGGAGGGCAGGGCCTGGGAGACAGAGAGGCAGACCATGTGTGTCCTGCTGGCTGCACGCTTATGAGTCCTTCATGCAGTGTAAACCCCCAGGGCCCACCGAGGGTCAGAAACCTACCTACATAGATCCACAGTCCACTTAAGAAAATCTGGGTCTTAAAACCCATTTTAGAAGCCTGAGAAACCTGTTATTTCTACATTTTAAAGGCTTTTATCCTGAGCATTTTTGAAAACATTATCAAGCTATCAGTGTCTTGCTAGTCAGGTATGATAAATGCAAATAGATAAAATTACAGGGCGTCCCCTGCTTTCAACTATTGCAAAGAGTACTTATGCACCTTAAATGCTGTCTCAGTTGCTGAAAATTGGGACAGTCCCAGGAGAATTAAAAGGAAGAAAAAGAAACAACAACTTCTGAGACTTTGTAAGGTTTAAGGGAAACTAGAAGAACACCTTTTATCCCTAAGTTATAAACCGGTAAAACCAAGGGTGTTATAATGGAAGCGTTGGTATGGTGCTCTTCTGTGAGTCCTGCAGCCCTGCTAATTATGGGATATGCAGGGACCCAACACAGAGCTTAGCCAGTCTTTACCTATCTAGACACCAAACCTTACAGTTCATGGTTTTAAAATATGATATGTCTTTTACAAAGAGATAAAGAAGAGGATGTATTTTATTGTTCTCAAAGTCAATTTGAACCATCGCTAGATTATATTGAAAAATGAATTATTTAATCTCTTTTATGAAAGAGTGTTTCCTAACATCTAATTTATAGTCATAGAGTTTGGGGAAAACTGCCTGACACTGAGTTGGGGGAAAATGCTGCCACCAAAACATCACACCTTGAAGTTTTCGTCTTGAGAATGGGATGATGGAAAGCATACTAGAGAAGCCTATCCCCAAACTAGGAGCCTTTCCCGCATTCTAGAAAACCAGGGAAACTTGTTCTTTAGGCACCTCCTAAGCCTTGTTCATCCAGCAGCTGTTGCTCTGCTGTTATAAAATTGTCACTGGCTGTAATCCTCAAGTCCAGGCACGTTGCATGAAAGAATTTCCAGGGCACTGTAATTGGGAGGCCAGACCTCGCCAGTTCCTGGCACCAGAGGGTTAATAAATGCATTAGATGCTGTTAACCTCTGTTACCTGGAGTCAGAGTGGTGGCTCTCCTGCTTTTTACCCCAGTGATTAGCATTTGGAAAGCCTGCCTTGGTGCCAACAGCCTTCCTGTGCAGAACACAGATGCACACATCATTTGTAGCTCTCAGTCAAGTCCCCACATGAGATCTGCCCACAGTAGGCTCTCCCCGAACTTCTGGGGCAGGTCAGGCTTGCAAGCAGCATGCTCGCTCTGATTATGGAATTGAGGACTTAAAAGTGTACCCACTTGGAGCCTGGCCTTTGCTGCCCCAGGACTCCATTTCTGTAGAGAAGCCAGCGTTTCATGTCGGGTTTTTAGGCAGCTGTCAGCCAGCAGGGCATGGAACATTTCACCACTCTCCTCCATGCATAAGAAAAGCCAGTTTCTGCTCTACCTCCAGAAAATAAAACCAGAGGAAGTTGCCCAATCCAATAGCAACAGACTGTCCAGGCTGCAGCCAAATAGTCATAATTAATGATGCTCTGGTTCTTTTCTCTCTTGCTTTACTGATTAGAGAGATTTGCTATATTAGGAACCTGTTTGCTTAATGACAGAATACAAGCAATAAACAGAGAAATACACAGACTGTAAAATGCAATCAACTTTGCTCTCCAGCACTAAGTACCTAGCTGCATCTATCACACTTGTCAATAGCCGTTTATTAGCATATGAGTCTCTTCTGCAGCATAAGCTGGACCTTTCCTAGGGAAACCATTGCATGGCTTCTTCCCAGAATAGTCCAGAAGCAAAAGAACTCAAAGTCTTTTCTCCATTTAAATCTACATATCTTACGTTTCCTTGTAAGATGGAACATAAGAAGAAGGATGTGCACCTAATTCCAAAGGACAACTAAGCAGAGGAACCTGCTCCAGAGTGTACATTTTTCACATTGCATTATTAATCAAACAGACTCACCTGATTATAGGCTTTTACGGGTAGTACTATATAACAACTCTATTGTGTACTTAATCCATATTTGCCCAAATTAATTTCTGCACATATAAAGAAGACAGCACAAGGCAGCTCCTCGGTAGTGAATCCAGTCTAAGTAATGGTCTGCCCAGGGATTTGCTGCCTTATATTCTTTTTCAGCTTTTTAGATTTTGCCCACTAGTTTTGGGGGGAGCTGGGAGAGGTTTTATTGCTGGCCTGGTCACAAGCAGTTGGCCAGCCTTTCTAAAATCCCTGCCACTGTCTATTTTGAAACTTATCTTCCTGGAGATTTGCTTTTCCTGCAAACTTGGTAGCAACCACTTGCAACCCCTGGTCTGCACAATGTGCAGTGAAGTCAGCTGCATAAAGCAAGTGGACACAAATAAGGCTTGTCCTGAGCCTTTGGGCTTGGGTGTTTGCCTTTCAGAGCCCGTGCTCAGCAGGGAAGGGTCCATTTCCTCCATGCTGAATTCTGCAGAGCCCCATGGACACTGGCCTGGGCTGAGGAGAAAGCAGGGGACTGTAAGGGAGCGAGGGTGAGCTGGGCAAGCGTCCTTCTGAGAAGGGGCTGGCTGTAGTCCTGGGTGGCTTTCCCACCACTGAGCCTGGGACCGTCTGGTCTCCTCTACCTACCCCTCCTTCCCGAAGACACTTTGTCTCCATGTTGCCTGAACTTCAGCCAAAAGGCTTTCATTACATTAAGCTCTAAGAAGACCTTGTAAAGATATTTCACTCGGCGCAGGTTTCAGGAAGGCCAAGGGTGCCAAGTTCAGTTAGTCTGGGCAGGCTGAACCCGGTCGTGGGATGGGGAGCCTGCAGTGCTTCCTTACCCCGAGGGAGGAAGCCTGGCTCACACAAAGGTTGGCCTGTGAGGCCTCCAACAATGGATGCTCAGTGAACTGAAATGAAGCCAGATTGGGTGTTGGCGTGTGTTTGGGTGTTGGGAGCATAGCCTTGAAGGTGACGTGGAGACAATCTAGCAGCTCTTAGTCTCCTGGCATCCATGGGGCAGTCAGAATTTAACTGCAATTTAGTTTGAGCTTAGTGCCAAGCCTGGAGCAGAAACCCTCTTCCTTGACCTGATTGAGGACTGGACCCATAGGTGGTCAATTGAGAAATGAAGTGAAAGGGCAAAATCATTTAAAAATGGCACATTTGTGTGAAACTTTAATTTAAAATCTAAATGTCATTCCTTTACTGATTTTTTTGATACATGACAAAGACCACCTTTTTAAAAAAAGGTCTACTGGTTGGAGTTCCCTGGCTTATGTTTTGCATAAGCTAGGCCTGCAATTCCTGGTCTACAATTTCCAGTTTCAGTTTCCTTAAAACAGGAGTGACATTTGTTTGACACCCCGCAGAGAAATCTCAGTGCAGAATCTGTCTGCATTTTTATCATTTATCTCAGTCTTTTACAGTTGTCTCGCCCACACCTAATCCAAAGGCATTTTATTTTTTCAGGAATGTGCCTTTTCAGATGTATTCAACTTGGTTTTCATTGATGCAATTAAGCTTCTCTTTGTGTTCCCATTTTAGTCATTCATGTAGTATTTAATAAATGGTGTAAGCTAAATACCAAATACAACCAGCACAAAAAGGTTTGAGAACAAATATACTTGACACTCGTTAAGCCTGCATCTCAACTGGAGGGAGCAAGGGACGGACGTGGGCAGACGAGACGCTTGTGTTCAGTGGGCCTTGGGCACTAGCCAGCATGTTTGCAGGGGAACAGGCAGGCTGGCTTCTGTGTGAGCTGATTAAGGGAGGGTCAGTGAAGACAGCTTCTACTATAATTTACAACTTGCTCCTCACACTAGCTTGATTGATAGGTCATGGTAAAAAGAGCACAGGTTACCAAAGTCCTAGTTCTGGCTTTTTGACCACAAGCTATGACTCGAATAATCCCTGCCCTCCTGCCTAAATCCTAGGGTTGTTGCGCGAATCCAATGTGACACTCTTGATGGAAGTCCTTTTAAAATTCAAGTTGCTCTTGGCACTCTCTCAGTCTCTCTGTGGTCCCTGGTCATTCTTAGATCAGGGCAACGGTGGGAAAAATGCACAACCTCAGGCCAATTTGGCTTGCGAATATAATATTGGAGTGAACCAGCTCATGAACTTCTGTGATTCCTTGGGTTTAAAAATGAATGCAATGAAAGAGACACAGTCCAGTAAGATATATCAACAGTCCTCCATTAGCTAAGCCATCCCTCGGGCTTCCCTGTCAGTCTCGGGCGCACCATAAAAGGATGCCTGTAGCCCCGCACTTGTAATTTAACACTAATGGCAAGACAGCAAGAAGCACCGTGCACAGACTCTGTCTACAGCAGGGGGCTTAACAGGGCACCCTAGCTGGGCTTTCTTCTTTTCCTAACTTCGCAGGATCATCTTATGTCTTTCTGGCTTTTCTGCCCATTGGAGCAAACACAGGTTACAAAATACATTAGAGAACTGTTTGTTTTCGTTCATGGTTAACTTGCTTGATTAGTAAAATATTCAGAGAAGAAGCAATTATGAGCTGTATTTTAGAAAATTATGCCCAATTAACAATAAGAGGATTCCAAACAATGTGTGAAAGACGTTTTGGTTTGGGGTGGCAGGAGGGGGGTGTTTTGTATAGTGAACATTCAGCATTGATGGTATAAAGGCAAGTAGGAGGGACGGCCCTGAAACGAAACATTTGTTTTCTCACAATGTGCAGTTGGAAATGCAAATGTGCAAGAGCCACCGAAAGATTCATTGTTGTCCCTGATGAGAAGCGCATGAAGCCTATCTCATCAGACACACATCCTCATCACCATCAGATAATATTTATTAAGCTTCTCATTCTCCTGTGCATTTATGTGCAGCTGAGTGCGGCCCTATAATGGCTCTGTGACTTATGGTGGTAACTAAGGTTTGATATAAAACACCACAGTCTGGAGACATCACGGACCAAGGGCTTTTGTTTGCTCTGTGGTTCATTAGATGGAGCACTCTTGGTGATGAAAAAACAAGGGAAAGGCAAAAAAAAAAATAAATAAAAAATTAATGTTTAAAAATATGTGCTTTTAGTATCTAGTGAAAAATATTCTAGAAAATATAGGAAAACCAAGTAGACGAATAGTGAGGTTGATTGTGACCATGACCTTCACTAATAGCCTCCACTGACAGTGATCCCATCTGCATTTTACCAAACACTCTCAACAACTCAAGCAACTTTCTGAGGGGCACCCCCCTTTTGTACAGATCGGGAACAGGGGTTCAAAGAGGTTGTGACTTGTTCATGTTTCCACAGCGTGGAGTGGCTGCACTGAGAATCAAACCCAATCTCTCTGACTCCAAAACTCACACATACGCACTCTGTGCCCGACACTCTACCCATTATCTCACATAATCCTAACATCAACCCTCAGAAATAGCTTTTATCATCCTGTTGACAGCTGAGGAAGGTTCTGAGAGGTGCAGCAATAAGCCCAGGCTCACACAGCCAGCGTGGACTGAGCCAGCTCAGGCAGCCTAGAATCAATGTAGCGTCTGACACAGGGCACAGAACACAAGGGGGTCTTCCCAAGCCCCACCCCAGAAACCAGGAGCATTTCTCCAGGTGCAGCTTCTGTTAGAAGTCAGAGGTCAAGCCAGGCCAGGTGGTGTCTGCTCCCCCAAGAACCCCGAAGGTGAGTGCCTCTCTGAGATCCCTGCGGCCAAGGGACAGGCAGGGGACAGCCACTCTGGGGAAAACTCCCCAAATGTCTACTCAATGCCCACCATCCCATGTGTCCTCTAGACATTCTCTCTCATCCAAGACGTGGCTCCCTTTGGGCCTGAAATATGAGGGGTGAAGGGGAGGGAAGCTCTTGGTAGAATTTTACCCCCCAGAGAACCAGAGCCATCTTCTTCCACAGAAGTGAGTTCCATGGTCCCAGCACCAGGCACAGCCTATTACTCAGGGGCGGCACGATCAGTTAGAAGTCCTAAGGATAAAAGGTCAGTAGGGGATACAGAAATTGGATTTATTTATAGTATGTGATCTAAGTGTGCTCAGAGGTATTCTCATAGGTTACCCAGAACGAGAGAGCATATTTATAGTCAAGATGGTGCAGACGTTCTATTCCTTTTTATTAAGCATGTTTATTACCCAGCAATTGGGTTAAGCAATTGTCCAACGGCTGAATTACTGTCCAGCTGATGGGCTGACCTCACTGCCCTCTGGACCACAGGTGCAGGTGGCCTGATGGCTCTTCCCAGAATGCACTGAGGGGAGCCTGGTCTTCCCGTTCCCTCTTTGAGTTGTTCTTATTTTTGGAGAAAAGTGGTTAAAAAAAAAAAAAAAGATTCTTAGGAGAAGACATTATCAATGGGCAATCATGAGCAGTTGGCCAAATTCTGCAAGGTAGCACACACCCTGTATAATGACCAAGTTCATTTCTCAGATGAATTTTGGGGTAAAGGTGCTTCTCATCTTATGGTCACAGCAAAGACCATCCAGGAGGAAAAAAATGATGATAAAAATAGTTACTGTGGTGGAGGATTTTAATTTGTTTAATGATTACAACCCTCCTAGGCAGTGGCGCTTATCACTCATACTGCGGATGATGAATCCCAGGGTCAAAGAGTTAAATTACCCTCCCTCTTAGTCCACAGGAGATTTTTATTGTAGCAAGAAGCCCAGCCCCTCCAGTATCTTCTTGTCACAAGCACAACAGCCTCCATTTCTTAAAAAAGCAAACTTGAGCCTAACCATCCCGCTATTGGCTGACTGTTTGCACGATCGCTTGTCAAGCATCGGTGCAGTCAATGTGGTATTTTGCTTGAGCTATATTATCTTAAAGTGAGCACCACATTGGAGTAAAATGAAGGATGGTGTGGCCTCCGCTCTCCACAGGCCCACGGCATCACTAAGTGCTGCCTGTTATAACATGGTACCACGGCATACGGGGGTGGAGAATAAGAGGAAACAACAGAACAGTTGAAGCCCTGAGCAAATGTCTGACCCTAGACAGCAAGATTATCTTCCAGCTGTGGCATCTTTGCTGAGCTGACTGTGACCTGTCAGAAGATACCCAAATGGCAGGCACAGACAGCCTCAAGTTGTTCCCAAACAACACCAAATTTCAACAGAAATACTCTGGAGCCAACCTGACAAAGATGGGCGAGGCAGCTAGAGAAGGGAATGAGAGACAGAGAAAAGGAAGCCCGGGTCATCTCAGGGAGATGGAGAAAGGGGTTCCAGCCTCTACTGGTGACCGCTCCCCACCATACCTACCAGGAGGGGAGTTCAGAGTCAGCCTGTCTGCCGTTCACATCCAAGGTACCACTAGTTGTAACACAGGGTGATAACCGGCTGTGAACCCCAGGTCCCCACACTGCAACCCAGAGAGGAAAGAGCCCAGCCGCATGGGGCTTCATTTGACTATTGCCATTTCTGTGCAGCTGAAACAGGGCTCGGAGCCAGAGCTGGTCTGCCCAAAAGTCACCATGCACTCCAGGGTCCTGGGACTGAATTCCCCATGGTGTGCTCCAAGCGCTATGTGATAACTGAGTTTGTGTACCTGACCCAAGGCCACTTCTTTTATTGACTTTTGTCGTCCAACAATGTACCCCTGGCAAATTTCAGAAATATAATAACATGAACTATCATTCCAATGACAACATGAGATCGTACCTTCTCCCTGAGGCTAATACTAACAATTTTATTACTTGTAATGATAGCATATAAGTAAATTATGATGGAGGGCCCCCTTTTTGCCATTTGCTTCTCAGAATAGTATGAGTTATTTGGAAGCTTTAAAAGAGACTTTATAAGAGTTAGGACCAGGCGTTGGGGAGGTGTGATCAAGGGGCCATCAATAAAATTTAAAAAATTTCCAAGAAAGAACCAATTTATCGCCTGTTCGAGCTGAAGTTCTCTTGGCCTAGCTGGTGTTCACCTTGTGCTTGGCAAATAGGCTTATTCTAGCTATAGGAGATTAGGGAGAAAAGAGTATTAAAAAAGAGAGAGAGAAAAATTACAATTTAGAGATACTGCACTAGGTGTGCTTAATTTGGAGGGCATCTGGCTACATTGTTGTTGAGAAAAATAGATCCCACGACCTGCCTTTATTGAAAAGGTGGCATCTGGGTTCATTAAAGGTGTGCATTAGGTTTTGATAAAAGCTATTTTTCTAAGTCATTAAATTGGTTTTTAGGAACTTTACACTTTCCTTCATTTGAACAATTATTAAACTATAAAATAGAATTGCACAATTGCTAAAACTGTAATCTGAAATTTTACAGCCAGCTATAAAATGCTATATTATTAAACTATCCTGAAGATGCTCCAGCCCATTACAACTTTTTAAATGAATTATAAAACCCTTTACTGCTGATAAAATAATCTTAAATTACAATATTATGTACTCTCACAATATGTTGAACCAAAGTTTGTTACAATGCAAACATGCCAATCACAAAGAAATCATTATTTGAATTAGGTCTGCAGAAGCCCGAAATCTGATAACAGCTGCTTCGGCAAGGCAGCCCAGCACCTGACGTCTGCAGGCTGGGTGGGGCAGCTTGTCCTCCACGTCCCTTCAACCACAGGACTATCTAAGAGTCAGAACCTCCTGGGTTTAAAGGCTGCACCAGGGACACTTAGTAGGACCCTGGGGATTAAGAAAAGGCTGTGCTAACAGCATTTTTTCCCCTTTAACATCTCTCCTTGAGTGAGATTTTAAAATGTGAAATGTTTAGTTGCTCAGTAGCTGCCACCTACATGTCTGATACCCACAATATGGGGTGATACACAAAACTACCTATCATGAGGCATGGCCCCCGAGATTAAATTCCTGTTTTTTTGGTACCAGTTATACCCTGCATGCTTCCATTTCCAATCAGGTGGAATACACAATTGAAAATGTATTTCAGCATGCTGGACTGTATTGTAGCCTTAACAGAGTAATACTCAACCTTGAACTCTGATTCAAGCACTTTCCTGGGTAAAGGGCTTTGAAAATGCTCTATAAGCAGTTATTTCGAAAGGTGTTTTTATAACAGCCTCTTGCCTCCCAGGGCTGATGTGGGTGGATTCTGGGATGCAGCTTCCCTCTGAGCTCATCTGCTGGCACCTGGAACCGGGAGGATGAAGTCGCGGAGGCCACTGGCAGCCTGGCCATGCTGGGAGCAGCCGGGCCCACCACACAGGGCCCCGGAGCTGCTTGGCAGCCTGGTCCAGTGTTCTGCCATGAGGCTTCCAGGAGGGCCTAGAAGTAGGCCGCGTGGGGGGCCCTGCGGCCTAATACTTCTAAGGGAAGAGCCCCCGACAGCTCACTTTTCCCAGAGTGAGGAAATAAACTCCCTCAGAGCAGGAGACCATTATGCAAAGGAAACTCTAGGTGTAGCCAAGATTTGAATTTTTTTTGAAGTGACAAAAACAACAGTGGGTGCTAGAAAACACTCTATGTTACACAGAAATGGTGGAAACTTCACAAAGACCATAAACCAAATGACACGCAGCTTCGAGGCCATTCTTTCAGACAAAAGGCCCAGGCAAGGGTATCCACGTTGCCACGGTCATTTAGATTCAGTGCCTGTGCTGAGGGCTCAGTGATGACATGTTTGACTCTGGCTTTTTAATCCCACTCAATCCCACCCTTCCAGAACTCCCCCATCCTCAAATCCACGTGTGATGGACCAAACTGTGGTTTGGTATAAACGCTTCTATCCACTGAGCTGTTGGGCAGAAGTCTCCTTGGAGATGTCCCCTGCAGGACACTTCTCCAGGTGCTGGATGAGTAAAAACATCATTTGGAGAAGGTGACGGTGTGAGGAAGGCTCACACCTGGAAGGCTGTGGGCTCCTGCAGGTCCCTCAGTGATGAGAACCAGCTCAAGGGCCTAAGTTAACAAGACCTGTGACAATCTCTGCGTGTACCACTCTGAGGGGAAACTGAAACTTCCCAAGGTGGGTGTTTAGTGAATGTCTGTGTCTGTCCTCCAGTTCATATGTTGAAGCCCTAACCCCCAGTGTGAGAGAATTAGGAAGTGGGGTCTTTAGGACGTGATTAGATGAGGCCTTGAGGGTGGAGCCCCCATGATGGAATTAGTGTCCTTATAAGAAGAAGAGATACCAGAGTTCTTTCTCTCTCCCTGTGACAATACAGCAAAAAGGTGGCCATTTGCAACCTATAAGAGGGCCTTCACCAGAAACCCAATCTGCCTGCACCTTGATCTTGGACTTCCCAGCCTCCAGAACTATGAGAAATAAATTTCTGTTGCCTAAGCCACCCAGCCTATGGTATTTTGTTATGACAGCCCAAATGGACTAAGACAAGCAGTGACCACAGCCCCCTTTTATTGCTCTTGCCTGCATCACCTAGCAAAGATTTGGTCCAATGCACCAGTTTGCTCTTACATCTCCCCATGCTCCTTACCATATAAGGAGAAGGAAACATGGGTGGACGCTCAGACACCTCTATCTCCCTTATTGGTATAAAGCAAAGGAGGGTCTTCGAGGCAGCCTTTGCTTTGGGCAGTGATTCTCAATCAGAGGCATTTTTGCCCCCCAGGAGACATTTGGCAATGTCTGAGGACATTTTTGATTATCATAATTGGGGAACAGTATTACTGGCATCTAGGAGGTAGAGGCCAGGGATGCTGCTAAACATCCTACAATGCACAGGACAGCCCTCCACAATAAACAAATACCCAGACCAAAATGCCAATAGTGCCAACACCGAGCGGCCTGGTCTGGTGGAGCTGTTCAGTTCATGGCCAAAAGGTTACTGAACAATCCTTATTGGAACTGCCAAGGTTGGCATAGGGTGTGCAGCCCACAGTCAGCAAAGGATGCCGGTGGAGCCAAGTGACTCCCCATGGAGAACCCTCTGACTCCAAACCACATTTCAAAACCACCACTCTGGCAAGGCCTCATCACTTTTCTTATCTATAACAAGTCTACCGTACATGTGGAAGACTCTATGGGCCAGAAAGCCCACTGGAGAATAGGAACCATAATGCAAAGGGTCCTGACTGCCATGACTCAACCTGGCCCCTCAGGGCACTCACTTCTCTGTTCCTGAAGGTAGAGCAAAGCGGAACAGGGACATCCAAGTGCTGAAAGCCCCTTGAAACTTACAGCCAATAAAAACTTGCACAGTGCCTCTCTGAACCAGGCACCACTCTGAGCATGCTCTACATGCAGGAACACGTTTGACCCTCGTAACACTCCAGGACGCTCTTCTACTGTCACCTCCACTTTACAGATGAGGAAACTGAGGCAGAGAAGGTGAGTGATTTGCCCAAAGTTTCATGGCTAGTAAGAGTGCAAAATTTCAAGTCCAGTTTCCTTATGAGATGTTTCACAGGGTGTCCTTAGAAATAAAATTACATTTTAAAACAACCAACTGTGATAAGCCATTGTTGTATAATCAACAATTGGATTGGCTTTTGTTCCCTGTTCCTGAGTAATAACCTCTAAATCCTGGACTTTCTTGAATGATAGGAGAGTCTTTGTTTTTTCATGAGCGCTTTGGATCCCACCTGAGTGTACAGTAATGAGATTATTTAGGAGCAGGGCTGGTCACCAGAAAGACCGACCGTGGGTCACAGGGCTGGGGCTTTGAACTACATTCTGTCCTCCAGGTGTGGAGAGGAGAAATGAAAACTACATTCAGTCATGTGGTCAGTGGTTCAGTCAATCATGCCTACGTGATGAAACCGTAACAAAAACTCTGGACACTGAGCTCGATGGAGCTTCCTGGCCAGTAAACAAACACCACAATGTGCCAAGAGGGTGACATGCCCTAATTTCATGGGGACAGGGCAGAGAAGCTCTCCAACTGAGACCTCCCCTCAGACCTTGCCCTGTGCCTGTCTTCCTTTGGCTGGTCCTTATTTGTATCCTTTATGATAAAGCTATATTCGTAGGTATAGTGCTTTCCTACATTCTGTGAGTTGTTCGAGTGAATTGAATTTGAGGAGGTCGTGCAAACAGCTGAATTTGTAACCAGTTGGTCAGAAGTGCAGGTGGCCTAGGAACCCCCAAAGTGTGGCTGGCATCTGAAGTGAGCGCAGTCTTCTCAACATGTGCAGCCTGACACTAACTCTGCGTAGTCGGCGTCAGAACTGAGTTGTGCTGTGGGACACTGGTTGGTGTCACAACTGGGCATCCTTACTTTTCTGTATGCTAGTTTATGAACCAGTCTGACATTTCAATCTGCTAGATGTTCAACCAGAATTTAGGGACTGATTTATTCTATAGTGATGAATAATGTTACCCAGAAACAAAAATGCTTAAAGTGTTCTGATTTAGGTAATACAGTGTAGCCACTGAAAATGCATAGAGAGAGGGGAAATGCTACTTCGCTACTTCTCTCTTGATCAAGCCTCTCTGTGCCTCAGGTCTCTTGTCTGAAAAATGGGAATGATGATAGTACTGACTTCATGGGGCTACGGTGAGGATTTCTCAAGGGAAGTGCTATACGTGCATTTGCTGTATTAATACCAAGCCATAAAAAGCTGAGGTGACTAAGGTCATCAAAGCAAATTGTTCCAGAAACTGTTACAGGATTAGATTGTTTATGATGCTTCCCAAAGGGGGGTTTGGGGACCGCTGGTAGTATATGACATTATTTTAGGTAGCATACAAACTTTTGTTTTAATTTTAGTATTTATATATTGATTTTAATATCAAGAAAGCCAGCACACCGAACCCAAGATTTCATGGTATAACAGCTTCAGATGAGTCTAAAAGGTAGTAGTGTATGTATAAATAAATATAGCTCATAACTGAGTTTAAAGGTAAAGATTAAGCAAACAGTAGGATCTGTGGGGTGCAGACATGGAAAAGACTGCAAAGTCCTGGGCTCTGAGGCTAAGAGGCAGGACTAGTTCTGAAACACCACCTTTTCTGCAACTAAGAACGTTTCCTGTTAAATCACCTCTTCCCAATGTCAGCACTGGTTAATGAGATGTGGCGAGGCCCTGGCAGACAGTCCCACTCTGGTAATCAGGCTGGAACAAGATCTGACTAGAGTGGCAGCTCCAAGTCATAGCTTCAAGAAGCAAACTGTTAGGATGAAGCTCTTAGGACTGTGGTTCCCAACCCCTGGGTGGTCCCTGGCCTGTTAGGGACCAGGCCACAGAGCTCCGCCACCTCCCCCACCCTCTGGTCTATGGAAGAACTTTCTTCCATGAAACCAGTCCCTGGTGCCAAAAAGGTTGGGGACTGCTGCCTTAGGAGACCCCTTCTGGGCACGGAGAGATGGAATTCAGAGCAGTTCTAATCCCTCAAGACCTGGTCCTTCTCTATTGCCTTTGGTTTCCCTTCCTTCTTGGCCTGGTGTCCAAGGAACATTCTGCCCCTTCCCCTCCTTCCTTGTGACTTTCTACAATGATCACATCTTAGAACTGGCAGGATTCAGTTCAAACCCTTCTTACAAATTAGTAAGGCAAAATCTAAAGAGCTCTGTCTTCTTCCTCCACTGCCCCCCAGCCCTGGGGAACAGCTATCCTGTACAGCCCCAGTGTCCACAGTTAAAGCTCCATTGCATCTCACCAATCATGGTAATGGTGGAGGCTACTTTCCTGGTGCCAAGGGTTGGCCAGTCCTTATGTTGGGCCCTTTGTGTACTTGCATTGTTCTTTAATCCTCTTGAGAAACCCAAGAACTTGGTGGTGCTTTACAGCAGAGATTCAGAGTAAGAAACATGCTCCAGGTCACAGAGCAACAGGAGATGAGCCAGGGTCCAACTAACTCCAAAGCT
The DNA here is from genome assembly GCF_000956105.1 of Propithecus coquereli. Classification (NCBI taxonomy): domain Eukaryota; kingdom Metazoa; phylum Chordata; class Mammalia; order Primates; family Indriidae; genus Propithecus; species Propithecus coquereli. The sequence goes on along the minus strand of NW_012154618.1, from coordinate 635,296 downwards.
CATGCTCTTCCCAGCAAACCAACTCTTGGCGGTCAACCACAGGGGAAAAGAAAGGTGCTTAGGGAGTGCTCTCAAGGTACTACACCTTACCGGGAGGGGTGGGATAACCAGAGGGGGTGAACTTCCTTCTCCATGCAGGGTTCTGGTGTGGAAATAAGCACCTCTTCCTCTCTACTTCCATCCTCCCAGGCCTGCTCTGCTTTCCGTTGTCCTGTGCAAAACCCCACCACCCCGGAGTGGCTCTCAAGCGCCTCTTCTCTGGTGAAAGATTAACGGGCCGCCAAAGTACCCCATTGCTCTGCTAGCATAAATTGCAAGAAAAACATTTAGAATATTGATTAAGTGCTCCATGCTAGAAGATTGAAATTTACCTCCTGTATTTCCAGGATTAGCTGACATAATGGGGTCAGTCTGCTGGCACAAATGATTTACAGAACACCCATTGGCAGCTTTCCTTTTAAAACTCAACACTTAAAATTTTCACTTGGTCACAGCCAGCAGAGTCCTGGGTATTCAGCGGGTTTGGATAATGGCCTTCCCGCCACATGTAGACTTTTAGGGTTTGGCCCCTGCACAGGAAGGGTTTTGGAATAATTTGGGGTCTTCCCCGGCCCTATCTGGAACAATGGACTCTGGGTGTGAGAAGGTCCTGGAGTGGTGGGGGGAGGGGGCCTTCTAAATATAGATTATTTTCAATATTCTAATGCACAACATGTAGGTGTTAAACAGATTATGTCTGCTCCAGCTCTCCTACCAGCTCTCCTCCAGATCTCCTGCCAATCTGCAAACACTGGGCTGCATGCTACAAGCGCCCAGCCCGTCTCTCCAGGCTTGACATGACGCTGGAAAGGGAAGGGAATGTGATGTGCTGTGGCCTTGCAAGGAGGCTGCAAGGTGCGGGCCCAGACTGCAGTCCAGTGAATGTCACCCTGGACGAGGGCAGAGGCCGTGGAACCTTCTCAGGGGTCCTGACCTAGTCTATAATACTCTGCTCGACCATGGAAATCAGAGGTCCGTAAACACATTGAGAGGTCTTCACTGTAAGCCGCCAGACTTAAGCAGAGTACAACGATGCAAGACAGAAATTTTTCCAACACGGACTTACATCTCCAACGATATTTACTTTAAATAGGCGACGAGTACAGTCCATTTGGTTTAAATATCCTGAGATTTTTCCAGCTACCGGACCACTCAACTGCACAGAAGATGAAGTAATTGGTAAGATTATTAATGTTTCTTTATTTTTCATATGACCACTTTGTACAAGTCAAAGGAAGATGCCAACAATAGCACTGCCTGCCTCATGCTTGTTACTAATATGACTGCCAATTAATCCTGACGTGGAGCTTGGTGGGTTACCCAAAACCCGGTATTTTATCACCTCAGGGGGTTAGCACTTGGACATTTCGATGACATTTTATACTAATCAATCAACTTTCCTTTTTTAAAGCAGAGCCTTTTGCAGGAACCGCAGACGAGTCCTGTATTCACCACATCCATGGCCACCTCTTTCCCCAAACAGAATTGTGTTTGGTTTGTTGATAATTACACTTTGAAGCAGACTTGTGAAAATGTTTATTCGCATTTCTTCCCTTCCAAGGGGGAAATCTATCTCAAATGTTAAGACAGAAACTCAAGTCCCTGAGAGTTTTCTCATATTATTGTATATTTTAAAATATTACAAGAGGGCTCTTCTCAAGGGAGGTGAACTTTAGAGCTGCCAAAGATAGTTGACTTTCTGTGAATCTGTTACCAATGGATCCCGAGCTGGTTTAAGTCAGTTCTATTCTGAGTGATGACACATGGGGCTGGGACAAACGCCATTCTAAGATATTTCTAGGACCCCCTGGCAAATGGTAATTCATCTGGAGACAGGCAGACAGGCAACGGAGGGACATATGGGGAGAATGAGTCTCCTGGGAGCCCTACGGCAAGGCAAGAGTCCTAAATCAGCCGAGGGACCGTGTCCTTGCGATGAAGGCCTTCACTCATCACTCTCGCGGCCCCGCGAACCTGATCCTCTGGCCTTAAATGATCTTTTCAACCATTCTGCATCTTAGAGGTCGCTCTAAAAAATCATCAAGCTGGCAAACTTTCAGCTGTGCCCCTACACTGTCTCCTGGAATTGAGGCACAGAGAAACTCAGTCCAAAGGATGAGCTTTGCGTCTGTCCCCTTCATTCCCACTGCTGACCCTCAGGAAGAACTAGGACACATGGCTCTCTCCACACCAGCATCTCTCCTCCTTCTTTTCATTCTTTCCTTTCTCCTCGCTGTCTATTCCTAGCGCAGAGAAAGTACCCTAGCCCTGGAGTTAGAAATGCCAGCCTGTCGGAGAATTACCGTGTGACTCTGGTTACGTTGCTAGCCTCTCCCTGCCTCAGTCGCCTCACTTGTGAAAGGGATACACTCATAGGGCTGCTGTGAGAAGTAAAAGGGACAAAGCATGCAAAATGTCTTGAAAAATAAAATATCCCACCCACCTCTTAGTGCCAACTCTCACCAATGTTGCCTGGCACAGCCTCGAGCCGACACCCCACCCCACCCCACCATCTATCTGTTGTAAAGGGACCAAGGGGCCACCTGACCTGGGAAGAGACATTGCATGTGACATTTGTAAAGTGCCATTCTGGAGCATTCACTCCGCCCCATTTGATCCTCTCGACTCCAGCAGCTGGGCCGCACTTGCAGTCCGCAGATGAGGAAGCCGAGGCTGGGAGGGGTTTGCACACTTCGGGGGCCACAGTGCTGGTGAGGACAAGAGCAGGGTCTGACCCAGGCTTGGCTGCAAAGCCCGTACCCTCATCCCTTGCCTCCCGTGTGCACAAACGGGCTCAAGTGGGAAGTCGTCTTAGGGGTCAAGGCAAGGTGCTGTGGAGCCCTCAAGGGCTCCCTGGGAGCGCAAGCCGTTTAGTCCAAGGTATGAGGCCACTGTGTGTAGCACAGGGACGAGAGGTGTGGCCACCCCTTGTTCCTTTCCAGTCCTGCACCTCCATGTCACCCTCTGCTGAGAAGGTAAATGGCACCCCTGAGATAAACATCACACTTTGATTTTACTTCTGCCCCTCTGTTTAGGAAGCAGAGTTCCTATCACTAACACAGGGAAAGGAAGGGCACCGTTCCTTGGGAATACAGTCCCTGTGTTTCCTGACGTTGCCAGGGCAACCCTGAGGCAGTACAGATCCTCCTCGCAGGGAGGTGGTCAGGCAGATCTGTGCCGGAGGCAAAGCATTGGTTTCCTGTGTGGCCAAGCCATGCCCTGCACAGCGGGGGCGCGGGGCAGGAGCTATGATCTAGGGGGAGGCCGGGAACACCTCCCGTGGCTGACGGACTCCTCTCCTGCTCACGGGGGAAACGCCGGTTTCACGGAGTTTCCACTGATAACTATTCTGAGATGTCACCTATTAACTTAGTCTGACCTTCCAAAAATGTGGCAAACCTTCATTTTGCCCACTAAGTTCACAGGGAGAGAATTTTTGTTTTTATTTTTGAATGCCTGTGTCCACAAAATTTCCAAAACCCAGAAGGGATTTAATAAACGGGCTGTACATTGCCCCACAGTCATCCTCTGTGCAGCCAGGGCCTGCCTTTCCTTCTCAGAAACCAGCCAGGCCCACCCTTATCACTTGATGACAACAGGATCCTGCCCCTCCTCTGGCCACTTGTCATATCTGAGTGGGCCCCAAGAGCAGGGAAGGCTGCTCTGGGGGGATGCAGGGCACTGACCACTGGCTAGAGATGAAGAAGAGACCCTGGTCCCTGCCTGGCTCTAGATCAGCCTCCCACTCCCTGGGGGACTTTGTACAAGTCACTTCCCTGCTCTGAAACTCAGGGCCCTGCTGCAGGATGGAGCTGTTCCATGCCATAGTGTCCCCAAGGCACCTCCTGGCTCTGGCACTCTTTGCACGGTGCTTTGGAGAGGGTAAGTGCTCAGGAAAAGCTTTAGAAGTACGTAGAGCATCTGGCTGGCCTTGGGCTGTGCGGTTTCCCTATCTGCCTCTCCTTAGTGTTTTGTGTATGTGAGAATCTCCAAGAGTGAGTTGCAGGAAGAGACCCAGGAGGACAGAGGACAGAGACCCAAGTTCAGATGAATAGCATCCAGGACACCCAAGAAAAGAGGGGAGACATTAGGGGTGAGGAGATATCAAGCAAATCAGAAGTGGAAAAGCTGCCCCGGCACTTTCTAGGGAAGAAAGTAGGTCATGGGGCAAGGCAGTATTTGGCAAAAGAAGGCGTCAGGTTGAGAATTCCAGTGAGGATGAACTTTGGTTGGGGCAGCAGGGCGCAAAGGATGTGCTCCAGTGACAAGTGTGAGGTGACAGCATGGTGCTTGGCACACAGGCCACCAAACGTCTTCCCAGAACAGAAGGAGACAGAAGTTACCATGTGGTCACCACTACCCCAAAAAATACAGACGAAACCACGGCAAGAATGAGGCTCCCAGGCTCCCAGTGCTGGCTCTGTGACCCCCGAGCTCTGCAGACTTCAGCAAGAGGGTTACCTCTCTGAGCCCCGTGTCCGCAAATCAAAGAACTAAGGCTACAGTTCTCCAGTGACAGCATCTCCCCTGCAGGCGCCAGGAGGGGAATATCCAGAGGTAAAGTCTGTGAGGACACTTTGTGAATATCGCATAAGTGATGTCTCGTCAAATAGGTGAATGTTCATTACTATGAAAAATCAATAAAAAGGCAGGATAAACACTCTGCTTTTGACTAAAGGCAGGAAATCACCATTTGTGTCTTGCCGCGGTTCTGCCCTCACAGAGCTGAAGTAACCTCAGAGAATTTCTGTGACCATTCTCACTGGACTCCATTCACGTGCTGCGTTTTGCAGGGCGGTTCGTGGCTCCTCGCCGCTCCTCCTACTGCTAAAGAGCACTTGCTTTTGCTGCCTGCAGAATGGCCCCTTCCAGGACTCTACACAAGAGTTAACACTGCACTGGCAACACTGGCTCTGGTTTACCTTTGGAGACAGTTAAATGCTCCATGTTATGCGATGGTGGTAAACCCAAGAGCTCCTTTCTTTTCAACAGGCTGCTGCTTTGTAGAGAGCACAGAATCAGCATAATAAATAAACAGCCAACCCAACTCTAGCACCCCTCCAACACACTTTAGGGATTCATCTGCCCAGAGCCCTCATTTTATATAGGACCAGATACAAGCGCACACCCCTAGTAAATGGCAGAGTCGGTTCCATGGTCTGGCTTTCTCTCCACTATATGGCACACCATAATCTTCATTCATTACGTTTAAAATGCAGTTTTAAGATTCAAACCTGAGCAGCATCCACTCTCTCTCTCTCTAAAAGCATTTCAGAAAAATAAGTCTGTGTTCTCCCAGAAGTGAGCTCCAACAGGGGATCTAGACCCAGTTCTCACCTGTAAATTTGCACACGGTGGTAAAACATGAGTGGGGATTTCATTCTCAGACCCTGCTGGCCCCAGGGGCTGGGTCTTGACCCGGAAGGCTGTAGTGGTGGTGGCAGTGGTGGTCTGTATTGGGAGGGCTGGCTGCCACACGGTCACATCGGAGCCATTGCCAAAGGCTTGAATTGCATTTTCTGCAGTAAAACAGGAGGAAATCCAATTTCAAAGTCAAGCAGCAAATGTAACAGACAGGATATACACAGCCAGAGAGGCACACTAGAAATTCTGATTACAGCATTGGACTTCTCTGAACAAAACCCATCCATCCATTCACCCTACACGTGCTGAGAGCCAGTCTTTGGGGTCAGGTGCTCAAAAATCAATTCGGTCATTAAACAGTAAGCTGGACACTTAGCTATGCTCCAAATGCAACAAATATTTATTGTGTTCCCATTTCCATGCCAGGGTCCGACAAAGATCCTTGCCCTGAAATACTCATCAGTCAAGCCCTTTGAAACCCAGCCTCACACCTATTACTTGGGAGCATTTTTTCCAAGAAAATCCTTGTGCTCTGTCAATATTCTACATTAAAAGCAAACTAATTAGTGCTTTAAAAAAAAAATACACCCCTAATCATGACACAAAGGCAACTCAGTGGCATTCACACTGATTTGGCAGGCAAAATGCAACCAGTTTCTTAAAAAAAAAAAAAAAATCTACCCCAGTGCTCATCAATACCTGGTGAAAATTTAAGTAAGATTATTTTTTCCCTTTCTGCTCCCAGCCTTCCAAACAAAATGTGCACAATTAGGTAGGAGCAGCCCTGTTCAAATGAAAAGTTTAAAATGTAAAACTTTAAAAGCTTATTACAATTTCATAGGATTAGATTGTTTTTATGGCAAGAGTAAATTGGTTGTGTGTTGTTCCCCTCCCCAAAATGAATAAAAAACAGTTTTTAATCAGGTCTTCAGGGATTTGGCCTGGATTTAGGAATTTCACATTTCATATTCATTGTATAAAAAATCAAACTCCTCCATTTGGGACCTGAATGTGCAAATTGTTAATATACGACTCTTAGTTGGCATTTTTCGATATACAAAACAGAATAATTTAGGCCTAATCTTCCTCTTAGAAGTGACATTTTGTTCTAAAATTGTTATCCTTTAAGTTCAGCAAATTGGAAGCTTGTTTTCTACAACTTCACATTTTTGGGGGCTGTAAGAAACAGCTTCAAATTAATATAAATTCTTTTTATGCTCCTAGCCATGTTCTGTAGCTTAACTGGTGGGTGGAAGCAGAGAAAGAGGTACACAGGGACCAGTTCCCTTAAATGAACCCAGAACAGCAACAACAACCCTTCCTTTTTCTTAAGACATGTAGATTCAAGAGATCCTTGCCATTTCTTGCAACAATCTGTGCTATCCCCAGTGTGTCTCCCTTGCCACCTCGGGAGTTCAGTTGTTCACTGCTCATTTGTTCATAGATTCATTCAAATGTTAATGGAATACCTGCTAAGGACCAGATACCATGCACTGGCTGGGCATACCATAGTGAAAAATGACAGCAACAAAAGACAAAAGTCCCTGCCCCATGGAGGTCACATCCAGGTTCGGGAGGCAAATATGTAAAATATATCATTAGGCAGTGAGGAATGCTTGGGGGCTGGTACTTAGGTAACATGGTCCAGGGAGGCCTCCCAGTGAAGGTGGCATCTGCATAAGGACTTGAGTGAAGGCAGCTGGCATCTCCCCTCATCTCTGTCCCATTCTTCTCTCTTCCCCCTACATCTGCATGCACTTGGCTTAAAAAACAGTTTCCTCCCCTCAAAGCAGAAGTAAACAACTGGTTAGAGTTGTGTTCATAATAGGGGAATCTGGGAGAGGTTTGGCTTAATCCAAAGGGAGCAGAATTGGGTTTTGACATTTGAGCCGGAATCTACAAACTCCATGGCCTTCTACTTGCAAGAGACTGAATTTATAGCCCTGCATTTCTGGAGCCCTGGGTTCCATCCAGTCGGGCTGGAAATGGAATGACTGTGGAAAATTCTGGCTGCCTTTGGCCCCTGTTGCAGATCAAGTGCATTTATTTTTATTGAAAAGTCATTAGGAATGAGATACCAGACGATTCTCCTCTTCACCAAAATGTTATTAAGCAGGGACAACTTTTATTTCTCTGGGAGGGAGACGTTTTCCCGTCAGCGTGAGTAAAATGTTTTCTTACACTGACCTCCATCGTCATTGCTTTATCTTCCTTAAAACTTGCATTCTGCCAGAGAGTGCAGGATGTGGAAAAGAGGGAATATATATACTTTTTTTAAGTCAAGACCAAACAAGAGGTCCAAGTTGCAATTCTTTGATATGCCCAGTGTCTCAGTAAATGCCTCGAGACTTGAGACTAGTTTTGTGGGTTCAGATTTCAGTTAGGAACACAAAAGCTTGTTTTATTTTTAAGAGGACCAAAGCAATTGACTATAGTCACATTTCAAAGTACCTAGTAAGCAAGTGACTTAGATTTTTCTTTTCAACAAAGGAAATTTTAAAGTAACACTCAAAACCTTTCTTTGTATATGCATAGTAAATTGTCAGTTAATTCTTTAAAAATCAGTCACCATACAGCCTCGTATCATGGAGAAATTGTCACTTGAGGACAGGGCTCTCGGAGGGGTGGCTGAACCTTGATTCCTAGAAACTTGGCCCACCCCTCCCACCAGGAAGTCAGACCTGGGCCCTAATGTTCAAGCCTGTGTTCTTGGCAACATCAGGCATGAACAAAGCTCTCAGGAGACAGGTGGCTACAAAAGGATCCCGGGCTTTGGACCCTAATCCTGGCACGGTGGTCTATGTGAACCCCAGCCTTTACTGAGCTGCACGGTGGAGCTAATCATACCTACTTCTCCTAGGGCTCTTGTGCAGATTACAGGAAACGAGATCATGTGTGGATTACACTCCCTATAGAGTGAGTTTGAACACACAGAAGACACCCAGTAAATGGCGACTGCCACAAAAGTGAGTGAAATGTTAAAGTATCCCAGCTGGATCATCACCTAGAGCATGTACCTCTTGGTGAGTAGAAGGGAAATCTGGCACTGTGCTTTTGGAGTCTGTCTGATGAATGCCCATTGTTCACACCCGTACATTTCTGTCTATCCCCGTCCCTTTGGGAAACATGTTTCCAAACTGCCTAAAGGACACTGCGATAATAACCGATTCTGTTTCCAAGCAGAAGTCCCCTCCTCCCCCTCCCACCCGTGCTTATCTCGTCTCCCGAGATAACCAACATCCTGCGCCTCCCGCTCGCATCGCCAGTTTATCCCACTCAAGAATCGTTGCTTCTCCTCCGAGCCAACCCTGAGCATCCAAGGGGCTATTGATGTTAACATTCTAATTTTTCTCAGACAGTCCTTGGAGGCCTATCCCCATCTAATTTGTCTGAGCTTCTCACATTGTATATTCTGCCCAGGTTTCAAGAACCTTTGGAACAGACTCTCCGCTGCCTGCCAAGATCAAAATTTGATCTGCGGGTAGAAGTGTTCCTTCCCACATAATGTACCCTCAGTTATTTGAATCTCTTGCTCTCCCAGGCCTTTGGATCCGCAGTCTTGGCAGCACCCAGTTCATCACTTGCTAGGCTCCCTGCTGCGTTGCACAGCGTGGCCAAAAGGAGCCGGATTTACCATCCGTGACCAGGAAGAAAGGGACAGCGAGAGACAGAGGAAGCAGACACAGGGAACGAGAATGTGCAGCTGGAACTCAGAGAGCAAAACACGTTCACTTGTTTGTTTCTTAATCTTTTTTTTTTTTCAAAACTCACTAAGACACGTATTGTCCTTGAAGAAATTCAAAAATTTCAAGCACTCTTCCAGGTCGTTCCCGCTGTTGTTGCAGTCGCACCACGGGGCCACGCTGAGACTACTAGAGTCTATGTAGTTGGGGGTCATGACTGTGCCTGAAAAAAATAAAAGCAAAGCATTTTATGCTTGTATGACAGTACTTTTCTATAACCTAAAAAGAAACAAATGTTCCTCCGACAGCGGATGCACCGTGGATAATTACAAACATTGTGTTTGCTGAGTGGGAAATTATGTTAAGCAGTGAATTTTCTCAGCAATTTATCTTGAGCACATAAAATAATTTACACATTTACTTTAAAAATTATAACAGAGCTCCTTGAGCTGAACTTAGGGTATTTTTTTCCCTGCACAAATGGTATGGATGTCATGGAATAGGAGAGAATTAACTTAGAATGCATGAGTTGCCAAATCCCTTGCATTTTCTTGAAAATGTCATTAATCTTCATAAATAGATAGAACTGGGTTTACATGTCTTAAAAATCCTTTTAGGACTTTGAATCCATTTCCCTCAGAAGCAAAGGATTTCTTCAGAGTAACACAGGGACGCTTAGGAGCTTCCTACGGGATACCCCACACCCTGAATGTATATAACACAGCTCCTGCCCGTTAGACCCTTAACTGAGTTAAATAAAGTCTTCCAGGTTGTGAAGGAATTGGAAACAAACAGTGGCAATTCTCTAAGCCAATGGCTCCTAGAGTATTATCTGTGGACCCTCATTAGTCCTCAAAGAAATGCTGGGTGGTCCTTCCCGCCTACATCTTGTTGTATTCATGGTTTTTCTGATGCGTTCTATCCTGGCACAAACACACCATGTATTCATACTTAATACAACCCAAATGTCCTCTCCTGGGTGGCTCACGCCAGGCAAAGCCCACTGATGCCAAGAAGCCTTTTGTTTTTACATATTTTGTGGAAGTAAGAAGTAATAGGTGGTCAGTAATCCACAGGATGTATTTGGTTCACCAACAGAAAAACAATTTTTTTCTAAGCTCCTCTGAGTCAAGAGCATGTTGTCTTCGCCCTAGATTCCCTACTGACTTGAACTAAATAATAGCCCATTATATCTCGGGATGAGAATTTTAACCTACAGCATAGGAGGAGCTCCTAACTTTGGTCGAGAAAGGACAGGGCCCCCCAAACACGGAGTGAGGAGGTTAAGGACATTGCACGCCTGACAGCATAGTGGATCCTTGACACATGGAAGAAGTAGGAACAAGCTTTGTCCAGAAAGAAAGTCAGGATCCAAGGACCCAGGAGCCAGTGCAGAGGGAGAGACCCAGATCCTAGAAATAAATTCTGGTCTGTAAAATGCAATGTCCCTACAGGTTGTTCCCTCCATTCATCATCCCTGGGCACTTAAGGCTTTGCCAAGTCTAAGAATGACCTCATAGAAATTCTGGCAGAACCTGGCCTTGGCCACTCCTGGAGGAGTGAAGGAGCACGTACAGCTGGAAGGGCACAGACCAGCGTTAACGGGGATTACACCTGAGAGTCGAGTTGGAGATACTTAACATTTTCTTCTAAGGGCTTCTCTGTTGTTACTGTTTTAAATTTTTAAACAAATTTTTCATTTTTAAAAAATTTTTACAATGACTATGCCTTAATTACTTTCGTTATTTCTGTAACTCTGCAGTTGAAAAGTAATCCTTAGTCGAGACTACCTTACTTAAGAAGACAGCAAATGCAAATGTGGAGTATTGACTTAAGGAAGGTACACTTATTAGCCAGATCAATAAAAATGGAAAATAACCGGGAAGATGGGGAAAGGCATTGCCCAAGGGAGCACAGGTATCCTTTTTAAAAAGTTGGAAGTAAAGAGCATGCCAGGAACCTGCAATATCCCTGCATTAAGTACCGTTGTTGATTTTCCCAAAGCCTACTGCAGAAGACACTCTGGTGACAAAGAATTTAGTCTGCGCTGTCATTCCTGGGGGAGGTTCTTCCTGCTGGTGATGTGTGTGACCCTGACACAGACACCTGGCAGGAATACACACCCCGCCTGAGCCATCGTGCTCTGACAATTGTGACAACTGTGACAACTGTGACTTCCCTCACCCTTCCACGGGCTTTGCTGCGTGTTCCCTCTCAAATGCCGATTGCCACGAGCCCTGCCACCAAGCTTCTGCTGTCCCTGGTACCTGGGACACCTGCCTTCCTCCTGCCGGCCCTGTTTATCCAGGGCACAGGTTTGCCTCACTCCTGGCTGTCTTCCAACTCGCGGGTGCCTTGTTTAATTGCACCGCTCTGAATGCTGAGAACACGGTTCTTATAAAGCCTCAGGTCTCAAACATACTGTCTCTGCTGTGTCTGTTTTCAGGAAAAAAAATTTAGCCTAAATCACTCCCTGCACACTGCGAGCTGAATGATCAAGAACATTCATGTCAAGCAGGACCCCCGTATTTAGGGTTTTTATTTCCAAAGGGCCATTTCTGGGAAACAGCCTTTTTGATTTCCCCAGACTGAATGACTTCCCTTTCTCTAAAGTTCCCTAATTCAATTAACTTTGTTTGACTTGCGCTCTTCTTCCACACCCAGCCTTTTTCCTCTGCTTCTGCTCTGCGTGGTCAGTTCCCCAACAGAGACGCCTCCCCCATCTTCGCACCTGCGGGCTCCCCGCTCCTTAGTAACCCCTGCTTCCTGCCGCTGCCTTTCGCGCGGCCGTTATCCTCATTTTTCCTTTCGTACAGGCAAGTCCTAAAGGACCTAACATCAAAACGCGAGCACAGAGGGTTACGGGGGGATTTTCACTTTTGCAGACATCAGCAGGCCGCAATGGAAAGAGTGAGGATATTTGCAAACCAGACTCTTCTCCCATCCCACCTCTTCCGGATCTTACCAATAAGCCCCGAGTAGGCAAGCAGGCAGTCGGCGTAGTTCTCCTTTAGACAGCGGCTGACAGACCTTGACTCCGGTTGGCAGTTGGTAAAAAAATCTGCAAGGCGAGATCTACAACAGGAAGAAAGGGGGAGGGGGATGTGCTTTAAAACGTCCTAAGCCTCTGGACAAACATAACTTTATTCCTTTACTGATATGCCCCTTTGCGTGCACGCGCGCGCACACACACACCATATATATATGTATATATGTATGGGAAACATGAACTATTAAAATGTTGGCATCCTTTCCTGTACAACCCCCCAACCGTCCCCTCCCCCAGCCCTCGCCCACCCGCGTGTGTCTGCATTTTTGGAGAGAAGTCTCCAGGGCCTATAACTGGAGAAATCTAGAGGCTTTGAAGTTTCCATTCAATATTTATTTCTGACTAGACTTATTTGCATCTTTAGGAAATGTGCTTCTCCACACACTCACCGGAGATCCACACTGGGAAAATATTTACTTTGTACAGAAGCATGTCCCTGGCATCAAAATAGGATCCTACAGCCCATCTGCTCCCGTAATTCCTACCGCCTTTAAGAATGTATGTATCTGTCTTGTAAGTCATCTCTCATCCACCAGCCCGGGCGTGGGGGAGCGATTTACTCCAGCCCAGTGACACTAAGGGGGAGCCTGCCCTTTGGAAACCGAAGGGGCAGGAAGAGGGACAGGGGACAGGTGAGGCTCGCTCCAGGTGCAGAGGGCCTGGGGTCAGAGGCCGTGCCTGGAGGGCCCACTGATCAAAGTGTGGCATCTGTCTGCTCTTTGGGAACTCTCTGGGGGCCGTTGCAGTCCACCCAGGATGGCAGGGAAGCTGCAGAGACCCAGAATTGCAGAGTAGCTGCAGACGTGCTGGTCTGGGGAGAAAGAGGGCTTTTTGTGGCCAACTGGCTGTTTTTCAATCTGAAGAGGATATTGTTGGAGAAATCCTGAATGAGAGCTGGGCCACCTCTGAGGTCATCTCAGCAGACAACTGTTCCGTTTCTAGGGAAGAACACAAGGGACTTCCCAAGAATTTAAATTATCCGGCAATTATGGGAGACAATGGGAGGTCTTCTCGGTTTTCTTCTGTCTTTAGCTTACCCCAGAGTTGGCTGCTGACAAACCCAGAGCTGTTTTTACTTCTTTCCGCCCAAGCAACTGTATTTACTTAGCATACTTTACGGTATAAACAAGCCAGGGATGGAGAGGCCAAGCAGGGTTAGGTGTGCAGGGATCGCAAAGGTTTGAAGAAGGCCCGTACGAAGCATGTTATGTGTCCCTCTCCAACAGTTTTAACTAGAAGGGGCATTAAAGGGCCTGATGAAATTATCTGAGTCCACAGGACACTGCCCCTTCTGCCAAGGCTGCACAGTGTTCGCGTGGAGCTGGTTCTCTCCTTGAACCCTTGTAAGCAGGCTTGCCCGCGCCTCCCCATCCGTGCCCATCTGGTGTGCTCTGTATGTTCTGCGTGCCTGGCTCCATCATAGAGAATCCCGGTGGCAGATGCTGGAGGTCTGCTTTATTTTCTTTGCACAGCACCTGACACTCCTCAGAGAGGCCCTTTCTAAGGCTTCCCGAGCAGGGCCATGTGCTGGAGCTAAGTGTCTTGGCAAAATCCGCCAAATGAGGCTGGTGCGCGCGCGGTTGTGCGTGTGCCTGGATCTCAAGCACCGCTCGCGCCTCGCTGGCGTTTGCTGAGTTTAATTGAACACACTGAAAGATATAAAACCTGGCTATGTTCTGTAGCCCGGTTAAAGGATTTATTTTTCGGGGAAAATCCCTAAAGGTGGCTTGGGCTTACTCAACTGGCTCCAACGGCATCCAGCTTGGATTGAGTGTTAATTTCAGAAGAATTTTCCCGGTCATGAAAGTTAATGATCTAGCGGTACTGGGTTTCTAACTTTGCAAAGGCCAACTGCGGTCCAGGCAGCTGGGGCTCCGGTTCTGCACACAACCTGGCCGCCAAACAGCTCTCTGACCTGGCAGCCCCACGCTCCCGGCCTGTCCCCCAGAGATGGATGAAAGGTCACTCTGTCTCCGGGTCTCCGGTTTCTCCTAGTCTCTCCAGCAGACTATTAACTGAACAACACTGTGATGAGGATTACTGTCCTTCAGCACGAGGCTAATGCCACCAGACTCATTTTGCTTAACAACCTCAGAATTGACTCACAATTGGACTCTGGAATGAAAGGCTAATTGAGTCAGTCTGCTGCAGAAAGCATAGTCCCGATTGGGAGGATAAAACAAAATATACTGCTCTGAGCAGAGCTCCTGACAGGCTGCTTTTTGAGAGAAGATCGTTGGCCTTATGTCAGACACAGCCAGTGGATAGGAAGAGAGTTTCAAGAGTGAGTGCAGGAAGCATTGTTAAAACATTAACATTTCCATGCTTCCATCACATTTGACCCACCTCCCTCTGACATTTAGACTTGGAGACAGGATGCTCAACATTATAGGATTCACATTTTACAGATGGAAAAACTGAAGTTAGAAGTTTATACAGTGTTGTGCCGGGGCCAGCTCATTACTGGGTGATTGGTACAATTTCGGGCATTTTGCATGGTGGTTAACATCACGGTGGTAGCTTGAAAGTGGCCGTGGTGGGAGTATTTACACCACAGTAATCAGCGAACATTAGAAATCAAGGCTTTGTGTTGTTCTTAGAGACCTGGTTGTTAAATATTTACCAGCGCAATTCTATTTAAGAACCAGTATGGTGTAGTAAGATAAAGTGTGTGTCATAGCCCTAGAGTTGAGTTCTAGCCCTTCTGGGTCAGGCTTCCTCTCCCATCCTCTACTCTAGCCTTTGTGCCAAATGAAATGGTACAGTACCAATAACCTCCGATCTCCAGTACTTCCCACAGAAGGACAACAGTCCCCCTGTCCCCCACCACCAAAAGGTTCTTGCTTCCCAACATCTTCTCTTACCATCACAGTCCTCTAAAATTTCTTAAAGTAATGTGTGAAAGTGGTCACACACATATTGACAAAGCAATTAAATTCCTGTCTGTCCCATTGACTGAGTGAAGCGTCAGGTGCTATGATATAATGCTGAAAAAGACTGTCCTTCAACTTAAATAACCTGCAGTCTAGATGCCAAGAGAAACAAGTAAAAAGATTGTATTAATAATAATACAGCAGTTTGTTCTTGATAAAAGGTAAGAATGAATGACTGCTAACAAAAATAATATCTAACATGAATGAAGTATTTAGTATATGTTAGGTATATTTTTTGCACACTTTATATTATTTTCTGACAACACTAATGAGATAGGTACTTTTATTTTATTATCCTAATTTTACAGACAAGGAAGCCAAGGTTGAGTAAGGTTAGACTAGAGGAAAATACTGAGTAGCAGAACCAGGATTTCAAACCATGCATTCTAACTCTGTAATTTAGGTTTTTAACATTACAACACTTCATAGCTAAAGAAGCTGGTTTCAGAGAGGCAGCAATATCGGGACTGAGACTTGAAAATGGGTAGGATTTGTCAGGCAAAGTGGAGGAGGGTATTCCAGGTAGAAGGAAGTAGTATAAGATACACTAACCACACTCATAATAACCTCAGGATGGCAAGTATGGAGTGCTTGCATGTGCCACGCACTGACTTCACCACTTGACATGTGTTCACACACTGAGTCCTCATGAGGTGATACTATCAGGCCCATTTTACCAATGAGGAAACTGAGGCACAGAGAGCCCTCTGGGTTGTAGAGCTCTGTGGTGGAGCTGGAACGTGATCACATTCAATCTGACTACAGAGCCCGCGATCATTCTCAACCTCTACACTTAACACGTGTATCACGCAGAACATTGCTAGTCACTCACTCAGGATGGCTGGGTCACAAGATGCAAATGGGGAGCAATGGGAGATGGTGCTGGTGAGGTCTTAAAAAACCTTGTACGACCTAAGAGTTTGGATTTTATCCCAACAGCAGTGGGAGCCACTGAAGGATTTTTTTTTTTTTTTTTTTTTTTGAGACAAAGTCTCACTCCATTGCCCTGAGTAGAGTGCCATGGCATCA
>NW_012154618.1:528723-619149 GCF_000956105.1 Propithecus coquereli | reverse complement strand
TTTTTTTTTTGAGACAAAGTCTCACTCCATTGCCCTGAGTAGAGTGCCATGGCATCAGCCTAGCTCATGGCAACCTCAAATCCCTGGGTTCAAGAGATCCTCCTGCCTCATCCTCCCAGAGAACTTGGATTACAGGTGTGAGCCACCATGCCCCGCCCCACTGAAGAATTTTAAACGGAGAAGTAACATGATCAGATTTGTGTACGAAGAAGACTCTCTTTGGTCTCTCAGTTGTTCAGCAAAGGTTTGCTTAAGACCTACTCTGTGCCCTCACTGTTCCAGCAGCAATGGGGAGAGCAGGAAACTGGCCAGAGGTGGGAGGGATGGTTACTAGGAGACTGCAGCCGTGAACCAGAGAGGAGGACTGAGGGGAGGAAGAAGGAATTCTTGGAAACATAGGTACCGATAAATGAAAGTCAAGACTTCAGAAAGGAGAGGAAGAATCAGGACACAGACAGCCCAGCAGACAGCGGGACTCTGGCAGGAAAGACAGGGGAGGCCTGGTTTGCAAGGAAGAGAGTGAGATCA
Organism: Propithecus coquereli; assembly: GCF_000956105.1. Lineage (NCBI taxonomy): Eukaryota > Metazoa > Chordata > Mammalia > Primates > Indriidae > Propithecus > Propithecus coquereli. The sequence continues at coordinate 618,621 of NW_012154618.1, read as the reverse complement.
GTCACGGCCATGTTGAGCTCACAGTATGGTGAGGAGCTACGAGTCTAGGCAGTTGTTAGAACTCTGGTTCCTCCATCTGTCCAGTCCCCAACTACTGCCTGAGCACCGGCTGTATGCATGGCTCCAGCACCCCAGGACAGTCCCTTCTGCACACGCTTCCCCCGCCCACCTGCGTGATGAATGGGGCCGCAATCAGTGTCCATGTCTTCTGTTGCCCGGGCTGCTGTGAACCAAACAAGGAAGCTTAAATGTCCAGTATGGGATTAACAAAGAAACCCCACAACTGGATTTCTTCTGGAGATGTGAAATCTCCATGACTACAGCAATGATGAGCTCTGATTGTTTTTCTCTGAGAAAATGAAAAGGAAATGAATAGGCACTAATGTAGAAATGTATCGCCGTCAGTAAGAGAAAATCTCCCACCCTTGAAGAGGAGGAAAAGGCAGGCCTGAGGCCAAGATGGCCTGAGGAGCACTACAAAAACTGGTTTATGCAGCAAGTATCATATTCAAGGAAGCACACTGCTAAGTGGAAATAGAAAAATGATTATAATGATAATATCGAGGAGAGTTGTCTCAGACAGCAGATGGTCTTCTGATGGTGGGGGGGAAATTCTTTACCTACTTCTTCTGTAACAGTTTTAGGAATGTAGTGTTATGCAGAACAGGTAAAAACACACCAGTAATGCCCAATTTAACTCATCCTGGATTATCGTAATCCTTTGAATGTTTTTCCAGAGCAGATCTTACACTTGGACACAAGCTGTGTGGTTGGTGGAACTCAGCCCTGGACTAAGAACTGTGAGTTCTTAAATGGGATCCAGGCTCTGGCACTAATTGACCAGAGTTCCCGAGTATTTCGCTTAACTTCTTAGCTCTTGGATTTCCCTTCCACTTCAGAAATATAGTCTATGGGACACTCAAAGCTTCCTCGAAAAAAACCAAAACACTTGTTTTCAAAGCATTATTACTCTTACCCATATTTCATTCCTCCATTACCCATGATGTTAGTGTTAAGGCACTTGGTTTCCTCTGAGCCTAGAGGATACGACTTTTCTAGCGCATCCCCTCATCTCACATACAGGACAGCGAGAGCCAAAGAGGTTGAGCCCCTGCTCCGAGTCACATGGCGGGTGGCGGCAGACGGCGTTCACAGGAAGAGGCACTGCCAACCGCCTGTGACAGCCCTCGAGGGGAGAAGTGTGGGGGCTGTTTGACTTTCATTTCCCTGGGATTTTATTAAGTTATTAAGGGTATACTTGTCCTCCCCTGCCACCATGGACTAGATTGTTCTTTGGAGACATCTTCCTAATGTTCCCCTGGCTTTAGAGGTCTATCAGTGCATTAGGCTCCCCTTCGTGAGGGGTCTTCTGGACCCTACCAGTACCATACAGGACTGTAGGACTTTCCTGCCCAGTAGGAACCCAGAACTTTGGGACAGGATCCCTTGATTGCCCTACCTGTGCAAGAAATCACTGAGGTTTTTTCCGGAACCCAATGCAGACATTAGGGCTTCAAAGTCTTGCTTTTCAGTTCAAGCCATTTAGTTCCGGAAGCTTTCTCAGTGGGCCGTCAGAGGAAACAAAGTATGACGGACAAAAAGGTTCACAGGCTTGGAAGAGACAAGCACCTGTTTCCAGTCCCAGTTCCCCCTTTTATGCTCTGACGCCTTAGCCAGTTATTTAACTTCTTCAAGCCTCAGTTTCTTCACCTGGAATATGGGCTCAGTGCTACAAAGAGTCAATTTAAATGGTTTCTGTGAGATTTAAATGACAATCATATAAAACTCCTCACGTAGAACCTGGAATACACTGGTTGCCCAATAAAATTTTACTTCCATCCCTTCATCTTTTCTCTTCGATTCCTGGCCCATTCTAATGTTAAGCCCCTGCCGCAAAGCACACAGAAAGCTCCACATAGAGAAACATGCACTGTATCTTAGTCTATCTTCCAACGGCCCTCATATTACATACTTAGAACAGGCTACATCTGCATAATTAAAGGCATCGACTTTGACCAAAACGACTTTGAGAAATGCAAACCAGGAACCCTGTAGTGTTACTTAAAACATCTCAGTTATATGAACTCATAGAGTAAAAGCACTTTTAAAAAACTACTCTTCCCCAGGGGCTTAGAGGAAACAGATATATTTTTTAAATGACTAAACATCGGTAAGTTTGTGAATACTGCTAATATCTCATGCAGAACAAAAGCAATTTGAAAAACATGCTGCTAATATTAGACTGGGGATGACAAAGCTAGAACACTGGGATGGCAATTGTCTGGCATACTGACACAAAACAGATTTTTCCTCTTTCTGTTTTTAGAAAATTACCTTAGCCCTTCTATTCCAGCAGTCTACTGAAGCACACATCTGGAAAGCATCCTTCAGGAAATCAGAGCCTATGTTAGATACATTTCTCAGGGAGTGTTATTCTGTGTCCCTAGTCCCCACTGTGTGCTATGCACCCTGGCTTTCTGGGGCAAAGGAAGACCTAGCATTTGCCTGGAAGCAGGCTGGAGAGCTGGGCAGCTAGACCCAGGCCCCTCCCCTGCCTGAGAGCGACTGTGGAGACGCAAAGGCCCTGGGGAACATCTGCACGTCCCAGGCGCAGAAGCACACAGCGCTGCACATTTGTGTTCAGCCCCTTAATATGGGTTTCCACTCATGGCAGGATTATTTTTTTTTTCGTGGTGGGAATATTAAAGCCTGGACAACTGATGCACTTGTGGTTACTCAGCCAGACCATGGCTACGTTGTTGGGAAAGAGTCCTACAAGGTCCAAGAAGCCTTTGAGATTTTCCTAACACCTTTGCTTCCTGGGACAGGAAGGCCCCTGTGGCCAAGTAGAGATCAATGTCTGTTCCCCTAAATCCCTGCTCAGCCTTCTCTTGACAGTGAGGCTCCCTCTTATATTCAGAGCATCCCTTGACCACCGCTGCTCCTCTGGCTTTTGGCAACTCTTGGGCTGCAGGCTTCTGTCATTGTGCTCTAAGCCTGACCCACTGGGGCCCTGACGAAGCCTCACCCACTGAGGAAGGAGTTCCAGCAATGCAGGGAGTCCTGCATTGTTTCCGGCCATGAATCCTGCTTGGGGTATCTCTCCAGGTGGAGGGTTCAGCGAAAGTAGGCTGTAGGGTAGAGAAGCCAAGCTTCCTTAGCTTTCCTGAACACACCGAACTGCAGCAGCCCCCTGAGGAAAGCGTGGGTTGGCATCCCTCCCGAAGCCACCGTGCATGAACACTGACAGCCGTCACTCAACATCAACAGAGTGGCTGACAGGGCTTGACAGCTACTCTCTACCCAGCAAATCTGAAAAGCGAGTCATGGTAGTTGGCAAGGGAATACACTCCAACCGAGAAAGGGCTTCCAGCAGCCCCTCATCAGATGCCCTAGAGCTGCCCTTTGGCCAAGATTCCACTGCCCTCAACCAATTTCTCCCAATGCACAAACTGATGGTCACGGTATAAGCAAACCACAGGCAGCAATGGGAGCACAGAAAGATCCCAAACAGCCCTAGGCTGCATCACCAACTCAAATAAAGTTGTTTTGTATTACCTGTGCTATGCTACAGCCATCAGTGCAGAAAATCTAGCTTTAGCTTTGGTGGTACTTGTTTTTAAGGGAAGAAATTGAAGAAGAAAAGAAATCACAAGTTTTCTGGATGAGAACCCGATCACAAAGCTCTCAGGTATCCAATAATTGCCTGCTAGGATAACTGCGGGTGACAGATATATTAAAATGTTTTAAGAGTAAATCTTATCCAATAAGTCTTTTATATTTCTGCAGGCAAACTTTGGAAATCAGTTTTGTGATTTTGAACCACAAGGAGAAATAGAAATCTCAATGTTCAACCAATCTTTCACCAGAACAACCACACCTTAAAACTCCAGACCAACATGGCATAAGTTTACTTCATGTAGAATTCTGCAGACACCTCCATCTTCAAGACTGCCTTACAGAAGTTGTCTCTTGTTAATTCTGGAATTCTAAGAAGCTCCACATCAACTGCTCAGGAACCCTGGGCAGCAAAGGTCACCGACCATGGCTTCATTTAATTATTTACACACACCCCTGGGCTTCAGAAAGAATTTTGAAATGTATTCAGATACAGCTACGATGCAACAGAATAAATGTAAAAGTTAGCAAGGGAATTGGGAGCCATAGAAATAGAAGACAGAGGTAGTGCTACAGCTGGTACAGAATGGACACCTGCCCCTGTCTGGATGAAAGCTATACATTTGGCTCTGAGCTTTCTAGCAACCACCGGGAAGAGGGGTAAAATGACTAGTTCCACAACTACTTCATGATATCACAAACATTAAAAACAATATAGATGCTCAGAAGAAAAACCAGTTGTCATAGGCAGAATACTTACCTTTGGGGCATCTTTGCCCCCCTCCAAAGGTATCTCTACTCTAATCCCTGGCACCTTAGAATATGTTACCTTACATGGCAAAATGGACTTTGCAGATTTGATAATGGTTATGGATCTTGAGGTGGGGAGATTATTCTGTATTATTGAGATGGGACCAGTGTCATCGCAAGCATTCTTAAAAGTGGAAGAGGGAGGCAGATGAGAGAGTCAGAGTGATGTGATACGAGAAAAACTCAACTGGCCTTTGGTGGTTTTGAAGATGGAGGAAGGAGCCATGAGGTGGTTGAAAGACAAGGAAATGGATTCCCCCAGGGCCTCCAGGAGGAGCTCAGCCCGGTCGAGCCCTTGATTCCAGCCCAGTGAGACCCCTGTCAGACTTCCGACCTGCACATCTGTAGGAGAATGAACTCATGTTGTTTGAAACCACCTCGTTGTGGACACAGCAGCAATAGAAAACTAAAACACCATGAGAAAGCGGTGTACAATAGGGGTTTTTAATACAGAATTTGAAGATGAACTAGGACTTAAATTTCAATTCTACTACTTAACTAACCATAACGTTTTGGGCAAGTTATCTTAACTTCTCTGAAGCTTAATTTACTCAGGTTGAATGACTGGTAGTCCCTCAAAAATGTTCCTGGGAGAGTTAGGTGTAGCTGGCACCTAGCACCAGATAACGACCACTGCTGATTCTTAGCTGAGGACAGCACCTCATCGGAACTGGTGTCTTCTGTTCTGCTCTGGACCAGCCCAGGACATCAACACTGACCTTGAGACCTATGAAGTCCTAGGGTAGAGACGACCAGGGTGGTATTTTTCTTAGACTTCATCTGCTAATAACTGGCATAAAAGGCTTAGTCTTACCATTAAGACCAAAGAGAGATTTCTCCGGTGAGTCCTCCACATCTTTAAGTAGAGCAATGCCTTTTATTCACACCCCTGAAACAGGCTGAGGCAATTGTACAGGTCACTACATGTGGTCCCCATACGCTGCCCTCTGCTGGTCTGGCAATTGCAGCCATGAGGCTTGTGTTCATTTAAGGAGGTGCTGTCTGTACCCTCAGAAGGTAGGCAACTTAGCACCCTGATGTTTATAGTCAGAGGAACTGAACTCTAATTAGTTTAGAAAAACACAGGTAGATTCTAAAAATTATCCCTAACGCTGCCTGGCCTTCTTCAGTCAAACCTTGCTTCTTTGGGGGTTCCCAGAAAATGAAAAATTAAAATGGCACAAGCTCTCTTGACTTTAATAATTTGCAAAACCCCTCCCCTTTCCACTACACCCAAAAGACAAGCACTAAATGCCTCTCTCGTACGTGAGCCCCAAGCTCCGTTGAGCGGAATGTTAATTTACCTTCCTCACCTTAAAGAAGCTGAGTTTCTGAGTGGGCTCAGTGGGGAGGGGTCAGGGAAAGGGAAAGGCAAACAGATTCCTGAATGGCTAACAACCTACGCTTGCACAAACTAACTTTAAACAAACATATGAAAATAAGATTCCCTATTAATCTTTAATAGGCTTGCACACTTCCTAAGGAAAATTATATTCAGTAGTAAATATACACTAGGTCATTTTTCTTCCAGGCAAGTTGTTTTAAGGTCAACAGAGACTTTGAGCTTAGCAAACAACTCGTCCCTAATATCTTTCTTCCCGGATAGGGTGTGAAGAATATCACTATTGCTCAGGAGATGGGGAATTGCGGCGTTATACATCAAAAGAATAAATCACTCCATTGCCATCAGATGATAAATTCCCCCTTTTTGGGAAAATCCATAACGCTTCTTGGTTACCCATTCTCATGCTCAACATCCTCTCACCAACAGCACTCAACCCCTGGCACCATCTTCCGTATTTTACCTAAAGCTCTCACAGCTGCATTTAAAACTGCATTTCTCACCTTTTTTCTTTAGGGCAAAGGAGCTGACTTCCAGGGTCCACATGAGCCATTTTCTAATAAACTGGCCCCTTAACCTCTCTTCCCAGCCTGGGGGATCCCAAGGCTTGTTTTGACCCATTCACAGTGATCTCAGGGGTCTCCTCTGAGCCCCTCACCGGCTCTAATCCCCAAGTAGGGTGCCAGCTTCGGCCTTGCTGCCACACGTCCCCTCCATCACTTCTTGTTTTATGTTTTCACTTCGTTGAACAGTCTTGCCTACACCAGGCAGGGGAGGTGAGCACCCAGAATTATTCCTGGCACAGAGGACATGTTTGGTAAATAACCGTTGAATGCATGAGTTAATGAATGTATGAATGAATCTGAGTATAACACACTGTGGCTCCAGTCCCCTACAGATCAATACTCATCACAGATACCCTGGTGCTATAGGTTCGGCAACGTAACAGGCACAGAAGAGGAGAAACAGCAGCCCAAACCTAACACCTGCAGACGCTGTACTTAAAGCAATTGCACTGACAAAGAACCTGTCACCAGCCTGGTGCTTTCAGGCCTGTGTCATTTCACACGTGGCAACTGTACTAGCCGCGTTAGCCTTATTTTACAGTTGAGGACACAGGGGCCCAGAAAGATCCACAGTCATCCCAAAGCCATGGAGCGGGTAAGAGTTAGAGCCAGGTTTTGGAAAGAAGCCAGATTCTCAAGCTCATACTCACCCTCATGGCACTGAAAGAGGAATTAATGTTCCATCTTTTCATTTTTGTTCTTGGACTTTTGCTGCCATTTTGATGAGAATTGTGTGCTCCAAAAGCCCAAATCTGATTTAGGTGGATGTAAGTGCTCTTTACTAGGCTCAATAAAGTGAGGACAGAATTCGTGGGCGTTCTTTGTGTTGAATAGTGCTTGTAGTTTAAACACATAAAAAAATACTATCTGTGAAATACTATCTGTTGCTACTGCCTAGCAGGGCTCAACTGCAATCCTGCGACATGCTGTGTGGAGGGAGCCATCTGGGCCTGGGCCTTGTCTCTGAGCACCCCCCCTGGCAGAGCTGTGTACATGGTGACCCCAAGAGGGTGCCCTGAAAGTCAAGCAGTGAGTCTACTCCACAAACTGGGAAGTGGGGCTCCCGAGTCCCACAGGGAGAAATCGGCAGCCCCTGACCAGCCTTCCCTCACCGCAGGGATCACTCCTGGAGCTGGAGACAGGAGGGATCTGGGAGCGGCTGGCCTGGCCGGGACCACCTCCTCGGGGGTCTCCCCTGGAAGAGCCTTCCCACAGTGGGTGGGTCACAGCCCTGATGTCAGACCAAACCCCAACTGCCCTGCTGCGGCGGCATTTCATCTCTCTGCATCCTGCCCTCCTCACGTAGAAACACAGACACTGACAGCACCTCCTCCACAGGGCAGGGTGAGGATTAAAGCCCGTAACCCAGTACCTGGCGCAGGGTTCAGTGCTCAGTGAAGTGCTGGATGGGAATGCTGCTGTTGCCACTTTCAAAGTGCTTTCCACGCCAGCTCTACTTCCCCAGCCACAGCCCGGAGATGCAGATGTGGACCAGGTGTCGCTCCTCCTTTGCACAGGGGGACAGGTGCAGAGGAATCAGGTAGATCCCAGGATGCCCCACCAGGGAGGCCGACCTGGCATGGGAAGACTTCAGCTGGCTTCCAGGAACACCTAAGGCCAGCACCCCCTGCCACCGACGTGGACAGGGAGCACTTAGCCAGGCTCCCTCAGGAGGGTGCTCTCCTGCATGGGTTGGTAATAGAATCGCACGCACAGGCAGTATATGGTGGCACCTCTTGTACACCCAGAGCACACCCCTTCCCACTTTCTCTGAGACTGGGAGTACTGGGGAGTCCCCTGGAGGGAGTCCTCAGCCCGAGGCTTCCAGGATGGAATGGGACAGGCATCTCAGCATCCAGGCATGCTGGACAGAGACCGCTCATCTTCAGCGTTGTAGCCCAGCCCCTAGGGCAGCACCTGGCACCAAGTGCCCAGGGTTCAAGAAAGGCAACCAAACTTTCAATTACCATGGTTACTAAGCACCTATAATGCAAGGTGGCAGCTATGGAGGGACAAGAACAAAGATGGAGAAGGTACAGTCCCTTTGGGAATATGGAGCCCAACCTCCCACCACCTGCCCCCACCACCTGCCCTTTCCTATGGCCCCTCGGCGAGCAGAGGGGTACTTGTGCAGGCCAGGGGTTCACATCGACCTTGGCTCATGGGATCAGAGTGCTCTTCAATCTCAAACACACGTGTGTGTTTGCCTGAGGAATCTGCATCGTAGCTCTGCTGTAGGTACAGATTCTAGACCCTGCCCACCCCACGTTCCCTCCTGACAACCAAAGATGCTTCCACCCATAAAAAGTGACAAGAAGAGCAGAGTAAACGTCAGCTTCCTTATTTGAACAGCCCAGGTCAAATTTTACTCCAAAGGTCATTTTGGGAGGAGAATTTCTTTTCATTTAATTGCCTAAAACCCTCTGCTTTGCTGTGCATTTTCAAGCATGACCCAGCCAAGTGGATTCCATCTCAGACGAGGGTCAGCCTGCAGACAGCAGACTGTCTCCTTCCTCCAGTGCAGTGAGGGCAAGGGCCCGGCTTGCAGTGGGGCCCGCCCACGCAGTAACTCAATAGATACACAGTCACGTTTCAGGCCCCTTTGTGTCTGAGGAGCTATCACCAGGCAACAGAGCCCCTCACAGAGGTCCCCACAGCCTTCGAGGTAGAGCCCAACCTTAGTGCAGCAGGGAAACTTTCCAAGTGCTGTCCCTACCCACGGCTCTGACTTTCCAGGCTACTCTGCATTCCCTGTCCCCCAGCTCCCACCCGGCTGCCAGCCCACACCACAGCCACATGTGCTACTGTCTCCTGTGTCCTCTCCTAAGTCTCCATGCCCAGCAAGGCTGATCTGGTGCCTACACCTTCTCATTCTCAATGTCAAAGGGTGGCTCCCTTTGACAGCAGGGTGCAGCCGTCAGCCCAGGTCACCTGGTCAACATTCCCTGAGGCAGTGGGTCTCCAAATCTGAACCCCAGACCGGTGGCAGCAGCACTGGGAATGCTGTAAAAATTGCAATTTTTCGGGTCCCCCCCCGGACTTCTTTATTCGGAACTTATTCCCACCCCGGGTTAAGGTTGGGGACCCCCGGCCTTGGGGCACCGGATCTTTTGGGAGTTCCTTGGGCCCCCCCTTTTGCCTTGGGTTTTGCCGGCTTGGCCTTGTTGCCGTTCCTTGCTTGGCGGCGGTTTTTTGTTAGGCCCCCGGTTTTTTTGAACCGGGTTAAGGCCCTTTTGCTCGGGGGACCTTTTTTGGGGGGTTTTCTTTTCCCTTCCCCGGCCCCCTTTTTAGGAGTTTCCCGGTTTTGGGTTGGGGCCGGTTATTTTTCCATTGGGATTCCCCCTTGTTGGGTGTTCGGGGGGTTGGCCACTTTCGGGTTTCTTGGCCTTTCCATTTTTGGGGTTTAGCCCAGGGCCAGTGTCGCTGCAATCCTTTCGTTCTCCCCACGGCAAATGATTACAGGCGCAAAGAGCAGAGCGGGGCTGCCCCTGAGATGGCCGCATCAAGACACACCGCCCAGGACCGGGCTGACCTATGGCACCCGCTCCAGACGCCTACCTAAGTAAGGGAAAAGCTCCACCGAGTCCTTCTGGACACAAAGGGTTTTTTCACACCAGCCAGGGTTCTGCCTGACCAAGCTGACTACGGTGGCGAAACCCTTTGGTGCGCTGGAGAAGAGAAGCGCTGTCTGCGAAGGCGCTGTCAGGAGGGCATCTCTCAGAGCCTCTGACAGGCAACCCGGGAGCCACTGCACAGCTGGCGGGAGACTGTTCTCGGCGGTTCTCTAATTACTCAACGCACCTCCACCTGGAGGGGCTCCCACGCCAGCTCCGACAGACACCCCACAGCCTCGCGTCCCGGCCAGCTGCGGCCGAACAGCCCGGGCACGGGGCAGGCAGCCCCACGCTGCCGTGGTTCAAGGAGACCTGGGGAACGCTGGTGCACACACACGTCTTCCAGCCCAAGATTATTCTGGCCCGTCTAGCTCAGCGGTTCTCAAAGCGAGGTCCACGGATCCCGGCAGTCTCAGAGGGACTTTGAGGGGTTCAGTGAGGCCAAAACTATTCTCCTTGTCAAACTAAGACCTTACTGACCCTGACCACTCTCATCTCTCATAAGGGCATTGGGGAATTTTTCCAGAGGCCGCATGACATGACGTGACACACCACAACAGACTGAATGCAGAAGCTGATAAAAGAACCCAGCCGTCTTCCAGCCGGACACTAGATTTATAAAAGTGTAAAACAATGCCACGATTCTCCCTAAATTGTTTGGCTTGGGAAAATATGGTGATTTTTAATGAAAATATGTTCTGTTATTTGTGGTAACACGTAAGGAGCTTCCTGATGTTCTTTTTAAATAAAGTGATAAACATGTAAACATCTCTTCAGCTTCGATCCAATATGGTATCTATAGATTTAACACATAAACAAAAGCCCTTTGAGAGCCTCAGTAATTTTTAAGGGCGTAAAACAATCCAGAAACCAAAAAGTTTGAAAACCTCTGTTTTAATGATAAACGAAATATGTTTGGTGAGGGGCACTCAAGCCCTATCTTGGCAAGATCCCAAGGTCCTTCACTTTAACATTTTTTGTTTTAAAATAAATTAAAAGTAAAAACAAAATCACCCCCAGTATCCAATTCTACTCACCCTAAGTGTCTCTGGAAATTATGTGGGCGGTTTACAAGACCCGCATGCTGTGTACAAAAGTGGGCAGAGCAGAGCATTCGAGAACGCTCCGCAGCCTAAAAGACCCTCCGGGTTCGTGTTCCAACTGTACCACCTGGGTGATGTGGACGTTGCTGAAGAGCTCACCTCCTCATCTACGCAGTTGGGAGGGTAATGACAGCCCCCACTTCCGGGGTCGATATCAAGCACTCAGCACAGCTCCTGGCACACAGTAAATGTCAAATAAATGCTGCTGTCCTCGTCATCACCCTCAGCACCATCACCATCGCCCACTCATTCCAGCAGTGATGTCCCTGCCTCTGCAGATTCTGAGCTCCTGAGTCCTGCATGAAGAGCCAGCGTGTCCTGGTTGTGGCTTGCTTCCTAAGGGGATGACAGGCTGATTCATAACACAGAACCATTCAGAGAGGGACGGGGGTGTCTGATTCAGGACCACTGAGTCAGTGACTGGGCTTTGCTGGATCCCTCATGCCACTGACTCAGACACAAGCATCTCTATGAGCCTATTCACGGGTACTCCGGGTCACTGAAGCAGCACGTGCCCACGGGGCAGCTGGTGGGTCCCACTGCCTATTCGGTCCAGACAATAGTGAATCTCCCCACTCCATGCCCAGCAGTCTCATGGCCAGCTTGGCTCACATCTTACTGTGTATCTTTGTATGCCAATAATTGTATATTCCGGACAGAAATGCTCTTGAGATGACACATGCTTCAAACACCTCTGGACTTTGTCCACCCCCGCCCCCACGCCCCAGTTTTCTCTAATGGTACAAAGGCTGAAAAGAGGATGATGTATAAAGCTTAGCAACACGGCCTCACAAAACGGCCCTGGCATCTCCACATGCTGCTTAATACTATGGGTGCATAAAAGTAGAAAGCATTAAGAATCTGCCCTCCTGCCCCCCAATCCTTACATTTTTACTATTTATTTATTTTTTAGAGATGAGGTCTCTCTCCGTTGCCCAGGCTGGACTAAAACTCCTGGGCTCAAGCAATCCTCCCATCTCGGCCTCCCGAGTGGCTGAGGCTACAGGGCCATGCCACTGCACCCGGCTCACAAATCCTGCTTTAGAGATCTCTATTATTGGGGTAGGGCGATGTTACATTTGGAATCTTAAGCTTTCTTTGTCCTTTTTGATAAAGCTTATGGAAGAAATGAAGGAGAAAGAGGGACATATTTATGGAGAGTGTTCTGTGTTAGGTGGCAGGCACGTGCAGAGGCACTTGCACACATGTATTTCCTTTAACTCACAGCAGCCCTGTGAAGATGGAGCCAGTACCCCCATTTATAAATGGGAAACTGAGGCCTTGAGCTACCTGCGCCATAGAACTAGCAGCACCATGATGCAAGCCGAGGTCTCTTTCTCCCTCACAAAAACACTTACGTTGACAGCAACTGGGGAAGGGAAAAAAAAACACAACTCCCGAGACCCCAGCATGATGTGGTACTTTTTCACATTGATGGTTCTTTTAAATTCCTGTTTTTCTTGGATGCAAAATTTTCTGCATAATTAATTGCCTTTGGAAATTACAGAGCAATTTCCCATTCACTGAGTTGGAAATGCCCCGTAGAAATGTAAATGACAACGTGACTGCTGGATCCCTAACTTAGGGTAATGGTAGCGGTGGGGGTGGGGGAGGCTGGGGTCTCCCTGGGTGCGGGACTCTAAGCCTGGCTGTGAGATGCAGGCCCACCCTGGCCTGGGAGGTGGGGAAGAAGTCACTCCCCACTCCCAATGGCACTGAGGAGGGTTTAGGCAGGTGTCCAGGGCCAGACCCCCAGGGTGAGAGCAGCCCATGCACGGGAGGAGGTGTGGGAGGAGGGGTGGGAGGAGGTGAGAGAGGAGGTGAGGGAGGAGGTGTGGGAGGAGGTGAGGGAGGAGGGATGGGAGGAGGCATGGGAGGAGGTGCTCTGGTGTCACACTGCCCGGCCCAGCCCTGCCTTCCACGGGGCCCTCCTTAAGTCAAGGGATGCTAATTAAACACAGGACACACTCTTCTCCTTGGCTACAGGACAGGTAACTAGGGAGGTAGATTTCTGTGCACAAAAATGAGAATGTTCTGGGTTACAGGCTATAGGTGATTATGTCAACTACAAAGTGGGCATGACCAAAAGAGGAAGTCCTGTCCACTGTGGGGGCCAGGGCAGGAAGGATCATTGTCAGAAGTGCCGAAGAAGGGGCAGGCAGGGGATTCGAAGCGGGTCTCTGGGTCCCTCGACTTGAGATCGCCTGTCCAAGACTGCAGGCAGCCGAGGGAGTCCCGTATTGATCCCACTGCTGCTACACACAGCTTGTTCCTCTTCAGGGGGACGCTTCTGCTCTGCCCACCGGCCTCCTCAGGTACCAGCAACCACGAAATTCACAGACACAGCACATTAGCTTCACGCACCCCCAACCCCAGCCCAGACCTAAACCCAAGCGGACAGATTTCACGATCTTTTTTGTAGTCGTTGGTTCTAATTTTAAGAGAAGGGGATGTTTCCATTTCATACAGCTTTTTTTCCAAAGGTGTTTCATCCACTGAGCAAGGAATGGGGTGCAAAAGAACGGGGAGAAGGGAGAGCTCAGCAAATCAAGGCCTCTCTCAGCTGCCCACAGTCTCAGACAAGGTGGTCTGAAGTCCGGGGAGCCAGGTACCCCCTTCAGGTCCCCCGCCCATCCCCTCTTCTGCACCTCCAGGAATGATCCCGAGGTCCTCCATCCACACACCTGTCACCAGTGCTTGACTGAAGACGCACTCCACAAAACGGAGGGTTTCCTAATGACTAATGTACCGACCACAGGGCAGGGAGAAGGCAGGAAGGCAAAACACCTGGATGACCCCAACCTGGTGACACAGCCATGGATAATTTAGAGCTGGTTGTCATTCTGTGACAGCAAAGAATTCATCTATCCTGTGAGTACACGGCCAGGTCCTCAATACCTACCTCCTTCAGGTAGGTGGGGGTGGAGGACTCTGAACCCAAATGACAGTTCAGCAGGGAGTGGAGGCATCCAAACCAGGTGAGCGTGCGTGCCCGGGAGAGGGGCAGGCGACTTACACACCTAGGACCCTCGGAGTCCAGCAGACTGAGCTCGATAAACATGCCCAGAGTAGATAACTGAGTTGATAATAATAATAATAATAAGGCCAATGTGGTCTGGGAGGATATTCTTTTTCTCATTTGTAGAAACAACTCTTTCAAAATCAGTAAGCTGTCACAGGTAAACCACTCTATGTTAAGCAATGAGTGCTCAAAGGAAATTAGATAAAGAACTTAATGAGCTTGTATTACCTGAGCAGCATTTCTTTTTTTTATTTTGTAAGTGATGCTAAGAGGCTCTGATGGACATTATGTTTTAACACTCCGTTAAAACTGTCTGTAAAACTGATGCTGCCTTAGTTACTGAGCCATAAAGAGCGTCTGGATTCAGAGGCTGGCCAGGACTGTCATTCCGGCTGTCTGGAACTGAAGGTAGGAAGGCTGAACAGTGTAGGAACATTGCATTCCTGTCATGAGAGATAGTCATTTGGAAAGCATGACAGAAGCCAGGTTTCAGGGTGCTAACCTGGCTGGGTCCATTCCCAGTTCTTCCACATGGGAGCTGGGTGACCCCTGGGCTGGCCACTCACTGGTTGTTCCCTTGCAGGGTGTCTAAGCTGATGAGAAGTCTCATTTGTGAGGTGTGTGGCCTGCCCAGTGCTGCTCTTCATCAGCACAGTCATGGGTGGTTGTTTTACCTCCTGTACCCTCCCCAAACCCATAGCCCTGGGCCTCTGTCCTGTGACTCTAGTTCTTGCCACTCGTCCAGTCAGCCCAGTTCAATGGTAGCTTCTCCAGGAAGACCTGCCCCCCACCAGGCTGAGCTGTTCCCACCTCTGCTCTCCTCCCTGCCGGGGACGGCCATGCCCTGCTGCAGAGACCGTGTGTGCCTGCGCTCATATCTGCACTGCACGTGAGACACGAGGTCTTCATCCCTGCACAGTAAATGCAGGCCAGCTGGCAGGATGGACGTGTGCATGCACGGATGCATGGGGAGGAGGGACAGGCTGATGGAGGGAGGGACAAATGGATGGACAGGCAGATGAACGGACACGTGAATGGATAAATGCAAGGAGAGATGGAGAGACTGATGGAGGGATATACTTCCTATGTGTTGAATCCCGTGTCCCTCTGAGTTCTCCTCCTCTGCTCTCTGAGTGATTGACATCAACGACCACACCCCTTTCTTCTTTAAGATTCTGTTCCCCTTCCGCTTTGCTGAGGTCTTTGCTTGATTCTGACTCTCCAACTTCCTACCTCTCTAAGGCCTCTTCAGATGCTTTCACCATAGACCTGGTGCCCCCGAGGTTCAGTCTTTGGCCTATTTCCCTTCTCACCCACTTTTTTTCCTGGGGAACAAATTCTACCAACATTTTCGACAACAACCTCTAGGTGGATGATTCTAAAATCTACTCCTATATCCCAGCCCCTTTTCAAAATCTATTCATGTTTTAAATTTATTCATTCAGCAAATATTTAGTAAACACTTTTTGTGGCATCTATGATGTTCTCACATTCCTACCCTGTTCTCAGTGGCCCCTGCACTGGTCCCTTCTCATAGTCGGTGCCTGCAAGAGCCTCCTAATGGCCTCCCAGCCACCAGCCTCCCCCACTCTGATCCTCCCTCCACTCTGCTCCCACCTGGATGTTCTCTGATGTTCCCCTGAACTCTTGGCGGATGAATCCAACACTGTAGCCTTTCACTGGGGGCGCCGATGTCTTACCTTTATATCACACTGAGTTTTTTCCCTCTGCCTCCAGGGCAGTCCCCAGCCCCCTGCTTCCGACCCCCACCACCGTATCCCCCCAAAGCTGAGCTTCCTTCCTTCTGCTTCGCTTCCCACTTCTCGGGCCCCAAGGTGTGACCCGAATGTCTCCCGAGACCCTCCACCAAGGCAGCCCTCCCCCAAAGAAATACAGGCTCCCTGTTTGGGCTTCCTGGGCAGATTCAATTCCATTCCTTTCCATCCGCTTTCACACTCAAAGACGGTAAAAGACAGTTTTAGTGCCAAGACCCCATCTGTCCACATGGATGCAATAATCAACACAATATGCAAATGCAGAGAAAATGAGTCCCCAGTTCTTTCTGTCTCTGGGCCAAGAGTGGCAAAAGTGACTTTGGGAGGATGTGGGCAGGTGAAGGAGGAGGGGGTGAGGGAAAGGAGGCAGAGATCCTGAGCTTGGGCAGGCGCGGGGAGGGGGCCAGCCGGAGAGAGGGAGGACGGAGTGAAACTAGACAGGAGCTTTTTAGTGACAGGCTCCAGCAGGAGCAGACAAATGGCTTCACGCTCGCAGCTGCCAAAGGAGAGACAAGGAAAGCGATACAAGGCGACAAGATGGGGCAGGTTGTAGCTGGCTCCCGCCTGACTCACGGCTCAGGTTACCCGGCGAGGCTGAGCTGAGGGCGCTCTGACGCTGCTGAGCGGTGCTGAACTGCCACACATCGCCAGGCACAGGCTGGGAGTGGAGGCCGGAAGAGCCAGCTAGAGGATGCCCCTCCCTGCCTGATGAGTCAAAGAAGACCAGGGCGGGCGTCAGCAGATGTCGGGGGATATCCTTGCTCCTTTCTCAGGGTCCTGATGACAATTGCAGCCACATAGAAACCCAGTGACCTGCAGGGCAGACAGGGTGGCAGGCAGTTCGTGCAGGTGGGGCGCATCAAAAACGAGCCATTCAGCGCACTCTGAATGCATTGCTAAAGACACTCATGTAATCATCTGAAATGAAAACTGCTCAAATGAACTGGAAAATGTTTTACTTGTATTTTCTCATATTCCCGAACCTTTCTTTCCATGGTTCAAAAGTTTGCATTGTTTAATTGCTGATTTCCATTTGTGAATGAATCGGCGTAAAATAAAATTAAGTGCCAAATTAATCTACCCATCTAGTTTTAGGCATTAATTATCCTCTGAGCCGTTTTCCCCTGCACTTGCTGCATGCCAAGGCAAGCCTGGATATAGTGATATAGAATCCAGTTTTCAACTCAGGAATTTAAGCTCAAGCAGTAGAAGATGTCCTTGATCTCTAAGATCCACAGTTTATTGCGCAAAAGGGGTCTGATTCCAGGCAAATGAAACACATTTCTCACCTTTTAAAGGTGTACTAATACTGTCAGGCCAAATAAGCTACTGGAGCAGAGATTGGCTGCATGGTTTAGTGACATATTTCCCCAATTGCCACAATCAACAAGTTAACAATACATTTCCTTTATGTATAACGGAGTCACCCCCAATGTGACAAATGCGGGGCTGGCTTTTTGGAAATTGCATGTGCTGTTCTGAGCTGTGCCAAGGGAGACGACCTGGGTTCTGCTAAAAATCCCCCAGGCCTCCAGGATACAATTATAGGATCTTCAGTCCTTGAGTAATGGTAGAACCATGTACTCGGTGACTTGATCAAAGCTACCACTCTTGGAGATCATGGGGACAGGCTGCTGGACACAAGGAGAAACAAGTGTATCTTCAGCAGGGCCAAAAGAGCCTTGGAGACAGAACCTCCAACCCTCTCCCTTTATGTATGTATATATCTCAAAATACGAAGGCGGTCCAAATGTTTTTGTTACGTGGATGAATTGTATAATGCTGAAGTCAGGGCTTTTCATGTGCCCATCGCCAGAGTACATTGTACTGGAAAGGTAAGTTTTTTTCCCTCACACCCCTCCCATTCCCTTTTGAGGTTTAGCATTATCAGAATCTTTCTAGAAGGAGTGAGATATTCTTGACCCAGCACTGGGGGCCAGAAAGAATGCAAATGCAACATTCAATTCCACCTAGGAACACCCTGGCAGGAGAGGGAGAGCCTGGCTGCTGGCGTTCAAGGTGGAGGGCTGGCTCTGGCCGGAACCCCTGAGGATGCAGCCCACCAGGGCAAACTGCCATGCTTTGGGAAACAACGGCTGCACGTGTAAGTAGGAACTAGGGGTTGTTCCTCCGGCGTCCAAGGATGCAGCCTTCTCTTGCACGTGCAGAATGGCCGAGGAGGGCAAGGCCACCAAACCACCAAGCACGCCCTGGACTGCTCTCAACAGCAACACCATGTGGCAGTAGCCAAAGCCACAAGGCCAGTGGGCTTGGGCTTCTCAGCATGGCTCTGTGATCCTTATGATAAGGAAAACCCCCATCTATTACTTGGCACATCAGCCACCTGAGACCCCCACCCCTCATAGAAGACCCACATCAACGTAATACTAACCTATTACCTGGCCCATCAACTAATCTATTACCTGGCACATCAACATAACACTAAACCTATTACCTGGTGCATCAATTACCCTATTACCTGGTGCATCAACATAATATTAACCTATTACCTGACACATCAACTAACCTATTACCTGGCAGGCATTGGCCACCTGATATCCCACCCCTCGGACCACCTCAACTTAATAGAAGTGGCAAAAATTGGGTAGATGGGGCTTAGAATTTGGTGGCGAGACCCCTCTGAGCCTGCTGGCTCTCTGTGTGCCGCTCGGTTTGTCTTCGGGACCACTCGCTGTAATACTTGCTGTAACACTTAGATGAAAACAGGAGGTGCATGCTGGGGTCGGGGAAGGTTCTGGACCTCCCGGTAATGAAGAATAGCTGAGGCAGCTGAGAGATAAATTACAAAATCAAGAGAGGTATCTGTGGCACCCTGAGCCTATGCTCAAGTGCTGAGCTTATCGTGAATGTCAGAGTTTGGGAGAAAGGAGGTAAGGTGTAAGTTTAAATTATGCATATATATAACAATTTGCACCAGGAATAAAGGGTATGCTTCCATTTCGCCAAACTCAGTCCCGACATCCTTCCAGGCCCTAAGAAAAGCAGCTAGAGGAAAACTGGCAGGGGAGACACTGCTTCAGGGGAGGAATGAGAGCTTTTTAAATTTCATCACACCCTTCTAATAATACCTCTGTGTTTGCTTTTCTGTAGATAAGCTTGGAGGCCCTAACAGTCAAACTCTGACTCTCCCCAACCACCCCAAGAGGAAAGCAACCTGTCAGCTTCCCTAAAAGGGAAAGGGAAAAAGGAAAAAACGTCAAGGAAAATCTCTTGTTCCTTCTCATCTGAAGGCGGAAGAGAGACAGGTTTTGTGCAGAGGCACCTTTGGGCCCTGGGGAAGGAAAGCTGTAAGGCCTGAATTGGCAAACATTAAGTTCAAGGAAATTATAATGAGCTTGAGCAGCTCTTTGATAGTTGCTGATGTTACAATGGAGCATTTGAAGGTGTAAGTTTTCGAAGAATATGATTTTTAGGAAGCAATTTTCCCTCTTGCCACCCCCTCCCTTGGTGGCTATTCAAATGAGGCCGTAAGTCACCACATCAGGGATGGGGTGAGGGTTAGAGCAACTGTGATGTGAGCCCCGCAGAACCCCCAGGTCCAGCTAGTACCAGCTGCTGCTCGGGGCAGTAACAACACAGCCTCACCGAGATGCACTGAGAAGGGATGGGGGAAAAGGCATAACATTAAAGACAAGATTAATAAAATCTGATGAAAGAAAACACCGCTAGCCAACCTAGCAGCTCGAACTACATTTACCACATCTGACAGGGAGGGGTAATCATGAGTAATAAGTCCGGGCTCTGGAAAGAAATTATGGGCTAAATAACTTAACAATGGGCAACACCAGGGGAAGTCACTGATTCACCCGCCCAAGAAAGACTCAAGACAGGGTACAAAACCCATCAATCACACTGAGACAAATTCCACTTGGTAGGGCCTCAGGACAGCCTAGATCTGATTCCCAAACAGCCTCCGGGTTCTCCCCAGAGCCAGAAACGTGACACCAGCACAAACACTGCTTCCAGGCCCACCTTCCCCCCAGCAAGCCTTCACCCCGTTGCACAGTGGCTGCCATCCACCCGCACCTGACCTTGCTATGGTCGGGCACAGTCAGGGACTAGGCCAGGGCTGTCTGCCGCCCATGTACATTTCTGCCCCATCAGATCAGGCCACTCCCTGCCATTGGGGGTGTCTCAAAGTTCCTGGAAGCTGTCCTTCCTACCTGGGAAGCCTCAGTCTGAGGCGCCGTACGGTACCCTAAACCATCTGGTTCCTCCTGTCACCTGCCTGAGAGCCCCCAACTTCCTGACTCCCAGCTAGTCTCGCTACCGCTTAGTAGGAAAGCCACCTGGTCTAAGGAATTCACACCAGCCCTCCAAGGAGTCTCTCTTTTTAGAAGAGCAGGTCAGGGAATGCAAGTTATCTGCTCAGCACGGGCTTTCCACCAGCATAGGAGGAGTCCCAGACCCTCCCTGGCGCTCATGTGTGACATAAAGCTAGGAGGAGAGAAGCAAAAGGCTCGGTCACCACCACTGCCTCTCCCACCTCCCAGCTGCTGTTCCACGGACAGAGGGCTCCTCCTCCACTCGTGTGTGTCCCGTACAGCTCCCCATCTTGAGGCAGGACCAACAGCCGTCAGTAGACAGGATGACATCTTATTGTAGAGACAGGGAGGAGCCATCTGGCTTTAAGGTAAGAGAGACCCTAGAAACTCAGTCCTGCTCGTGAAAGGGGGATCCTTTCTGCTCAGTGGCTAATGGGGCCCAGGAATTTGGGTTTCAGATCCAGGGATCTTCAGAATCTCTGTCCTTTCCCATCCCAGCACCCCGAGCAAAGCTCCCAAGCGTCTTCTTCCTGTCCTGCTCCTCAGCCATGTCCACCTCACCCATCTTCGCAGGAGGTGCCGTGATCCCTGACCGACTGGCTTCCTCAGTTACTGGCTCGAGGGCCTGCCTCTCCCCCAGGACCTTCCAGCACACCCGTATCTGCTCCTAGCCCACAGCTAAGAGGGCCGCAATGCACCAGGGGCTTGGTACTGAGGAAGAGTCCCTGAAGTTGCACTGTTGGAACACCTGCCTCCTCCCAAGATGCAAACTCTGTTCACATGATGCTTGGTCACCCGTGTCCTTCCCATACAGCAGGTCACCTGCTTCCTATTTGGAAAAAGACAGTGGAGGGACATTACTCCCAGAAAATCAGAAAATCTGCGTGAGAGTGTTACACTGATAACAAGGCATTTCACTTCTCTTTGGTCATTATTAGAGCTGGTTCAAGGAAAGAATGGGACCCCAGTCTACTAGAATAAAAGCCAAATTGACCAGAAACTCAGCTAACCAGAATCTTCAACATCTTGGACATATTTTCCTGCTCTGAGCTCTTTAGAAATGGGAAGCCTATAAGAAAACAAGCACGTAGTGACTCGCTCATCTACTTGTCCACCTGTTTAACATACGTTGACAGCACAGGCTTTTGTTAAAGATGGCACTGAAGGCTCCTGGCCACCCCTGGGTACAAAGCACAGATGTTGTCCAATATGATGCCCCGCCCGAATCCCCAGCCCAGGATCCAGCCCTACTCTTCTGAAGGATGCCTCAGCACAGCTTCAGTCTACAAAGACTCAAGTTTCTGCTCATCCAAGTCTACTTGCTTCCATCAGCAACTGAATTCAACCCTAAGTTCTAGAAGGACACAGGTCAAATTGTTAATAGTGATCGCTTGAGGCTTGGGGGCAAGTTGGAGCAGAGTGAAGGGCTACTTCCTCTTTTCACTCTACCTAATTCAATTTCCATATTGCTTTTTTTTTTCTTACACAGACAATGTGTCCATGGACTCCTTCAGAAATTAAAATAAATCCAGAAATGGCCAAAACCAGAAAGGAAATGAATGTTTTCAACAACGTAGTCCTGGCGAGGCAGGGTTTCTGATGGGGGCTGAGATTTGGGAAAAGAGCTGAGTGGGAAGCTGCCCACTCTTCACAGCCACAGAATGGCCCAGAACAGCCCCAGGCCTTCTCACAGGTCTCCTCACCAGGGCTGGGCACTGTTAATCCCTCTCACTGGTCTCTTCCAGTTTTCACCCCCTGAAGGTCAAGAGCCTCCATAGCTCCAGCTAACTCCTCTTCTGACTTAGCCCCTGGCAACCTCCGGTAGCCCCTCAGGACTTGAGGTCTGGGCCTCAGGTCAGCTCGCCCCAGGTGATCCTCTCACCTGAGAGGTGCCTGGGAAATGCAGTAGTGTTTTACCTCATTGCAGCACCGCTCAGAGTATTACCTTGGTTAAGGCAGGAACCTTCCCCAGTATGAGAGCCTAAAACAGCTTCTGAAGAACCATGTGTCAGACACAGAGGTCAGATTCTTCCCAATTCACTCACACAAACTGGCCTCCCCGCCCTCCCCTACCCTGGTAGAAACACAGAAAACCAGGGCTTGGCAGATGAAGCAGCCGCCAAGGCCCTCCTTGCCACCTCATTAATCACGCGGCTGTGGCGTGCTTACCTGCAGATGTAATTCGTCTTGCAGGAGTCCTGCAGATTCAAACAGTTGGGCTTCTCCCTCTCTTCATAGGAACACACGGGCACGATGGTCTGTCGCCTCCGCTCCGTGCATGCGATGTCCCGGCAGGAGCAGAAGAGCATGCCGTAGCTGTGCTTGGCCGGGACCTTGTCGAAGAACTGCCGGAGGGCCTTGTGGCACTTGCGGCGGTTGCAGACTTCGTTGGACATGCTGGTGGTACAGGGGGTGATGTACGCCGACCTGTACTTCTTGCAGGTGTCGTCGAGGTTGCAGGCCTTGGCCGCGTCCAGGCAGTTGTTCCCCTTGGGAATGTGCTCCACTGCAAAAGCAGAGAAAGACAGGCATGGGCACAGTGCTCGGCTCCAGGTCTGCCCATGAAGACTCTGTTTTAATTGAGATCTTGCCATTGACCTGGCAACGTGGGCGGCTCTAGAACTTAATGAGTTTTGAAGCTAATAACTTAATGACTTCATGACAAGGAGAAAGCGTTAGGAGTGCAAATGCTGGGAGTCCACTGCAGCACATAAGCCCTCTAGTATTCCCTTAGATGTCTAATTAGGAGGTTCTGCGTGAGGCCAAAAGATTGCAAACACCTGCCCGGCTATATGCAAACAAGGCAACAGGAGAGTTAGCTTCCAGCTCCTGGTTGGTAAACTGAAATTAGGATAAAAGAAAAAAAGCAACAAATTATATACTTGTTCATGAGACAGTATATAAAATGATATGCTGAATGCAAGTATAATTGCCATACCATCCTTCAGGAATATAATTATGTAATAAATGCATATAGTACATGCTAATTACTATATGATTATAGAGTAATTACATGGTTATTTGAGCCCAGAAGACAAAATATTATGCCAGTCTCTCTAAACAGGAAGGAGCAACTACAATGAAGCTGTATTTAAGTTTTAGCTCACAGGCCATTGGAAGAAAACCAGAATAAATCACATAAAAATCTGCAAACCTCAATTACCACTTAACTCACCACACACAACACGTGGGCTCTATGAGTATTGAGGTTTCGGATTAGAAAAATTCAGCTAGTATTTTGGATGGAATTTCAATGGGTTTCCAAACCCTGGGCTTCAGGAACCTCACAAAGCGTATGCTGCCTTCTGCCTCTGTGCTCATGATGCCAGAGAAACCAGTGCTGCCGTGCCGGGTTGCCCCTGTGCTATCCGGAGCAAGAGCACGTGAATAAGCAAAGTTAAACCATGAATGAACAAGGGGTGGGGGGTTAAGCCCAATCCCCATTCCAGAGGTGTTTCTGCAGGGAGAGGGAAGGGTTTTTCTGGGAAAAACCTCTCAGAACTGACTTATAAGGTGGCCTCTGGAACACTGATAATCAGATATAGTAATGACCCTCTGGACAGGGCCGGAAGGCGGCAGACAAGCACCATACAACTGTGGGATTAGACACTCCAGCAAGTTCCTCCTCAGGCTTCAGCTGTTCCGTGGCTTCTGTGACTCCGTTTCATTTTGTTTGTGTGCCCCCAGTCGATGGGGGCTGGGAAGGCGTGTGGGGAACTAGAGAACTGACAAGACAGGAGAAGGTGCAGTTGGGTTGGGTGGGACTGAAAGACAGGCCAGAGCATTCACTGCGTGTCTAAAGGGCACAGGGTATGTCATTCAACCCTAACAAAGAAGAATATCCTATAATTCGTGACAACATGAATAAACATTGAGGACATCATGTTAAGTGAAATAAGCTAGTCACAGAAGGACAAATACTGCATGATCCCACTCATGGGAGGGATCTAAAATAGTCAAATTCACAGAAGCTGAGTGGAATGATGGCTGTCAGGGGCAAAGGGAGGGGAAATGGGAAGTTGCTATTTAAAGGGAATACAGTTTCAGTAATGCAAGATGAGTAAGTTGTGGACATCTGCTCTACAGTACTGTGCCTATTGTTATCAATACTTTGGCGCACACTTACAGATTTGTTAAGAGGGCAGATTACATGTGAAATGTTCTTACTACAATTTAAACAATTTTTAAATAAATGAATAAAGGGCACACAAAACAACTCTGACATTTCAGGGAAAGAAAAACTCTCCCTGTTCTGCTGAAAATGTGCCTTGCTTTAAGAAAACCCAATATGCAAACATCTGAAATCACAACATTATACTCTGGCACCACAAGCCATGTTTTACTGTTCCCTAGGTTCATGTTTCTGCCTCTGGCATCTGAGTCCAACACATTTACTGCGGAAGGCAATGAACAAGACATTCAGCCCTTCTTGGGTGAGCAGTGCAAGGAGTTAGCAGCTGCACATCCATCCCTGCTGTTTTAATAAGCACACCTGGTACTGTTTCTCCATCATGCTCTTCCCAAGCCTGCTTCTCTCTGGCTCTTCTGTTCCCACACTCAGGCTCCTCAGGACTCAAGGAGTGAAATATTCACTATGTGCCCTGACATGGCCAACAGGGCCTCCGGGCCTTGGTGACACTTCTAGTCTTCTCCTCTTGAGACTTCTAATATGTGCTGTTGGACCCAAGGGCAGTGATTTATATTCTTGAAGCCCTACAGTTCTCTAGATTTCTAAATTATGCATTTTTGATGATAATCTAAAATAAATTAATATGACCATATTCTGGATCATCTGTATTAGGCTCTTAAGGCTGGATACTGGTACATGGTTTCACTATCTGCATTCACATTTGCATTGATGTCAGATGGTACTTTATGACCTCAAGCTAAAAAGAAAAAATGCACAGAGGTGAAGTAATACTTACATGATGTAGCCAATGATATATGAACAAATAGATCATGTAAGTTCAAACACAGAAAAATGGCTGAAAAATGACATCACATGGCACCCAGTAACACAGGCTGCCAAACTCAAAAGATCACATGCTGCAACTTACATTCAGATTGTAAGCACCAATTAAGTTTCAGCAAAACAATACCACCCCTCACACTAAATTTGTATTAGCCTGCATTTCTTTATTTACAAAGTTTTCTTCATAATTTGTGTGTGTGTGGCTTTTATTGTTGTGTAAAAGCAAAGAATAAGCACTTATAGTTTTACGTATAAATTTTAAGTAACTTTATAATCAAAATAATAAAAGTCAACACATGACATCCAGGAAATTTCTTTTTCTCTGAAAGTAGTCCACAAGCTTCTCCACAAGCTTTAGAAAATTGGCCTAGTGTATACCTTCTTTGTTATAATAATATTAGCTGGCCTTCAAAGTTGTTAAAACTATATAAGCTATTAATTACATTTTTCTTAATGTTATGAAAAAAGAAAAGCAATATTTTAAAGGAAAAGCCTTGAAAGGAAATACCATGAAATATGATTGTGGGAACAGAGTGAACCATTTTATGTCCAAACCAATTGCTCAAAGTTTACTTCTTTAGCAATGGGGGGTGACTTAGACTCACTTTCTGCTGATTCCGTTTTCATAGACAGATAACCCTTGCCAGAGCACCATCTCCTTACCATTATTTCAGAGCCTGTGATAAAATCCAGAATGGACAGCCTGGAGTATTCAGAGGGGCAAAAACTATTAATTCATTTCCAGCTCACAGGTCAACATGTGACTTCTTTTTTGTTTCTGACTGTCATTCACACAAAACACTTTCATGGCCCTTCCCAACTTGATAGACAAGGCCAGCATTACCTCAATATCAGAATAAAATAATAGACGAACACAGATGCAAAAATCTTCCCCAAATTTGAGTAAATTGCATTTAGCAATATGTTAAAAGAATAATTCATCATGACCAACTAGGGTTTATCCCAAGAATGCAAGGTTGGTTTAATATTTTAAAATTAATGTAATTCATCACATTTAACAGTATATAGGAGGAAAACCATAGGATTATTTCAATAGACAAAGAAAAAGCACTCAACAAATTTTAACACTTATTGATGACACAAACTGTTCTGCAAACTATTAATAAAAATAGAAAAGAATCCCCTAAATCTGACAAAGAGCAGCTATGAAAAACCTAGAGCCAAAATTATATTTCATGGTAAAATACTGGCTATTTCCACCTAAGATCAGGAACAAAACATTCCCATTTTTACCACTTATAGTCATATTTTACTAGAGGTCTCAGCCACTGTAATAAAGCAATGGAAAGAAATAAAAAAAAAAAAGAGGATATCTCTATTTGCAGATGACCTGGAAAATCCTTAAGAATCTACAGAACTACTGTAACTAACAAGTGAATTTTAGCAAAGTCAAAGCACACAAAGTCAATATACAAAAATCACCTGTACTTTTTAAAAGTTTTATTTTTACGGATATGTAATGTTTGTACATATTTATGGAGTACATGTGATATTTTGATGCATGCATAGAATGTGTCATGATCAAATCAGAATATTTAGAATTTTTTGAGTTTACAAGTTTTCTTAATTTTATTTTTAATTGACAAATAATAATTGTATATATTTATTGGGAAACGTGATGCTCTGATGAATGTTTGACATTATGGGATGATTAAATCAAGCTAATTAACATATCTATCAATTCCATATGTTAGCTGCCAAAAAATAGAAAATGAAATTTTAAAACATTATTTTATTTACAATAGTACCAAAAAAATAAATAAATAAAAAGTGCTTAAGAATGAATTTAACAAAAGATACATAAGCTATCTACACTAAAAACTAAAAAACACTGCTGATAAAAAAAGAAGACCTGACAAATGGAAATATATACCGTGTTCATGGATCAAAAGACTCAATATTATTAAGATTGCAAAGACTTGATATTATTAAAACTTAATTAATAGCTTATATACTTTTAACAACTTTAAAAAGTCAACTAACATTATTATAACAAGGTATACACTGTGACAATTTTTTAAACTTTGTGTATAAGTTTGTGGACAATCTCCAAATAATAATACATTTAAAATTGGCAAGTAGATTCTAAAAGTTATATGAAAATACAAAGGACACAGAATAGGTAAAGCAATTTGAACAACAGCAACAAAGTTTAAGGATTTACTCTAACTGTTCTCAAAGTTATATGAAGCTACAGGTATCAAGACAGTGTGGTATGGCATAGGCATAGACAAATCAAACAATAGAAGACAAAATTCAAAAATGTACCCACACATCCATAGTCATTTGATTTTTGACAACAACACTAAAGAAATCCCAATGGGGAAAGAAAGTCTTTTCAATACATGGTGCTAGAATAGTTGGATGCTCACGTACAAAACAAAAACAAATACAAAAATCCTCAATACCCTATTTCACACCATACACAAAAATTAATACAGAATAGATCATAGACTTAAATATAAAAGATAACATCATAAACCTTTTAGCAGAAACCTAAGATAATCTTGGAAGTGGCAAACATTTCTGAGATAGAACCACAGAGAGCAATAACCATAAAAGAAAAAATTGGTAAGTTACAGTTCATCAAAATTAAAAACTTCTAGTCATAAAAACACTGTTAAGAAAATGAATAGACAAACCACAGACTAGGAGAAAATATTCACAAAACATATATGTGACAAAGGACTGGTATCTAAAATATATTAAGAATGCTTAAAACTCAATAATATAAAAGCAAGCAACCCAGTTTAAAAATGGGCCAAATATTTAAACAGACACTTCACCAAAGAAGATATATGAATGGCCAATAAACACATGAAAAGTGTTCAATATCATTAGTTATCAGGGAAATGCAAAATAAAACGACAATGAGATATACTACATAGCCACCATAATGTTTAAAATTAAAGACTGACACCACCATTTGGTGTAAAAAAAAAAAAAATTGTGGAGCTCCTAGAATTCTCATACATTGTTGGTGTGAGTGGAAAATGGTCCAACCACTTTGGAAAAATGTTGGGCAGCTTTGTTATAAAACTAAACATACACCTACTCTCTGACCTAGAAATTCTACTTCTAGGTATTTATCCAAGAGAAATGAGAACCTATGTCCATAAAAAGACTTGTGCAAGAATATCATACCAGTATGATAACAACCACAAACTGGGAATAGCCCATGTATCTATCACTAGACAAATGGCTTAAACCTTAGTCTAGCCATTCAATGGAATACTACTCAGAAATAAGAACAGAGGA
Organism: Propithecus coquereli; assembly: GCF_000956105.1. NCBI lineage: Eukaryota > Metazoa > Chordata > Mammalia > Primates > Indriidae > Propithecus > Propithecus coquereli. The sequence goes on along the minus strand of NW_012154618.1, from coordinate 590,234 downwards.
ACCGTTCTTATTTGTGAAGTACACAATAGCATGGATGGATCTCAGAAACACTATGTCGAGTGGAAAAAAAAAAAAGCCTCACACAAAAAAGGACACACTGTACGATTCCATATGTATGAAGTTCTAAAATAGGCAAAACCAATTTATGATGAAAAAAATCAAAAGAGTGGTTGCTTCTACGGGATTGGCTAGGAAGGAGCATGAGAGAACTTTCCAGGGTGACGGTAATGTTCTCTACCTTGATAGAAGTTTGGGTTGCACAGTTTGGGTCAAAACTCGGAGAATGGCACACTTAAGGTTCGTGCGTATGTCAATTCACTTCTAAAGGAGAACAAAAATGAAACCAACGTTGAACACTGGTTAGTGATATGTATGCTGAAGCATGTAGGGGAAGGATATTGATAAATGCATTTTAAAAACTTAAAGGGATGGACAGATGGACACTCATAAAGCAACCACATGCAAATGTTAAGGTAGAATCTAGGTGCTAGGTATATGTTAACCATAAAATTTTTTACACTTTTCTGTATGTTTGAAAATGTTCCTAATAAAATACAGGAAAAAAAACCAGATTTATATATACACCTTATTCTTTCTCTTTTTTAGCAAGTTTCATATGGGCGATTAGGCACATGGAAAATCACTCTTGACCCTTCCTTTCCTTTTGGCCTTTCTTAGTCCCAACTCTCTCTGAAGCTGTAATGCTGCATATCCATCCTACTGCAATGAAGTTCAAATTAAACACTCCTGTAATCACAGGACATACAAATTAGAGTTCAGTTTTCACTTGGTAAGAAGATTGATCCTCTGTATCTATTAAATGGATCCCCTAGCGCACAAAAATGCTACCTCAGTGACTGGAGAGCAACAGGGAGAGAGGAGAGAATCATTCGATTTACACCACTGGAGTCAGAGCCAGCCCTCCATCAACTCACACCCCGCACGGAGGATCAGGGCTCGCCTGCGTTTTATGGTCCGGGCACAAGCGCCTTCTCGCCTGCGTGGGAAGGCTTCTGAACAGCTTTACCATAACTCTCAGTGCCACCCCCTCCACAGCTCATTTTAGAGCTCAGCATTAAAATGTTGCTTCCCTCCCGCCCCTCTCCATCTAATCTCTCCCTCCATCTGCTGTTATTCATTCTTTAACTTGGTAGAATGTCTGCGATGCTGTCTGAATGGGAAGTATTCTCAGAATGAAGGCTGTTTACTAGAAATCCTTTTTTCTTGGGAGAATGCATACGCAAGTCGGTTGTGCTCAGCTAGTGTGTTTAGCCAGATTTTCATTTCAAATTCGACACAACCATGTTGTTACTTTGCAGGTTACATATTGCTGTCTCTAGCATCATTCTAAGCCTCTGTGGCTGTGATCACATCTGACTGTGACTGGTTTCTTGTTTTCTTGGCCATGGGGAGTATAACATTCATCGCAAGTGGAAGACCACATCCCAAAACATGGAATAAAAAAGGCCAGGACCTGCCAAAGGAACAGCGGATTAGGAGTCAGGGGGATTCGGGTTTTAAATGTGGTCCAATCACCTGAGTGCCTTTGTACAAGTCAGCTTTCCCCCTATGGGCCTCAGTTTCCCCATTTTTGAGATGATATATGTTAGGTCCCTTCAAGCCTTAAGGTTCTTTGATTTGATGGTTATAATATAATTTGTCTTTTCTGATTATAACTTCAAATATATAGGATAAAACATGATGGTCAAGGACAGAATGTAAAACCCCAGCCTCATGGGCAGAGGTTCCATGTACTTGAAGATACTGGCCTCTCAGCTGTTTGCTGCTCCAAAGAGTGCATGGACCAGTGATTTCAACCCTGACGTGCAAGCAGAGGAAATGCAAAAGGTCTTCCAACATAGAATGTGGAAGTGTCCGGGATGAATTAGGCACTGGGAGAAGCTTTCATATTCTAAATTCCTCTGGAGCACCGAACTGCCTTTATCCCAGATACAATCCTCACACTGTCCCAAATCAGAGGCTATCACTGTGGCTGGCGGCCCCTCATTATTTACACTTAGAAAATGCCACCGTTATTGGCAAATGCCAGGGCCAACTAACCAGTTGAAATGATTCAGGATGAAACACAGATGCAAGCAACTAGAAACCCATTTCTATAGATTGTGAGGTGGAATAAAACAGTAAATACATTAAAATCTGCAAGGCGTGCACGAGATGTGATTTATTAAGCCAAAAATTCACAAGACACGGTGAGAGAACGTTGTTTACAAATGCTTGCCAATTTCCGGGTATCGTTCCGCCTTTCTCAAAAGGGCTGCAGAATTGAATTCGCAACTTATTTCCTCTTTCTTTCTGACTTGATTAATTACCATGTTAACATAACTACTGTTCTTTTTCTAATAAGCTCCTTCTAATGTGTTATCCCAGAAAATAAAAAATGGGCAAAAGATGCCAAAATCCTCACAGGGGTAGGCAAGCTTTGTTGGAAGCTCACACAGACAGTCTGGTCTTCTGATACCCACACGGATCGTATGGCAAATCTGATCACACAGGTTGTGACCCTTGTAATCCATCCTTCAAAAGCCTGGCCTTTTCCAGCTGGGGTGCTAGAAATCACATTTAAAACGCACATGTTGGCTGTTTGGAGCCCATTTTGTCCTCCGTACACGGTTGCAGACATATTGTATTACACTATGATGAATTTCCTCCTAGTTCTGTTTTTTCATACCTTACACAACTACATTAAGCCTCAAGCCATACCCAAGTTCCTCTGGGACTCACAGTGACTGAGTTATTTTGAATACCTGTGAATTTGGAAATAATTCTTCTGTCTGGTGGACACAGTTCCCAGTGTCGTGGGTCAGCCTCATCCATTAGAGCTCCCATTTCCTTAATGCGCATACTGACACCTGCCTGCACCCTCCACTGTGCATACCTTAAAAAATTAGATGTCTCCTATAAGTGGTGTGCGAGTCACATGCTTGCTGCTGCACAATGATTAATAGTGCTGTCCCAACAAATGGGATCATTACATTTTTAATTAACCTTTCCAACCTCCTCCCCCTTTTCCTTTTGTTATACATTGGATCTCTGAAGTTTTCTACTTGTTTATGTTCAGCTAGGTTTGAAATAAAGTCATGAAAAATGATTGCAGGTGATGTAGGAGTCAGTGCTTCAGGTGAGATGTCTGGTAAAAGGTGCAGTGCCTCATTGTATATCAGATGTGGGGACAGGCGCCTAGAACTTGGTGGCTGGGTTCCCACCTAATTTTTGTTTTGGCAGCTTAGCGTTATTTAATGGCCTTGGCTACCAGGAAACTGGCTTTTTAAAATCTCTTTCAATCTAATTATAATTATGGTGTATAAATCATACAATGATCAATTATAAAAATCTCGGGTTCATAAATATTTAACTTAGCATTTAAACCCACACTGTAGGAGTGCATGAAATTTCTGAGCCCATCTCTTTGCAAACAACTGCTTTATTACAGTTCCATTGCCAATTGCTGAAAACTGAACCAAGTTTGTCTTGCAGCTCACTCAGGCACATATTTGAGCATAATGCCTTTCTGTGTATTAAGATGGTGCAGTTTAGTTATTTCTAAAATTATGAATGCCTCCCATTAAAAAGATATTTTGCAAAGACTTCTATTGCCATCTTTTAATTCCTCAAGTATGGAGAGGCACAATTATAATATTAGACATAAAAACACTCATAAAATATATTTTATCTAATGTAAGATTGATTTTGAGATAATTGAGGTCAGATTTGTTTGGAAAATGTATTGTGACATGTGCAAATGGTGATGCGAAGAGGAAATGATCTTTGAGGAGGACTCAAGCAACACAGCTAAATATTTTTCAGCAAAATCATAAAACCATAATTGGATTTCAATTTAGTAATAGTCGGCCTAAGACAGACCATTTTTAATAATCTAATTATGTGTTCAGGGCCTACCCCAGAACTTAAGATGGCTACAGAACTATTAATTGTATGCAATCCTGTTGCATCTTCAACCATGAAATTTGCTATTACATGTAGGACTGGCTCTCAGTTACGGATATTTTTTTCCAATCTCAGATCATCTTTATAACATGCAAAAATGCCTATTCCTCTATTTTTCTAAAAGTGAAATCTTCTAATGACTTTTCTCTGGACCAGAAAAGTAGCTCAGATTTGTGATCCTTCTGCAGACAAAATTCACAATGAGATTTACAAACATTTTCCCTATTTGATGAAGGCACAGAGAGCAGTTCTTTCTTTGGTCTGATTTTCATTAATTAAAGGTATTTAATTGCTAACATCTCATTAGCAGTAAAATTAATGAGTACTTCAACTACAGGAAAAGATCTGCATGATAATATAAACCTAATTCATTTTACGGGGCACAAACTGTAGTTCCAATAATATTTAGCCTGTGCAAGCTCCACTGATATTTAGCCATTTCAACAATAAAAGGCTAAACATGTCTTCAAAATTGATGCTGCTTCTCCCCAGAAAAAACAACAAATCTGGGACAGCCAAATAACAAAGAATCCAGGTCCCCTCTCACTTTCCACCAACATATTGCCATGGAGAGGACTAACTGGAACAGAAATATGGAGTGGTTTGTTTTTAATAATTTTCTAAGTTACTATTAAATAAAAATGATATCCTTAAGATAATGTGTCTGCACTTTTAAACTAGCATACCCAAATTTCAGAATATCTAAGTGTGTGCCATGTTGGGAAGTTGAACGTTTGTCCCAAGAGGCTGCCAGCACTGGGGGCACTTCATGGAACTCTGTCCTGGGAGCCTGAGGCATGTTCTTTGGAATACCCAGAGCAACACCGAGTCTCTGCATCAGGGACTTTAAAACGCCAAATGTCATTTAGCACTAGGTATGATGAATAAGGCAGACCATGCTGTTGCACAATGGTTAGGAGTGGAAGATAAGGGACAATTATATATAAGGATTTTTTTCATATGGGTGATTTGTAAGTTAGCTGTGAAAATAATCACTGAAGTGGCTTTCCTGAAAAGGTGTTGAGCCAAAGGTAGTCCTGCAATAACTGTTACGCTTCTCAAGGTGCCTACTTGGAAGGAGAATATTCATGTGGATGTGCACATTCTTGGTAGGCTCCTTATCCATGGTCACACTGCACATTTGTTTTGTTCTTGCAACCAGCTAGAAGGCAAAGGATGCTACCAGAAGGCAGGCTACAGGTCCAAATTCATTTCTACTACAGCAGTCTACAAACATTATTCTGGTCTCTGATACACATAGAGAGAAGAAAAAGCATGCATTCCAAAGCCAAAGAATCAGCTGAAACAATGGAAAATGAAGAGGCTGAAGATCCTATTAAGTATCCTAGAAGATGCTGAGATAATAATGAATCATTGATGATGGTGGTAGTTGTCAGGGCCCTCACGGTGCGGATTTCAGCAAAGATAAGCTAAATATCGGGTCTTTATTTTTAGTTAAAGAGTATAAAATTCAATGCCTCTCCTCCCATGAGCCTATTTACATACCTGCTGTGCTACCTATTTGCCTTCACCTGCTTCCCAATTAATACCCCATTAAGCCACTCCACCTGTGGTGGCTTTTCCCTTGCCACAGCCCTGCAACCATCACTCATCTGCTACAGCTCAATTGTTTCTTCTGGAAAGATAAACAAAAGCTGCATGAATAGCAATGGCAGGGCTTTGCATTTATAGGGTTCTTAAAAGACAGCAGCCAGAAGCTTGGCCAGTTTGGGAGAGTGAGAGCCACTAGCTGGGCAGAAAGTCTACAGCAAGTGTGGCTGCATTCATGAAAACTGGGGGAGAAGGGGATGTCCATCTTAATTAGATATGTGAATTCTTGATTCTATGCATATATTTTTAATGATGTTTTGCTCCATTCCACAAAGGTGCTTCCCTGTCCAGTTGGGTTAATAAAATTTTATTTGGTTAAGGGCTTTTAGGTCACCTATGTTAATGAAGATTAACACATTATTTCTCTTTGATGTGACCAGGTTTCAAGTGTTCCAAAAGCTGGTTCCTTCAAGCAGTGACCAAATCTGGCAGTGCCTCTGAGAATCTGTAACTTTACACAGCTCCCAGGTACTTCTGATGATCAGACTTGGAATTCAGTGATCTTGAGTAGGTCTTGCTTTTTTGCTACCCACCTGCACCCCTGCTTATTTTCTTAGTAAATCCTGGCTTTCTAGCTGGATTTCAGGAATTTGGTCCTTAAGAGATGCCTCCTAGTGCATAGTTTATCCAGTCTTCATTCCATGAAGATCTTGTTAACAAGGGGGTTTACTTTGCCCATGTTTCAAGTGTAACTTCATAATTAAGGCAAGACTAGATTTACCAGGTGGCCCTAGCACATAAACTCCCAAGGTGGGCTAAGACAAAGCAAGATAGTAGGACCTCCCACCTATCCCCCTGCCAAGCCCCCATGGCCTCCCATGAGCTTCAGAGGAAGCAGACAGCAGCACGGGCAGCCTATCTGCATGCCTCAGTGAGCCTCTGTGTTTTATTTTAATGGGGTGTTGGCAAGTCTTCCAGCTCACTTTGTTTTGAGCTTTAAATTGGTTCCAAATGCATTCATATATTTACCCTTCTCAGCCCCAGTATAACTCTTGCTAGATCCCCCTTTGAAGGAATGAACCAGTTAGTTCAAGGATTAAGCTTAAATCCCGGGATTTTTACATTAAAATTCCTTAGTCAGTACCCCCATTGCATCTCTGCAACTTAATCTGCTGCTCTGTCTCCCACAGGTATTGCAGAGTAAATACAGCTATATCCTCATGACGTTGGGCACCAAGCCACCTCTGCACCCGGGGGGATGCTCTCCCACCTGGCTCCTGTCCACTGGATGCTGCTAAGAGTTTACTGAGGCAGGTGGAGGCTGGTGAGTAACCCAGAACTCTCATGCTGCTTCTAGAATGTGGCTTTCCTCAGCTTCTCACACAAGCACGTCAGTTATGGGGTTGCTGTGTCCCTGATTGCATGGGCACCACATAAACTAAGAACCCAGGGCTAATCGAGAATAATACCACCACCTAGAACCTGATATTTCCACCCAGTTATTTGCTCAGCAAAAAGCAGGTTTATAGTTTAGGCAAAATGCATGTATTCTACCAAAAACTCCTTCAAACTTCAAAGTGTGCCTTTTCTGATAGAGATTTGGACTTGTACATTAGCTAGTTTTCATGAGAAATGCCCACTTGAATAGTTACATTTATGCCTGGGTGAGGCTGAAGCTGAATGTGGGTGTTGAGGTCAAGATGATTCCATCAGCTTTATGCCTGGAGAGATCAGAATGACATTCAGCACAAATGTCTGGGTTCAGGCCAACTGCTAATGCTGCATGTAGCACCCCAGGACACGCCAGAGGGACAGGGTCGCCCTTCAGCTAGGGCATTCAGGGACAACAGAAGTGAGGCCAGCCGACCTCAGAATGGCCAGGCACGCTGTGCTTCCGTGGGGAAGGGAAGGAGGGCTAAGGGCAGCAGAGGGTTCCTGTCCTGGAGGAGGATGCCTGGGTCCCGGTACTAAGGGACAAGGCTCTGTGTTGCAGGAAATCCTGTTTTAAGACACAGGAAGAATCACAAGGAGCCAGATCTCTGTGATTTAGCATTCTTACCACAATATTGCCAAACACAGGTATTAATTAGCCATCTACCCTTTAGTCTTAAAAATGAACAATGAACGACTCCAGAGAGTCTCCCCCGGTGTGTCTAAAGCTGCCTCCACTACCAGGAAAGATCAGACAGTCTCCTCCCTGTGGCATCAGCTAATGAACTGACCCAGGAGAACTGAGAAAGTTCCTAAGGCAGGAAATATCATAGAATATGGTTCCTAAGGTAGGAACATAAAGGGGGCAGTGGGAAACCAGCATTTCCACAGGGACCACAGTGTGCCTTCCAAGAAGTTCTTGAATTAAAAACAAAATGGAAGTCCAACGGCTTTTTGGCAGGAAACAAGGCTTTCTCAAAGTTTCTATTTGATCCACTGTGTGAAACAGATGCTCTTCAATGCCTGATTTAAGAGCTATTAGTTTTAACTGAAAGGAAATCCCTCCCTTCTGGAAGCCTTTCAGGGGCTTCACATGAGAAATTCTATTTGATATTCTACGTGGGACAACATTTAGTGATGTCTGGGGATGGATATGGTGGTGGTGGTTGGGTTTATGCAGTTCAAAGATTTTGGCTTAAGAATACATTTGTAAAAAATTGAAAATTAAATGTGACTCTAATAAAGATAGGTGAACTAGTGTAATAACAGACAGCCAAAGTTTTGGAAATCTAACATATACCCTGAAATTGGTAATTCATTTCTCGTATGGTGTCTTTCTTTAGAAAGCAATTAAAAAAAAAAAAAAAAAAGCAAATGTCTAAATCTATTTCTTGACACCAGCAAGAGGTCCTCTTTGTGTGGGTAAAGACTTCTTTAAACTGTCAATAACTCAGGAGTGCTTCCGCATCAGAGAGAACAGAAAGGAAATTATAAATGTGATTACAAGCCCTGCATCGTCTTCTAAGGCAAAGAATCACCATCCCCTGCTAAATCTGAGCACTGCAGAGGGGGAAGAGGTATCGAGAGGAGATTAGTGTGTCAGTAAATACATAAAGCACAGAAGTCCCACATATTTGACATTTGAAGAACAAAGCTATCCATCAATGTCCTGGCACAGATCGATCAAACAGAATGCTACTGCTGAAAACCTAATAGTATGATGGTAATAATGTAGCCATAAAACCTCTAGTCTATAATTGACTGCTTCCACTTGAAGCTAACATGTCTAAAACGGTGACTAATGTTCACGTAAAGATTTCACTTGCATTGAATGACAATCAGTTATACCTCACACGGTTCTCAGTAAATGGCTTGTGCTGGATAATGGCCAAGGGACAGACACCAAGGCAGTGGGGGGAGAATATCTCCCAAAATGAATGATGCAGGTATGTGATGTTTAAACGTGGAACTCAGGTATGTTTCCTCTTGGCCGCCTCCTTTAAATGTGATCAGGCTGCCACTTTCTGACAAAGTAACCCAATCAGGAGCGCAGGAGGCTGTGGAGTTTAGTCCCGTTGGTAGCAAGCTCCTCGGGGCATCCAGGTCTCAGTTGTCAAGTGTGGTTTGCTGAGCATAGTACTTTAAATCACATTCCTGCACCTTGAAAGCATATGTCCTGTCCCCTGGCAATGAGTAACTACATGCGCAGGACACAAGGAGGTGGGAATGAGGATGCAGCGTTCACATGTCTTGGCCCTCTGTCCTTTTCTGTTTTTTTTTAAAGCTCTGTGAATGCTGAGTGCCAGGCCTGTGACTAGCTGGGTTAGGTGGATCTTCCTGGACAAGAGATGTGTGGCAGGGCTGTTATCTGTGAGAACCGAAGTTTGAAAGGAAAGCTTATTACTGCTGCTAGATGACAAAACAAGAGAGTACTTACTTCTCAGCAAAACTCCAGAGCCTTCCATTAGCACCAATGGCTGCAGAACAGGCAGAGACCAAGCAGCGTGGGGTGATTCATTGTGGGCATTTGTCACAATTACACATGGATCAAGTTCAGGGATGCCCAGCCTCGCGGCAGGAGGGAGACAGGGCCGTGTGACACACATCTTGGTATTTTTGGCATGTTGTGATTTAAACTCAAGTGAGCGTTTACCTGCACTACCTGAAAACCACTTTCACTCTGTTAATGCTTCATTTCAAAATACGAGAATTCCTCTCTCCCCTTCAATACACAGGAGAGAAGCCCTCCGCATCTTTTGGTTCACAGTCCTGAGTTAAAGCCCTTTTATAAGTTGGATTCTAGTGAAATGAAGTCATCTCCAGTTTTCATTATCACAAAAATCCCCCATGCCTTTCTGTGCCCCAAAATGTATTTGTAAGTTTCAGCCTTTCAGTTAGCTAGTAACTGTTATCAAAAGCAGAAATTTGTATCCACATTGTAAGGTTCATTGTAACTAAAAATTTTAATTAATATGCCTGGTAGCTTCTAATGGACTTAGAGTGTATGTCAGACTGCTTTGTGTCCTTTGATATATACTTAAAGGTAATTGGGTAGTCTAACTGATGTATATTTAAAGAGCAAACTATTGATTAATAATGTTTCAGTATTAATACAGCCACTTTGTGTGGATCAAGAAACATCAACAGTAGAAAACCCATATTTATCTACAAATTAACAACTCTATATAGATCTGTTACTTTAAGCTAAATGGGGTGCATCCACTCATTACATTCCAACAGGGACTAGACTCCTCATAATAAAGATTAAAGCTGAAGTTGGCCTTATTTTTCCACTGCGTGAAATGAACGCTATTCACCACTTCATGCCCTATTGGAGCTGAAGAATAGTTGCAGTAAAGCACAGGTCCACTTCCCACTCTGATAGGCTGATATTTTTAATGCCTTACTTGATGAAAACATTTCATACTTTGGGAGCTTTAATTGCTGCCAGTGTTGAGCAGAATGAAATAAAAAATCATTGTGCCTTATAGGATGGAGGCGGGGATGATCCCAGCTTTGTGCCTACTTAAAACCAGTCGCATGGTTCATATACTCCAAGTTCATGTGCATTCAAATTGAATCACTACAAAGAGGAAAAGCTGGAGTATTTTGGAGACTCGTGATGAACCAGTCCCTGAGGCTGGTTTTAGGACACTGGGTAAAGCACTTCCCAAACTGGAACGGTCAGTTTTGTTTAAAAAAATTTTTTTGCTTTTAATTTTTTAGTACCCAGAAGGTTTAAAGACTCTACTAAAGAGGTTGATTTGAATAAAATTCCTTAGTTGACTCTAGCACAAGATGATAGGTCCACTGAACCTCGGGCGGTCTGTATAAACAACTGTCCAAGTGGCCAAGACAACCTACAAGCAGCAGCAATGGCAGTTGCCATGCTAGGACCCCAAGCCAAATTTCTAAAAGGGTCACTTTGCTCTGAGCTGACAACGAAATATCCATACATTGCAACTGCTACCTGAATGTTATTTAGATTTATGGAGAGAGAAAGGGATACCAGCTGGCAGAGCTCCTAGTCCTAGTTTAATTCTCTCTCTCTCCCCCGCAATGAACATGGCAAATTTAACTCTAACAAGCTGGAAGAGCCACAGATGGGGAAATTAACACACAGAGAACTAAGGCACTTGCACGAGGTCACACGATGAAGCTACCAGCTCTCAGAAGAGCATTGGAGTATAAGACTCAAGCATCCCTATCCTGAGCCAATGTTTTCTCCAGTGTTACAGCTTGCAAGTGTTGACAGCTTTGCTAAAAGAGATGTGCTGGCTTAAATTTTCCTTGTCACTGCTCTGTTTAGTAGAACATGTGAACAGGGATTCTGAAGGACATCACATTAAACCAATAATTCTTAAATTTTTTTTGAGCATAAGAATCTCCTGGGAAGCTTAGATCTGATTCCCATAGAGACTGGTTTAGTGATGGATCTGGGTGAGACCTAGAAATCTGCATTTTAACGCTCTTCCCACGTGATTCTGCTAGTCCACGTTTTGAGAAATACCGTACTGCTGAAAGAAAATGGCTTCCTAGAAAGCTAAGTTCATTAACGAGATAAATTTTCTGCATATAAAAGCATATTACAAGCCAATAATAATCTCATCTATAACAAGTACACTTTCATAATTCTATTACATAATTCTTTCATTTGTTCATTAACAGTGCTTACTCTCAGGCTAGGCCACATACATTTTGCCCCTATAATTCTAAGACCAACCAATTCTAAGACCACATTCAAATTCAATTCAAGTTAGTGAATATTAACTAAACAAATGATATGGTATAAATGCTGTGCTGGTTACTCATGAGGAACACAAGATAATGTCAGTCACGCAAAAAAAAAAATACATATATACACACACACCCCAAAGGAATTCTATATATTTATATAATAATATATTATTTATATACATGATTTTGACAGAAGCTATCAGATGGCAAAGGATGGACTACTTAAAACAACCCCGTGACAACAGGGTACCCCCTGGACAAAAACAGAATTAGATTTCTAAGGCATCCATACACAAAAATAAATTCTAAGGGGATGAAATAATTAAAACGCGAACAACAAAATGTTAAAACTTTTAGAACAAAACAGATTATCTTTGTGACTTTGATATAGAAAAGATAATTTTAAACAAGACACAATACCTCCATGCCATAAAGAAAAGATTGATAAACTAACCACATTAAGATTAAAAATTTACACCAAAAAGAAAATCCTACAAATGAAGAAAAAGATAAGTCCCAAAGGAGAGAAAGATAGGTGAATTCACAAAATGACAAGAGAATAATTTCCAGAAATCACACTCAACTCCTTGAATCACTATGACTGAGAGAAATATGATGAGATGATCAATAATAAAGATTGTCGAGCATAAAAATATATCGTATTAAGATAAAATACTGAGGACAGAAATAACTGAATTTCAAGTTTAAAGAGAAGAGGGAATGATATAAACTTTTTAACTATTAAGGAAAAGCTTAATAGTATATTATTTAAATGGAAGCTAGTGAGAATCAAGTCATTACATTATTTTCATTTCATTGGTTTCATTAAAAAGAGTGATCTTTAGTTTTATCTTTAAATATCTATATTACAATATTATGCAAATTATATCCTTTCCAACTATACAAACTTATGTTGAAATATTTTATATGTCAATGTAAAAATAGAGGAGGCAGTTTTCCAAAATTCTTTTAGGGAATCCTTGAGCAAAACAGTTTGAAGATGACAGCTGTAGAGAACCTCTCACACATGTGAGTAAGTACAAGATTTTCACTGTTCATTGTTTACTTCCAATTAGTCATTGTTATAACCCAAAGGCCCACTGACAGAAAACAAGACAAATAAATGATGGTATATTCACACAATAAAATACTACAAGTGGCAGAGAAAATGAATGAGCAAGAGCTATAGTGTATCAAGACAGATAAATCTGAAAACAACGTTTGCAACAGGCAAGTTGTGGAAGTACATGTACCAAATGATAACCTTAATATAAAGAATAAAAACCTAGAAGACAAGTGTATACACATCCAACCACAAAGCACTCGCACGTGCACATATGTTTATATATATAGTGAAAGTATAAAAATATGCAGGAGAATGATGAATGCCAAATCAGGAGGGGAATAGAATCCAATATCTGAATGGATCTTAGGTTTTGTGGGGTCAAAAGCATTTATAGTTGAGGAGATTCTCTTTCAGAAAAAGAATAGAGCACTTTGAACAGAAAAATATGATGTGTTTATAATTGTCTATGCTACATTATCAAGCACTGGCCTGACAGGAGGACACTTTTAATTTGAGTCAGTGTCAGTAAGAATAGAATCATTTGCTTATAATTTGACATGTTTAATGATTTGAAATTATTTCCAAAGAATAGCTTCTGGGCTATACCTTTCAAACTCTGCTTGTCCTCTAATATCTACAAATTTCAGGAGTGGGCACCGTGAGACACATTTCTATCTCTCTCTGGCCTCGGATCCTGCACCTTCGTGTCGCGTTGCTGCTGAGACAGAACAGTGGGCAGTGGGAGACTCCCAGACGCCACCCCACCATTCCTGCACCAGGACATGGAGCGATAACTTAATACACGGAAGTAACCGGGAACTCCATAAATATATCCTGCTAAACCCAAACTAAATGTATCCCCAACCTCAACTGCCTCTTAGCGGGATGCTCAAATATCTGAGACCTGCCCAAACCTGCTGGACCGGAGGGAACATGGAAGGGAAGAAAGGGCAGAGTGAAAAGAGTGCTCTTCACTAATTGCAGCTAGAATCTCTTACTTTTGCAAGTTTTATAAATTTTTACAACAACATATAATCATGTAAACACATTGCTAGGGACTCTCCTAGGGCTTGTGGAAGGGAGGGGCCAGAATCTTAAACTTCATTAACTTCACAGTAAATTCACCCCTGGGGATCGGGGATGACAAAGGGATCTGTAATGATTTATTTATGTGTGTGTGTGTGTGTGTGTGTGTGTGTGTCTGAGAGAGAAAGAGAGATCAGATGCAAATACGGCAAAATATTAAGATGTCATAAAGCTGAGTTTGTAGATACTTGTAAATGCATTATATTATTATTGGTTACACTTGTTTTCATGTTTGAAAGTTCCATTAAGAGAGAGCATTAAGAGATAGAGACAGAGATAGAGACAGAGGACACCACGCTGTGCTTGCATCCTGAAGTCTCCTGGGGAACAGCCAGTGGCTAGTTCTGCAGAAATGGCTTTGAGAAAGCTGTTTGTCGCTGGGGGGAGGGAGCAGCCCCAAGGCAGCTGTCAGTCATCAAAGGTCAAGCTCATCTGCTCTGGTTGGAGCTGGTGGTTCATATCGCACCACGGTATCTAAAAACGTGCATGGTGATGCATCCTTTTTTTCCAGAAGAGACTGGCTTATGCCCCAGCTCCTGACTTCCCACAGAGAAGGGCTACTTGCTTTATCAAGACAAAAGAAATAGCTAGCACCTAGCATGACTCTGTCACCACATGTCACTTCACGTAGGCTGGCACATGTCAAAGAATGACACAAAAAGCTGCCACCTGCCATCCTCTCACAGAGCACATCAAACTTCTTTTTGTAAAACACTTCAACAGCAACCAAGAGAAAATTTCCTTTATGAACCACAGTGCCATCTCTGTGAATGAGAGCGAGGTGAAATCTCCTCTCCTACAACTGGAGACAACAGAGGAGGAAGCGACTGCAAAAGGCCTTGAGTTAAAAATAGACTCTCCACCATCCCCACTCACAGACGTTCCTCCCCCAGATATCGGCTTCCTGGGGACCCCAGTGGAGGTGTCAAAAAGCCGCAGGTAGCCTTTTTCGGAATATGAGTTGTAACAATTCTACCTAAAATGAAGGATACAATAGGATGTGAAAGCTGAGATTCTTTTCGCCGTGCTTTCGTCTAGTGTCACAGCAAAGGAGGTGTGTGCGTAGTGGGCGCTGTTTTCAGAATTTTTCCTTTTGTCTTCTGTTTTCACCTTAGAGTACTTCAAAACAGTTCCTAACAGTTACAGAACCCTAGGGCCAAATGTGACCTGAGAGATAATCTAGTCCAATATTCTAATTTAAAGGTGAGGGAAAGTAGCAACCTGCCTGAAGCCACACAGCTGGTTAGCTAACGGCAGAGCCCGGAGAAGGACCCAAATCTTCCCACAGCCGGCAAACATGAGTGGCGTGGGGGTGAAGGGCGTGCACTCTCAACCAGACTCCCAGGGCTGCACCCCAGCTCTGACCCCTACAGTCACGTGACCTTGGGCAAGTTACTCAACTTTTGTGCCTCTGTTGCCGCCTCTGTTAAACAGGGATATAGTAATAATAGCACAAACCTCAGAGGGCTGTTTTTAAGATTAAATGAGATACTACATGCTTAGTACCTAGCAGGTACTAATAGTGGTGATTGTCGCTGGTTTTATTATTAACCTGGTTGCTGGCGTCTTCCACCCTGCCAGGATTCCCGCTCTCACAGGACTGTTCCAGAAAGAGCTTCGCAGGGGGGTACATATGGACAGCCTCATAAATATAAAACAATCATTTCCACACGATGGTTTTTGTAAAATAATTGGCTCTGATCTTAAGAAAAAGAATCATTAAACGCGAGGAAGCAGCTCATTCCAGGGCAGGAAATAAAGAGAAGAAGGATGAGCAAAGGAGGAGTTGGGAGAACCAGAAATGTGATAAGTGAGGAAAACACAGCTGTATGCCAATGGGATCAATTTTTAACTTGATTCAAATTAAGTTTCAAATGCCTTATTTTTTAAAGGAAAGAAATTGTTCTAATAAGAAGCGCACACTGGGTCTAAGGACTGCTGTACACATGCAGACAAGGAACTGGCTGGGCGCTGTCACCTCCCATGTGCCCATCTGCTGGGGGGATCACCAGCAAATTCTACGTATCAGCTACCTCCAACATCAGACACATCTTTAAAATATGCTTCCAGGATGCTCCTGTAAGACAGGAGCCACGGTCACGTTGGAGAAGTTATAGTGAATTAATAAGGATCTTGACATGCTGGAGAATACTTGGGGTATAACAATGAAGTCATTACTCTTTATCTCCTTGAATTCCAAGAAAGGAAGAAATAGCAGCACAATAAAAAAATCTTTCATAACAGTTGATTAGAAAATATGGCCTGCGGAAAATCAAGCTCTCGTCGCACTTTGCACATTAAAAATCCAAATATGTTAGAGAAACAGGGATTTTTAGCCCCCCACAGCTCTAACACAAAGGCTCACATTAATAAGATACAATTTAGATTTGCATTTTTTAATAAGCTAGGGATCAAAGGGAACGCATAGCTGAAGGGGTGTTAGGCTGCGTGCATGCAAACTGCTCACTACATACTGGAGGAGGAAGACACGTTCCTCCCTGCAGGAAGACACCTAGAATTTTAGAAATATAAAATGTACTCTTTCGCTGATACATCATTACTGCTTAACAATTTCCAAGCATTTCAAATAGGGATTTCACCTGCCAATCTCCCTAACAGACTCTCTCTCCACTCTATCCTAATGATACAGACTCCAACGTGTTGATTGAGAACATCAATGAAGGAATTAATTTAGGACTTTTCCTCTTATGTACATTTCTAGTTATGTAAAGATAAGTATCAGTCCCTTAACTCCTCAGGCTGGGTAGGATATGAGTGTGGTTTACTATTATCAAGTCATTGTCAGTAAAAACACAACCACTATCATTTTAAAGCCTGAAATCAGGGTCCCAGGATCCCTGAAGAGACTCATGCAGAAACTCTCCTTCTTAACATGTTCTGAGCACTCCAGGAATGCCTTCCCCAGCAGGCAGATGCGGTCATATCCTTCTAGAGATTAATTATTATATTAGTTAATATTTGCTGCGAGCTTACTATGCGTCCAACACGGTACCCACTAAGCACTCTATGCCCATCATCTTACTCTTCTCCCCATTTTAAAAACAAGGAAATGGAGGCCCAGAAAGGCTAAGTGGCAGGGCTGGGATTTGAATTCAGGCAGATGAACAGCAGACCTAACCTCCAGGTCTGCTGCACTCCTGCAGGCAGAGTCACTCGTCCTCCTCCACCACGGCTCCCACCCCACCCCACCCTGCCCCACGCCACGCCCACCCGCCATCTCAATAGTGGGACTCAGAGTCTAGAAGGCTCCTCCTCCCTCCACCCTGATAAATGAGCTTCCTCCGTCTAACCTCCTTAACTGTCCTACTGCTGTTCATTAAAGAAAACCCTGGCTATATTGCATTTCCTTCAAGAACCTTCTCTGATCAGGGCTAGCCACCCTTTCCTGCTGTTGTTCCTGCCCGATATATGATTTCTTTGGTAGGGGGCATGGAAATGCTTCCACAGTACATGCGTCTCTGGGTGTCTGTACAGTCCCCTCTTTCTAAGAACAGTTTCACATTCCAAGAGATCCCCTGGTAGTTCTCCTCTGAGCCACATCTGACTAAACTGGGGGTCACCGCCTGGATCAATGGAATGCTGTCTCCCAGAAAACTGGTGTTGGTACTCTGTGCCAGCTGCTTAAACTCAGAATAGATATCAAGGCAAGGCTCCTTACAAGCCCCAGATATGCTTTCTGCTTCTAGGTTTCCATAGATACACCTGGGTTATTCCCCTCTGTGAATTAAGCAAGCAGAGTTGGTTCCTATTTTTCACAACCAAGAGACCATTGACTAAGAAACACTGCAAAAGGAAGCCCTGGTAGTTTATGTCACTGAACTGATGACATGAGCAAGCCCCAGGTAGGGGTGTTAGGAACACCCATACTTGCCGTAAGGCTAAATGGGGAGGGGGCACCCACCGTATCACAACCACTGACTTTTCTTTTAGGTGAAGGTGGCCAATGATCATTAATACAAGACTGGAGCAGTAACTTGTCACTGAATTCAATGGGATTTAGGGAGAAACTTGAATGGAAACAATGGATCTGCTAGGGAAGTGCCAGGCAGCAAGCTCCCATGCCAAGGTAGAGGGAAGAGGAAGGGCCCTGCGGAATTTGCAAATGACATTGGAGGGGGCACCAGGAACTGGTGGTTAGGAGGGAGGGAAGCAGGAGGGTCTGCACAATATGAAGGCCTGGCAGACTGCTGGTCTTCAGGTGGGCTGAGGTGGACAGCAAATGGGCATTCATTCCTTTGTTTATTGAGCATCTACTGTGTTCCAGAAGTGAATCACATAGTTTAGTTTCAGTGGGGGAGAGAGAAGCCAGGCAAATAAGCAAATAAATAAGCAATATTCCTTTTATGGCAGGAATAACATCACGATAACGTGAGGAGTCTGACTCTACTGCTCCACGTTACGGAGAGTCATTTGGGAAAAGCTCCCTGAGAGGTGAGTTGAGCTGAGCCCTGGGGCAAGGAAAAGCTTGGCGCTTTGGAGAAATGAGGAAGAAGACAGTGTGTCTAGAGTGACAATGTGTGAGCAGGCAGTGGTAGGGGATCAGGTGGAAAAGGCTGGCAAGAGCCAGATCAGGCACGAACTCATCAGTGTGGGAAGGACTTTGGATATTCGAAGTGCAACAGGAAAATCATTTAAGGGTTCTGAGCAGAGAAGTGACATGATCCGATTCATGTTTTCAAGAGATCCTTTTAATGGGTGGGTGTGGTGGTGTAAGGTGGACCAGAGAGGAGGCAGGAACACCAGTTCAGAGGCCACTGCGATAATTTGGTACCCCACGCTGTGGAATCTCACAGCACCATCTTCACAACCACCATTTTAAAACGTTTGCCAAAAGGCACATACAGCAGCAGTCTGGGAGGCTCCAATTTAAACATTTCAAGGCTGTGTCTTTCTTCATTTCTCTCTATTTTTTTTTATGATGATGTTTTAAAATCACACATATTTGCTACCACAATCATAAGGCAAAGCTGCCCTGTGGAGTTCTCAACATAACCTAGATTTACTTTAGTAACCACTACACTAGATTTGCTAAGCTGATGACGTTTTAGTATTCAACACAGGGCATCCAGGGCTACCGCTTCACCACCCTGCCTCCCTTTACACATCTTGCTGGAATTCCTACAGCAGAGGCAGGTTTGGACACCTGTGAAAAGTGAGCAACCTCCGATGGCTACCTGGTCAGGGTCAAGCATTTGCAGAGCAACAGGCTTTGTCAAATACATCCCACTTAAACAACCCTAGAGTTCCTGACAGGCTGGGTGCTATCTGCTGATTTGCAAATTAAACCTCCATCACCTTAAGACATCACTTTGGATAGCTTCCATTTATTGGAAAGCTCTTCAAAAAAGTAGTAGCTCTGCTAACTGTGAAAATAAATAATACAGCTTCTAGGAAATGGGAAACTCTATTATGACCTGGAGTAGGCAAAGATTTCTTCAACAAAACACAAAGAGTCCCTAGCATAAGGGAAAACTGACAAATTGGACTACATTAAATAAACAAACTTCTCTTCATCAAATGATAAAAGTAAAAGGCAAGCTACTGTGTAGGAGGAGATATTTATAATACATTTATCTGACAAAGATTTTAGAAGCACTCTACAAATCAATCAGGAAAAGACAAGCAACGCAGTAAAAAAGATTAGGCAAATATGCATTTCACAAAAAATAACATTCAAAGGGACAAAGAAACATGTAGAAAGATGGTCAACATCATTAGTTCTTGGGAAATACAAAATAAAACCATAGTGAGATACCACTACACACCCACCAAGATGGCTAAAATGAAGAGACAAAATGAAAAACAAACATGAGTGCATCCAACACTCTTACAGTCTGCTGGTGGGAGTGTCAATCGGTACAACCACTTCGTAAAGCCAAACTGGTAGTACTAAAGCTGAACATAAGTATTCCCTCATAGCCCAGCAATTTTATTCAACAGAAGTGTGTGTACATATGTTCACCAAAAGACACATACAAGAATTTTCATTGCTACATTATTCGTAGCCCCAAACTAGATATGACCAAATGTCCAACAACGGTAGAATGGATAAATTGTGATGTATTCATATGATGGAATAATACACAGCAATAAAAACTAACAAACTATCAGTACCTGCAACAGCATGGATGAGTACCTTGAAAAAAACTTTAAAAGAAGCCAGTCTCAAAAAGTACATAATTTATGATTCTATTTACGTAATGTTCCAACAGGCAAACGTCATCTATGCTGATAGAGGGCAGAATGGTGGCTACCTCTGGGGGGACAGCAACTAGAAAGAATTAGGGGGCTTCCAGATCCTGGCCATGCCTTATTTCTTGCTTGGGTGGGCCTACATGGCTGTGTCCACATTTTAAAATTGCATCTAGCTGCATAGTTACGATTTGTTCACTATTCTGTGAACATCAATGAAAGTCAACTTTAAAATAGTGACTCCTAACACCTTCATCACAAGCACGTATTGAGCACTCTACAGAATATCAGGTCCTGGGCTGGGGCAAAGAGGAATGAGGATCTGCTCAAGTGGACCTTCCAGCTTTGGAATCTCTGGGCCTCTGTGCCCTTGGCTGCTGCTGCCTCGTCACTGGAGACTTGGAGACTGTCACATGCACATTAACCCTGCCGGGAGTTCTTCAGAAAACACAAGCAACTGCTCAACACTTTACCTGTTTTCTAGAGTGGGTGTTTATATACCAGATGTAGTAAAGCTAAAATACTTGTCATTTTTAGCCCCATTTTAAAATACTACTACCTCTAATCACTTCTCAGAACTTTTACGTGTCAAGAACTTTATCTCATTTAATCCTCATGGCAATGCTATGAAATATGTATTATTCTTCCCATGTTAAAAATAGAGAAATAGATGTGAAATGAAAGTGAAATGACTCGCCCAAGGTCACAAAGCTGATGACTGGCAGAGCAAAATAATTTAATCCAGTCCCTTGGGTTCCCACACCCTTTTAACGAATGGCAATATGGCTCCAAACACAGTGACACGCTCTCCCTCTAAATCGTTCACTCTCTAGAGAAGGGAGGGAAGAGGCAAGCAACAGAGGCCACCTGTCACCTGCTTTTTACTCATGGGATGCTGATGGGCAGTCCCAAGATGAGAGTGATTTGTTTCAAGTCACCAGCAGACATATAGAGAAGTCCCCAATGAAAACAAAGGCCTGTCTCTCAGAGCCCAGAACTTGATAAACATTGATGGAATAAAGCAACTATAAAATATGATTTTATATATCACCACCAAATTCACGGATTTGCTGAGCAACTTTGATCCTTCAAGCACAGCCAGGTTCAGCAAAACATGGTAACAAAGCAAAGCTCAGAAAGTAATGCTGGGGCAAACTTGGAAGAACACAATTATTCTGCTAGCACCTCATGAAAAATTGAAGGTTTGGCTGTCGGGGTGTAAACAGCCTTGCTTCTGTGCCACCAAATCATCTCGCTGGACGCGTGCTGCAGCTACAGGCAGTGCCAGAGCCATAGAGGTTTATGGACTTGGTGAAAAATAGACGACTATAAAGACCAACTCTGGTTTATGAATCTGGCCGGTTGGAAAGGGAGAAGCCCTCTGTCAAAACAGGCTCTCCAGCACGCCCACTAAAAGCAAATGCTAGAAAACAAAGAAGGCCACTGTCCCATGCAGGCCCAAGTGGCCTAGATAAATCAGCCTCACCTAGGGCCCATTTGCAAATGGGCCTCTTTAGCCACCAAAGGAAGCAACACAGAGGTCCACAGAGAACCAAGCAAAACTGCGTGCGACTAAACCCAGGGGATGGAGCCACAGCCTTCTGAACACTTCCTGGTTAGAGATTCTGGATGGGGGATTAGGAAGGACAACAAATGACTATTCCTTTGAACAAGAATAATCTATCACCACTACATCAATCTGATTAATGTTAATGGGACCATTTCAAAAGGAGGAAATTACAGGTCATTAGGAGTAATTTCAAATGAAGTTATGGGTTTAAATGATTTTCTTCAGTTTTCTGAAGAATTTACCCAGAATTTTGTTTTGCATGTTTCATTCAGAGGACGAATAATATTTACATGGTTTCATAAACCTTTTATATGCAAAGAACTGTGTAGAGCCTGAATGTTGGAACACAACTAGAACTGGTTCAAAAATCTGTCTTCCAGGCAGTACGTTTCTGGTTCAATCCCCACCTATTCTTTATTTATTTTATTGAGTGTTACAACAGACACCTCAATTCCAGGGTGTTTGCAAAACAGTTGGATAATATGATTCCAATTAAATGGCAAAGAACTACAATAAGAACAAAAATATAAATCATGTTAACCATCTGTTTTTGGCTGACAAAAGCAGCAAATGGAAAGGTTAAGTTGATACTCTGCATTTAATCTGTGCTATTGTGGAAGGAAAACCCAATTAGAGATGATACTTCATCGCAGGCTTTACACCGTTTCCCTTTTGTTCTTTAGTCTGAGTTGTACCCATTGTATTTCCAAACTAGGGAGAGGATTCATAGTCTGCTCCCCCAGCACGTTGCAAGGGGCAGCCCTCATGTATAAATTGAACGTTGCCAAGGCCAGTTAATTATAACTAGCTACTCCCAACTGCGGAATAACTTCTTTGCAGAGTTTAGCCGCAGAGCTGTCTTCAAATGATCAGACAACAATGGACTCAATTGCAACCTGCATTGCTCTCCCAGTAGAATGAATAAGGTGGGAACTCGGTGAAAAGGTGCTTTCGAACATTAAAAATTTAAAGAAAAGGTTAACCCAAACATTTCCTCTGGCATTAGCTCTCTGAGTTCATTTGTGAGTGGACTGTGAAGTCTGGAGGTAGACTATTTGGAAGTCCTTTATTCAGGAAATGCCGCTGGCTGAGTTGAAATCAAATTGCCCTCAGTGTGGATTCCAAAGTAGGATTTTACTCATCTCTTCTAAGGGCCCAATATTCAAAGCTGCTAGATCTGGGTATCAAATGTCCCGGGGTGGGGGGGTGCACGCGCTATTAATTGCACCTTTCTGAACTAGCTGCATGGCAATGCTGGGAACACTCAGCACACCAGCAGTCTGGTGACCCTTCCTACCCACCACAATGCCCGCGAATCTACGCCTTCCGGCCCCTTAGAAGGGTTCAGAGTTCTGCTCATTCAAGCCTTCACGCTTCTGAACATGCTGTCCCTATGCCTTGAGCATCTCCTTGTCCTCACTGGTAATTTCCTATTAATATTATCCTTGAAGAAAGAGCATTCCCTGCCTGCCCTTACTAACCCGCCCTCTCCTCCAGTGAGGTTCCTCCTCCTCCTCCTCCTCCTCCTCCTCCTGGAGCTCTGCCAGTGCCTGGAAACAACACTATCACAGAGACAATGGTACTTGTTGCAATAGCTGTTCATGTGTCTGTCTGTCCTGCTAAATTGGGAGTTTCTTGCTACAGAACTACCTTAGCAAGCTGTATATTCCCAGCACTGGATATAGTGCAGGATGACACGATGAAAAAAATGAATGAATGAATGAATGAATGGACTTCCCAGTCCAGTTTTTGTCATGAATCTCAGGGCTGGTGACGAGGATGAAGGTGGGATCTGTGACGGGCTCCAGTGGTCCTTGTCTTTGCATAAACACTGCAATGTGAGCACACAAGAACCTGCCATTCCTTACTCCGCGAGCTTGGTAGGTCAGAAAACCTTCCTCATAGGACCGTCCCTGGTCTCGGGGTTATTCTCACTCTCTAGTCCTAGTGAGATATGGCTCATTGTTCCAGCTTCATCAGGGACGGTCCCTGAGTTTAGATGCAGAACACCGTTGCCCCCGCCAGCAGCGGAGGCGGTAAGATGTACTTTGAAAAGAGTAAAGAGCCATGCAGCTGGAGGTGGAATCACTATTCCTGATCAGCGTGTTTCCCGGAAAGCAATTTAGTGAGAATTACCCCATGACTAAAGGCTTTCCTTGCTGCCAAGGATCTCCAAGTGCATTCAGAAAATATACAGTCGTAACCAGATCGTAAGCTCCATGAGGGCTTGGACCATGGATGGGCACAGTGCCCAGGTCAAAAGAAATTTGTTGAATGAATGAATGAACAGTGCAGGCAAACACCTTAGGAGGTGTGTGGAGAAGGTGCCTTTCTCCTCATTTTATTCACGAGAAAGCTCTGCAGGCCCAAAGAGGTTGCTCTATGTAAGCCGAAGTTACATCTCAGGCCTCCAGTGGCAAGGCAGGAGGAGTATGGAGTAAGTCCAGTCCACAGGAAAGGACACCCTTACTCTAGAGAAACAGCCAGTGCCAGGAGGATGGGGCAAGCCTGTGGAGAGTAGTGTCTAGCCACTGCCCAGCAGGATGCTGGAGTCCACTAAAAACAAGGAAGCCAGTGAGATTCTCCCCACTGCAAGAAGTACTCACAGAGAGCAAAATAATGAGGTGTTCTACAGAAAGCCCAGCACCAGAGGTGCAAAGGTGGTGAGTGCCAAGGGATAAGCTCACAGAGGCATAGGAACAGCTCTGCCAGCGTGCTGAAGCCTTAACACCAATGCATCGTCTCAGCCCCTGTGAGGGGTGCACTTGGTCCTTCCAACACAGCACACACACTGGGTCCCTCAGTGCCACCAAACACAGGGGCTTCCCATCCAAAGGCTTTGCACTTGAAGGAAATGTTGCATTGTCATACTCTAAGAGATCTAGGTGTGACATAGCTACATAAAAAATGCCAACATGTATCCTGGCTGTATTGAACTACGGACAATCCAACTATAGACCCAAATCAATCAGTGTGTAAATGAGTATGGACCAAAGTGGCAGAGGAAAAACAAACCAGTTTCTAACACGACTTCATAGCCAGCCGCTAAAATCAAGGCCCCTAGGGGCCAACCTTAGTTAGCTTTGACCCTGCCTCTCTGAGGAGGGCAGAGAAACCAGGACCTTACCCTGACCCAGCTCATTCCAGTCCCATCTATCCCCTAACCCAGCAGTCCCCAAGTGTGTTTCTTAGAACTGAATGAAGGAGTCCTGTAAAGAAGGTTTCCTCAGTCAAATAAACTTGGGGCATCCTGGTTTAAAGGATGCTGAGCACTTTTCATCATTGCAGAACTTGTCAGAGCCTTTATATGCTGCCATGTGGTGGATCTACACACAGACTGCACTATGCTGTGTTCCCCACCCTGACTTCATAGACTGTCACAGAACAGGGGAAGTGCTGTTTGACCCCACGCACAGAGCTCGGGCTCAGGGAACCTTCCCCACAGGAAGCCGCTCACTGCAGAATACAAAGTGTTTCTTGGACCTGCAGTCTGGCTGTGGGTGCTGAGGGCTGACCGGAAAAGCACCCCGCACTGCTTTTGCTTGGTTCACGCCCCTCCATGGACGAGTGGAGCGAGAGACGGTGGCTGCAGGGGAGGCAGAGGCAGGACGCCTGCTCTGCTGACCACCAGGGGCCCTTGCAACACGTGGGCCACAGGTGACCACACACAGCGGGTCAAAGGGACAGCACGCCCTCCCTCCCCTTCTACACGCCAGAGCTGCTCTTAGGTCAATTCAGAAAACAAAAAGGAAAGACCACCTGTAATTCCACAGCTTATCGATCATATAAAATGGTAATTAATCCCACCTTCCACTGATAACTGAACCATAAAGATTCCAATATACAAATTTCCTTTTCTTTACAAAAACAGAATCACATGAAATTTATTATTTTCACTAACCAGTATATCAGGAACACTTTTCTTGGCCAACATATGAAACTGCCTCATTCGTGCGATCAACTTCATCCTACTCCATTGTAAGAACTGTCATTTATTCCCCAGTCCCCTATATTTCTGGATATAAAAGGCTTTTGGATTTCGTCTTTTGGCTTTTATTATTAGCTGTTACAAATAATGTTCCAGGAAACATTCTGGAATTTATATCTTTGTGTACCACAGTTCTATACACTAAATTCCTAGACAGGGGCCTACAGAGTCAAAGGGAAGATATTTCTAATTTTAAAAGATATTGTCCAATTACCCTCCAAAACCGTTGTAACCATTTCACATTCCCGCCAACACAATAGAAGAAGGGTGCTGAGCACTTTCCCGTAATAGTTATTTGGGTGTATGTCTCATTTCTGCAATCAGTCAGAAAATGCCCTGAAGGCAGCAAACATCACTTATCCCTCTCTGTGTATTCACGTCCTTGGTACTTCATCTCACTCACAGTAGATGCTCAAGGAATATTTGCTGAATGAATGTCGGTAAGAAATCATTGGACATCATTCAAGGGCCTGGGATGAAACTATAATCCACAAGCAATAAACTAAGATTCAGTGTTATACAACATGACAAAGGCATACAATTATCTGTAAGAATAACTGTCCTAAATGGGTTGGAGATCAATGACCAATTAATGGGCAATATAAGTTTCGCAAAAGGCTGTATTGCCTTTAACAAATCATGCATTTAGACAACCCCCAAGTGGCGGGGAGCACCAGGCACACGGCTGTGAATAGATCTGGGTACCCACTCACATGCCACGTTCAATTCTGCACGAGCCAGTGTGGGTTCCTGAACTACTTAGAGAGGAGGGTACCTGTCAATAGCAAGGATGAATTACTAATTCTTTGGTTACAGGATCTTAATTTACTACTCGACTCCTCAAAGGAAATCCAGGATATACTCCTTCTCAGGAGGACTCTGGGCAAGACGGCTCATGTAGCCAAGAGAGACCAGATGGTTTCTGGCCTGTAGGATGAAGCTGGGAGGCAGAACTCAGTGGTGGGAATAACAGCTGTGACACCAACCAAGACAGGAGAGGTGAGTCCTGGTGCTCTGCTTTATGTGTGAGGGTGACTGGATGGAGGGGAGGGTAGAATGTGCATTTTTAGCAACAGCCTGGGAAAGTTTCAGCTAGGAACAAACTATCTTAAGATCTCCTGCAACTGTGGTTTTTCTCGGTGTGGTCACTGCAAGGCCAGTTCTGCAGCCCAGTGCTTCTGCCCTGACTCACAGTATTTGATGTGCTATGTTTCTCTAAGACCCTCAGTATCTAACCCCCAAACATACAGATGCTCATTTACAATAAGTCCCACCATGTTCTACAAGAACCACTTTGCAAACAGCAGCATTTCTGTAATAAAGAGAGTGTGGGAAACTTCTTACATCAAGAAGGAGGTTGATTACGACTTTGCCATGAGACTGTACATCCTATATAAAATTTTACTACTATTTGTGCAAAAAAAAAAGTGTAGGCCAATCTGCAAATGGGTCACTTGGCCCTGAACAATAAGAAGCAGCATTTAGGGCCACTTAAAACATTTAGAATTATGTTAGGCCCCAACCTCAGATAATAACTCCCTGTATGAGAAGAGGAGAGTCTTCCAGACTGTTTTCTGGTTAGCAGCTCTTTTTCAAGCTCAAGCTCCTTGAGCAGAATTATCTTTCCTGACTTTGTTTTCTGGGATCATCCCAAGTACTGACCACGTGATGTTTCGCCAGCTTTCCCAGAAGCTAAAAGGCACCAAAACTGGGTTACCCAGCAGGAGCTGGACCTGGAGTCAACCCAGGCCAGTGTGGTTTGGCCCATATCATGGATCCAAGCATGAGGCAGTCAAGCCAGAGAAAAGCCAGGGCCCAGGCTAGGGAGTAAGAGACCAGAGATCAAAAAGAACCTAAAAGAGCAGAGTAATGGTGGTCTCAGAGTCCAGGGGGTATACAGCTCCACCAGCTGAGAGCCACGTTAATTGTGGTCAGGAGGTGGCTGGATGCTCAGCAGGCCTGTCAACCTCTCCCAGCAGTACTAGCACCCCGGGCAGGAACCACCCTTGGCCGGCTCTGGGCTCCCTTCTTGCCAAGCTCCCGTGGTCAGGCCTCATAGTCCACGCCAAAGAAGTTCATCTGCAGAGGCTCCAGGGAACACGAATGCGTGCACACTCAGGCACTTAATGGAAATGCTAATAGCAAAGAAATCATACAAATAAATAAATACGAAACAAAAAAACCATGTTGAAAACTTTCAACTAACAAAATAGATTTGTAGAAAGATAATTATACCTTGTTCCAAAGGATTCTGTGTTGTGATGAATATGAATTCACAACCTTATGAATATACAAAAAACACTTTAAGGAGTGAATTCTATGGTAGGTAGATTATATCTCATTTTAAAAGAAAACAAAAAGAAGTTTGACTTAGAAAAAATTTCCTCGCAAGGGTTATACGCGCCTTTGGTATGTGAACAATGTGACTAGATTTGCAAAGACAGATTTGGGCTCTCGATCGCCTGTCTTAACATACACCTGCACGTGGAACAGGATGGGAGGGCAGCTTCCTCGCTCATTGTAACGGTCACGAGGATGCTGACCATTTTAATGTCACATGCTGCTGCTGGCAGGGGACCTCTGGTCCACCATGTGAGAAAGGCCACCTGCCCCGCTCTTAATCTCCCCAGGCCTGGATGAGGAAAATCAATGTAATGACCCATAAGAGGAACCTGCTCATAAAGAAGGTCGCTAAACACCTCTAGTTATTCTCTAGCTCTTTGGGAAAGAAAATACCATAAAAATCTATGGGTAGGGCATCACCCCATGCTCCATTAGCACATGTGATTTGGGAGGAAAAAGACTCATGGGCGCTCACGCCAACATTTCTTGCTCATTTCTGTCCATACCAAGTGCCCACACGCCAGGAACTTGCTCGAGAAAACACCGGAGGCCAACGCGCAGCCCGGAAGCACAAGACAGCATATTTGTTCTCAACACATTGAAGACGTTGCTGGAAAACAATTTATCCACAGACCCAGGTTCCCAGCATCACTATGGCACCTTCAAGGCCCGTTTCATCTTGGGTTGTCAGTTGCTAAGCGCAAACTCCAAGCAGCATCTTGAAATTCATGTGAATTCATTAATAAATACAATTTGCTCGTTGGAAACATGCCATGGCCTTTCCCACAAGGCCTCCTTCCCCCTGGGTGGTGCTGCCTCACCCCCTCCCAGCATGGGATGGCCTGCAGCAAGGCCACAGAACCAGAGCGCAGCCCCCGCACGGATGCCCTGGGTCTTTAGCCTCCCTTCCCAGGGTGGAATGCACACACGGCGAGGTCATGACCATGGAGGGAGAGGGGTCTGATGAGCCATGAGGTCACACTCTTCACAAACTGCCCTACTCATTCAGGGCTTCTAACTTGAAGGAACTTCCAAGTGTCTGTGTCCCTGGGTTTAATCTCTCTCTCCCAGCACCTGGAGGGCAATGGCAGGTGGGATATACTGGATGAGAAATGCCACCAGACCTTGTGCCGTGTTAACAAGTCCTTGCTGTGGATGCTCCGTAAATGTCCCACTGAATCCCTTGGTGCTTCTTTTGAGCTGACACCATTCTCACTCCTGAAGAGCGCTAGGTCAGGAGATCCCTGTGGGGATCAACAAAGGACAGCCACTCTTCTCAGCCCTTCTCCCTGTCACACCAGCCCTCTTTGCCACAGATGGAATGCTGGCTGACACAGGTTGACAAGCCCAAAGATTAGACTCTACAGGACGCCTTCATACCCTGACACCTCCTTACCGATGCCTGAATGCAGTGCATCAATTAATAGCAAGACACAACCTGAGGTTTGCTAGCATTCACTGCCCTTAAAAGTTAGCAGTAGCTCCCGAATTCTGCATTTTCCTTTAACAAGAAAAAAAAAAAAAACCCAACACTGACTCCAAAAATCTCAGACTGTTTTGTTTTTCAGTAGTTTTTGTGTAACCAATTAGTCTCTTTTGTGCTCTTGGTCTTGCTTTGGTTTGGGTAAGAGTGAACTGCATTTAAAATGAAGGCATTGTTTATTCACAAATCAAATAAGCGCCCGACAGCTGCCCCAGTGGCTTCCTCATTCAGTTAAATTAATGCCCAAGGCCTCGGGGTGAATGGTCTTCTGGGGAGAACATGGGCATTTGTTTTCGGATTCCCATTTGGTGTTGGGTCTTTTAATGCCAGATCCTATTTAATGTACTCGTGTTATGTTAAACTGTGTGCAAATTTATTCTACGGACCACTTGACAGAATTCACACTATTAAAGTCACATACGATTTGCACTTGAAAAATAAGGTCTTCCTTCACTTCACTTTCAAACAGCAGCAATGCAGTGTTGCCTTTAGCAGAGTTTAAGGCCAACCAGATCCTGTCATCCCTCTGAAACCAGTCCTCATTTCCCCCCTCAGTTGTAAAGGTCACTTAAAATTAGCTTGGGCATTTTGTCTCTCACTCGTGGAACCATTTACATAATTTTTTTATAAGTTTCTCATAAAAACTATTGTTCTTTTTAAGTATGTAACTGGCATTCCATTCCAATACTGTGCTTTCTTAGTCCACCTTGCAAGGGACAGACAGTTCTTAATAATATGTTATTGAGTTTTGAACCATCCTTCAGATTTTGTATTCACTGGAAACACCGAGCTTCTAAGAGCTTTTGGTCCCGAAATCTCTGAGTCTCAGGTAAATTTTGAATAAACCAGAGTCTCAGCGTCTTCAGTGATTCTGTCTTAAGAATCTTGTTCTGGCTTCAACACGTCCGAGACTGGACACATCCCGTGATTGCTCACAGCAGCAGGCGCACGGAGACTGTCTGCTGCGATATTTCGCCTCTGTCTCTCAACTACCCTTCTGCTACTGTGGATAATAAGAAGCCACTTTAATCTGTTCAAAATGTTTGGTCTATTTCTCTCCTTATAACACTGAGGTCGTCCCAAGAGAAAAACTTTTACTCAAATACAGGGCCAGGCTGTAACTCACATAAAACCTCTCAGGTGGTAATTCAGATCAGCTATTCAGCCGTGGCCATGAACAGCACTTTCCTTGGTCCCTGAAATCACTTCTAACCAGAGTAAGTCTGGCGGGCTGTTGTTACTCTCCCAGCCTAAGAAACTCTGGGCCTCACTGTGTACCTGTGAGGTTTCTAATTGTTCTGCCTTGGTCTGTCTGTCTCTCTCACATACACGCACGCACAGATAAACACATTCACCAGAGGGAGTCTCTCACACACACTATCTCTCATGAGAGAGAGACAGAGACAGAACAAGTCCTCATGGCTGCGTGGCTATTTAAATCCACCACATTATAACTGTTCTGTGGGACCACTTCACGTCTCTCTGGCATCTTCAATAAATCCTTCTCTCCACAAAGCTGTCATCTGGGAATAAACACATTCGGATGCCCTTCTCCCCAGACGCCTTCCCTTAGCCCCCGTGGCTGCAGACTCACCACCACCACACCCCGCGGCGGGGAAGAGGACCCCCGCACACTGCAGTCTCCTTTCCTGCCCCACGAGGTCCTCCCATTCCTCAAGTTCTGATTTTGGCCAAAACCTGCCATAGAATTTCCTCCCTTGAAGGATCCCAACAATCCTCTTAACCTCCAATCCACTGTGTCTTCTCAAGCCCTATTTTCTTTAACCTTTAAAAAGCGGAAGACGTTTCCTTCCTGTCTTCAGACTATTAGGGTTTTCCTAATTTGCCAATTGTTTCTCAAGCCTTTCCCATATCAATCGTTTGGCCAAGGAATTCCCAGGACTTGAACTTGTCCTCCTCATCATCGCGGAACAACTCTCACGCCTGATATGGAACAAACCTCTTACTTTCTCCTTGGTGGTTATTCCAATTTCCTTCTTCTCTCCCTGGCTGGATCCTAAGCTTATGGCAGTGAAGACTATCTCTATCCTCTCAAAATCCCTGTGGATTCAGCCCAGTGCTTGGTGTATAATAGCTGCAGAATGCCAAATGAGTTCATTTTCAAAATTAGTTGTAACCAAAGTCATTTTTCCCAGTTTCTTCGTTAGACTCTCATTTGGCACAACCTTAATACCAAAGCTCTGCATCTTGACTGTGCAGAACAGTCTAGAAAGCCTAAGTTTAAAATGGAGATTCCCAGGCTCCACCCTCAGATGACCTCAAGTAATGGGTCCAGGGTGGATCCCCCAAATCAGCGTTTTTGCCAAGCATTTCAAGTGACCAGGCCACGATCTGAGGAAGGCTGCTTGACATCCCTCACCCTCATGGAAACACTGCCGCGAAATCCCCATGCAAGTTAACCTTCGTGTCAAGTGCAGAATTCAGTCCAGATTCATGAAATTCTTAAATTGTTAAGAGTCAATGGTCCAAAACCTCACGGATCTTTTTTTAGCTCAGACAGACAACTGTGATTGTCATTCAACAATTATTTACAGAGGGCCCGCGGAGGACAAGACACTGTTCTAGCTACTCAGGATATGGCAGTGAGTGACACAAAGCAGGAGTCCCTGCATCCTGGGACCTGCTTCCATCACCACCACCATGTTACCATTAAGACAGGTTTCAAGGCAGGACTGAGCACAAGGCAGGGGCAAACCAGCTCCCAGAGTTTTCCATGTGGTCAAAACACATGTGTTTCCACAGCATGTGTAACCAGTTCCCACGTTGGGTGGCCCTGGCCCAGAGTCCTTCTGGGTCAGCTATTTCCTTCTGCAAATGCTGACCTGCTGTTGTGTCACCCTGTGGGCCTGGCCTCGCTCCACTTGCTCATCAGGCCTCGAAGGAAGGACATTTGTGGTGTTTGTTGAAGTAAATGTTCAGGTTCCCTTCGAGTGGATTATGGCCAGTGGGGAGGAGGGGTCAGGCTGGGGGCTGAGCAAGGAATTCTTCCAGGGCCCCCAGAGAGCCTCCCCTTTCCACTGTCTATTCAGCAGAGGCTGTGGGACTCTACTGAGTCTTTCATGTGCATTGGCTGCTGCTAGGGCTGTTTAATTCATCATCACTTTTATTTGATCCAACTGTTTTCTTGAAGCCATCCACATGCAGGATGCAGATTTTCTTACATGTTTACCAGATTTTCTTTCAAATATAAAACCCACATGACTCTGCTATGAATATAGTTTTTCAGTTCTTCAGATCAACTCAATAGCTTCCCTTTAAAAACAAAACCCTCAGCGACACTTAGACACAGGTTCCAGATGGGGCAGTTAAGTGTATCTCAGCGGTGGTGTCTCTGCGGCAAGGATGGTGGGCTGGGCCCCATTCCCTCCAGCACCTTCCACTGGTTGCCCCGGCCATGATGAGTGCTGCCTCCAAGTCCAGGACACAGAATTCCAGGGCCACTTCCCAAAGCGGACCACTGTCCTGATGGAAACAGAACCTGAGAAACTCATCCAGCGTCCCTGAGATCAAGATCTCTCACTTGACAGGAATAGTTCACTCTTTGCCTTCCAAGAGCTATCCTGGGTCCTAAACTTTAAAACACTAACTAAAAAGCTCCTTGCCCCCAAAGATGATCCTACTCATGTGCTCATCAAGGGCCTCCAATGAGTTCAATGTAAATTTAGAGCAGGAAAAGAGTCACCACCAGGGTTATCCATTGGTAAGGATTCCACCAAGAGGACAAATCCCATGAGAATCCTTAACTGTTTCTTTAGCACCTACTAGGAAGGCGGGGGGCCCACCCAGGCCCACCCCACCCTCTCCCTGGGTCACAATGCCCACAAATGTCTCATTCTTTACTTTTAGGTTCTCCATTTAGATAATTCAGGTA
Source organism: Propithecus coquereli (assembly GCF_000956105.1). NCBI lineage: Eukaryota > Metazoa > Chordata > Mammalia > Primates > Indriidae > Propithecus > Propithecus coquereli. The sequence goes on along the minus strand of NW_012154618.1, from coordinate 556,908 downwards.
AAATGCCTGGCATATGACCGGGTTATCGCACTTACTCAAAACATGGGGCTCCATTCACTCTTCTAAACTCCTGTCTTTTGGACTAAATCAAAGAAAACCTCTACCCTATTTGAGAGCAACAGTAGGAGTCTCTTTGCACTCCCTTCCCCCTTTAAACATTTGAATTGCGGGCTCCCTACCCTGTGACTTTTGGTGGAAATTTATTCATGTTCATGAAGGTTTTGCGAATCTTGCATTAAAGACTCAAGGAGGCTCACAATTCTATTCTCCAATAGGTCCCTGGTTTTTTCAACCTGATCTTAATAAATCAAATAAAGCAAACCATGCTGTTTATGTAAATGTAAAGCTATTGGTTCATAAAAGTGGGCTCAGATAAGGAAGAAACCCCAAGAGTTTAGATGAGAAGGCAGCAGACAAAGAGCTTCCCCTGAAAGCTTATCTGCTCTCTGGGGGCCTTGGTTTCCAACAGCTGCTGTAACCTTATGTCTAAAAATCCTGAAAGAATTCATCTGAAATTCTCAGTATTCACAGGACACTTCCTTTTGCCAACACACCCCAACCAGGTCTCCAAAGTCACCCTCACAGTGTTTGTAGGCTACTCTTTGTGCGTTTACTTGTAAAAGCTGTCAATTAGGAAAACCTCTCTCTGACAGTCGGGGACTGCATCCTATTTCCATGTACATAGACACACGATGAATCACGGGCTTTACTAATCCTTTAAGAGTGTTAGAGGTCCCCCGAGACTGTTGGAATGAAAGCAAACCCTGCCCTGTATTATGCTATTTCCTACTAATCCTAGGAAAATGAATGTTAATTTATCATGAAAAAGGGGTTAATTATGCATTTATTTCTGACATAGGTACATGAGATCAGGCTCAAAAATAAGATCTAGTATAATGCTCTTTTAAATGAGGATTCCATTTTTAAGCTTTTTTATCAAACAGATGCTAAACTCGGATCAACTGTGCCAAAGAAAAAGAGTGGCCGGGTAATGACAAGACCCAACTATAATTTTAATTAACCTTCTGATCTTGCTTAAATATATTTTGCCTTGTAAAAATCTGTAATAACATCTATTTCAATCTCCTCTGCTATTAGTTATTAAATTGAAAATGGATGCCTAGACTGATTTGGCAAAGATATTCAAGAAATTTTTCTTTATTCTCTCTGGTTTATTAAAGTAATAATTTGTAGCACAAAAATTTCTCTGATTAAGTAATTTAGTGTAATTAAATCACCAGATTTATTAGGCTTCCTGAAACAGCACACACACAGCTGGAATGATGGTGATTGGTGGCAGCTGTGGAGCCACCAGCAGGTCTTGGCAGTGGCTTTCCTTGAATTTTCCTATTGCTCAGACCAAGGATTCATCAGTTTCACATGCCCTCTTGCCTGGTCTCTGAGGTCCTGAAGGCTTCTAACTACTGGCTCACTCCTGCTCACAATTAAAGAGGAGTCCTCATCCCTGTGCTGGTGTCAGCAGAGGGAGGCAAAAGAACTTTGATTAGCACATTTCCTGCCCCAGTTTGGTAGTTTCTTCTTCCTGACTCTTGTATCCATTTGGGCGCCCAACGGCTCCATTTTGAATGCTTCCCTTGATCTGAGGACACACTTCAAGCACGTTTGCCTTGTCCTCCCTCAGCCCTGAGGACTCTTTGGAAGACAAGACCAGGTTAAATGTTCCTGATCTGATTCTTTCATTTTACAAAGCTTTTGGAGCTTTGCTGGAAGGAGCATAGGAGCCGGGATTATTCACAAATCTTAATAGACTATGCAAACCTGAAACCCTGTGATATGCATTCACTCATGACAATGGGCACATAGTAGATGTTACATAGTAAGATACAGGAGCTTACAGATACCCACCCATCCATCTGCCCAAATACTCAGCAAATATCTACTGAGAGCGTTTGATCTGTTCCCTCCTGAAGTGGTACGGGGGCAAAAGGAAGGCCCAGTAACCCTACTGCCAATATGTTCAGAGTCCATCAAGGAAGGCAGATGAAGAGACCAAAAGTGACAGTGCAAAAATGGTTAGGCTGTTCTTTGGGTATGTGCCCAGTAACGGGATTGCTGGATCAAATAGTAGTTCTACTTTTAGCTCTTTGAGGTGTCTCCATATTACTTTCCATAGAGGTTGTACTAGTTTGCAGTCCTACCAGCAGTATATGGAGTGTTCCTATCTCTCCACATCCACACCAACATTTGTTTGTTTTGGGACTTTTTGATAAAAGCCATTCTCACTGGAGTTAAGTGATACCTCATTGTGGTTTGATTTGCATTTCCCTGATGTGGTATAGGTATACCATGAAGTACTACTCGGCCACAAAACACAATGGTGAACTAGCACCTTTTTTATTATCCTGGATAGAGCTGGAGCCCATTCTACTAAGTGAAGTGTCACAAGAATGGAAAAACAAGCACCACATGTACTCGACATCAAATTGGTATTAACTGATCAACACTTATGTGCACATACAGTAGTAACATTCATCGGGTGTTGGGCGGGAAGGAGAGGGGAAGAGAGGATGGGTATGTTCACACCTAATGGGTGTGGTGTGCACTGTCTGGGGGATGGACATGCTTGTAGCTCTGACTTGGGTGGGGCAAAGGCAATATATATGTAACCTAACCTTTTGTACCCCTGTAGTATTCTGAAATTTAAAAAAAAGAAAAAATTAACACCTCCCCAGGCAAAAAAAATAAAGGTAAGTTTCTAAGGTTGTCAATGAGAGATGAAGACTCCAGACTGTTGGAAGAGGGGAGGCAAAGGCTTTTAAGAGGAGATGGCACTTGAGTCCCTTCCTGAAGGAAGAACGGGGTCGTGGAATGGAATTCAGAGAGGGGGTGCCAGGCTGAAGGAAGAGCAGGTGGGAAAGTGGGAGACCAGGAGGGGCTGGCGCGTGTGGAGAATTCAAGCAGCTCCAGCTGGCCTGGTGGGCAGGCCGTGTGCTAAGAGAAGGCTGGAGAGCCCGCAGGAGTCGGAAAATATAGGGCTGTGTGTCCAGGCCAAGGTATGGGGACCGTATCCCAACAGGGTTGGGGGGTCACCACCTGAGGGTTTCAACACCCCAACTTCCCTGGCTGGAGCAGACTCACTGCTGAGACTTGCATATTGGAGCATCTCTAGCAGTCGAGGGGAAATGGGTCTAAGAGACGCACAGTCTAAAGCCAGGAGCCACTTGGGAAGCTGTTGCAGACACCCAGAGGTGTGAGGATATAAAACTGAGATGAAATCATCCTTAATGGGCTTTGAGCAGCACCTTTCAGCGATTTATTTGGAAGGAAATATTAATTTGGATATATACCTTCTCCACTCACAAAACAAACATTTGTGGAATACATTCTGTGTGTCTGGGATTGAATACAAGCATTTATTTTTAAAACTGGAAATTATCATATGTTACTTTTCTTACATCTGTACATGTTTAGAAGCACTTCCATATAGGTGATTCCAACTCGTCCCCACTCGCCCAGTGCTGTGGGGCTGGTGCTTCTCCTGGTGGTGGAGCCCATCCTATCTGCGATCCCTGTGTAGTAGACACAGTCCTGAGGACGTGTTGACAGAGGTTGATGGGTGTTGGGGCTTCCATTTCACAGAGGATGACTGTGAGGTTCAAGGTGTCCAGTAGCACACCTGCTGAGTGATGAGCTGAGATGCCCCTTTTTAATCTTCCCAGTCCAGTGGTTTCTGCTGTACTACACTGCCTCTGGCATAAGGCACATTTTATATTTTAACCTATATATGATGAAGAGTGCACCTACTGCTTTCACAGAAATACCTTTCCAATAACTCCACACATTCCTTCCCAAGGGCACACACCATACACTATAACTCCCAAGGGATTCAGAAAGCCTCCCCTATTCTAAACGGAAGCACAGAATCTGATTTAAAACAAAACAAAACAGAACATTACATTAAATACCAACCAGAACTAGAGAACGTTTTCTGTAATATGTCTGTCTAGTTGGGCTGAACAGTGTTTCCCCCCACCAGGCTAAAAAAAAAAAAATGTCATTCAGTGGCCAGATCTGCCAACCCTGATCTTTTCGACAAATTAGGCTTCTCAAAAAAAGAAAAAAAAAAAATTGCTTTGTCCTTTCTTTGCAAACCTCCAAAAAGTGATTGTGTCCTTGTGGGCTAAAATACGATTCCAGTATATTTTTGATCTGTCTAAATTTACCAAGAAGCACTTTTCAGCTTCAGGTATATCTATATTTCAGAAAAGAATGCTAAGTGGATTCTAACGAACAAAATGAGCTAATTTTGTGAATCTTCCAACTAGTCTTTTCCCTGCATTCTTCTCCTTAATAACCTATAAATTTTAGTCATGAGAATCATTCTTCAGTGTCTGGGGCAGTAAAACTCTTGCTAAAAATCAATAGTCTGCCTACTTTTAAGACTTCAATGTGTTGTTAGGCAGCAGAGGCCTTTCTTTCTAAAACTCCATAATGACCTAAAACAGATTTGAGTCTGAAATCAGAATTCTCACACTAATAGGTTTTCATTTAAGAAGGCTCTCATAGCTGAGCACAGACTACCAAATGGGTTAGATTTTTCAATTTTATACCTAAGTCCATAAGTGCTAATTTCTCAGTGGAACAGTCCGATAATATACTACTAGGGATTACTGAAACCTCTAGTCACAGTTCTGAATTATTAATTTAAAAGGTTATGCACCAGTGCTAATATAAATTATCTTTAAAAACTATCTATATGGGCAACATTTTAATAAGCTTTAAAACATGATTTTTCTCTCTCAATGCTGAAAGCAAAATATAATATAGAATGGCTCTCCATGAGCTATGGATTTATTGTATTTTTTCCCAAAGATTTGCACGACCGTTCCCCATAACTGATGAGAAAGGCCCAGCCGTGGAGCCTGCCTGCAAATGCGCTGTCCTAATCAATTTAAGGCAGCAGGTGCACCGTCCTCGCTTCCACTATCCTAGGACTCGAAATGAAATCTCACTCAGGCACACCCCGTGTAGGGGCCTCTTTCTTCCGCAACTTGTTAGAAACCCTGTACACGGCATTTAAGCTTCACCTGAGCACATCACTGGGAAGAGGCAGGATACAGGCAGGCCCCAAGGGAAGCAAATAAAATACCAACACTGCGGCAGCCTGCAGAAATGTCAGCTTTCCTCCAGGTTAATAGCGTTTGTTCTGTGCCTGGTGCCGTGTGTGTCCTGGGCTTTATCCTCAACATGGAGCCATATCCTTGGGAAAGAAGATGACTTGGAGAAAATATGTGACTTCTCAGCTGTCTAACTACGTGCCATCTCCAAAAGATGGCTTGACATTTATCAGGAAGCCTGAGCTAGTGGGAGCTCAGCAGGCTGCCTTCCGCCAAGGACAGAAGAAGGAAAAAAAAAATGCAATGTTAGATTACTATGCATAGATCATTAAAGGGCAAGATTAATGTTGGTTGATTTTATGCTCGTTACAATCCTCGCCTGGGAACCTCATCCAGAATTTCTTTGCTAGCTTTGCTTTGTGAGCTAAATTTGAAGCGTCAGAAAAATCAGGAAAGGTAGCTGGCCTAGACAGCTATCATCCTGGAGGTCTCTTTGTTTAGCACTGTCTTACCCTGGGGAAAGAATGACCTCTCATCCCTCACCACGGGACTGCTCCATTACCATAGTTACAAAATGTAAACATCAATATGGTAATAAAAGGAAACACTGGATTCAGTGGCACTGCTTTTCAAATTCAGGAGGAGATGAAAATCTTCTTGGTTTTTCTCCTTTTATGTGCATTGCCTTATTTTCCAAAGGGACTTGCCATCTCAACCTCACAAAGCCTAAGCATTAAGTAAGAAAGCAGGCCCGCATGTGAGATGGAGTTCCCAGCTGGTCACCAAATACCTTTCTTTAGCTTTTTCCTGAGTGGATTTAAAAAAGAAAGAAAGAAATAGGAGCTACTAATGTCTGATGCAGGCAGACTGTTTCCACTTCCTTCCTTCTTTCCTTCCATCCACGCATCCATCCATCCTTCATCCTCACAACCAGTAACGTCGGGCCTACAATGGACCAGGCACTGGAGTTACAAAGGTGAGACTCAGTGGCAGGACGGTCCTCAGGAAGTTAGCTTCCACGAACAGACAAACAGACAAGCAGGGGACTGCCATGCAGTGGCAGGTGCTGTGGTGGACCGTGGTCCAGGCACATGGCTTCCCAGAGAAGGGACTTCTGAGCTGGGCTGAAAGGTGAGCTGGGCTGAAAGGTGAACTGGTCTTCACTAGGGAAACAAGGGAGACAGAAACCAATGGGCAGCAGGAACAAAAGCACAGAGGCTGTAACACGCCTGGCTTACTCAGGGCCAGGTAAAACATCAAGTGTGTGTAGAACATGGGGGATAGGACAGAAGATGAGGCTGGAAAGGGAGGCGCAAGCCTGACGATGAAGAGCATCACAGGCTCTGACAAGAACTGCAGGCTTCGTACTCGGACAATCAGGAGTCGCAGAGGGTCCTCAAACTAGACAATTCCAGGAGTACATCTAGGAGTTAGGAAGGTGACCCTGGTGACGGTGTGGTGGACAGGATATAGGGGACAGAGGGAGAAGGGCCCATTAGGAGGTTTATGGAATGGTCCAGGCAAAATAATGAGAGCTGAACTAAAAGAGCAGACACAGGAATGGCAGGACAGTCTGGGGCCAAGGTGGCATGGCCCCCTTGCAATAGGAAACACAGCAAGAGGGCAGGCCTGGGGTGGGAGGTGACCATGAGCCTGGGGAGGCTCTGGAGCTGGGGAGGCAGGTCTGGGCCAGCGCTGGCAGTTGTCAGAACACAGGTGGGGAACTGAAGCCACGGGAGCAGATGGAAGTGTGCAGGAGGGGAAAAAGGAGGCTCCAGTCACCCACACCCATTCTCCAAATAACCAAGAGGTAGCACCAAAGAGATAGTAGTTAGCTGTAAAGTGAAATGCGTGCAGAAGAACATAAAATTACTTCCTGAATATCTCAGTGGTATCCCTGTAACTTAATACAGAACACCTCTGCCCAGCCCCTGCCATTCTTCCTACTGACAAATAAGTGTACACACTTGCACGTCCAGGTGCACTGAGGACAATGCCAAGCATCCCAACACCTGCACTGGAATGTGCCATGAAACGGTGTCCACCAAAGAGCCAGGCTCATGGCAGAAACTCAAGGCCAGAAGCAGAGACCCTAGAGCCCCCAGGTCCCTGAGCCCATTCTGCCATATGCATTAATGGTGGACTCCAACAGTTACTGCCACAATTGCATTTTTAAAATCTGTACTTTGGTATCTCTTAATAAGTACACACATTAGACATATAACATTAAATGTATAAAATGCACACCTTCAAAAGCAGGGGACAGTGCCGCCTGTAGTATACCTAAGGTTTAATTAGCACAGATCTCGTTTGGGCTTGGCTTCTTCCCAGCTGAGACATTGTGAAGTTTTCAAATAAAGACAAATTATGAACTATTTATTTTGCATCCCCTAAACACAAGGATCTTAGCTGTGCCAGAAGCCCTTCTCTGGAGCACTCCAGCCCACAAGGGGTTGGGGGAGGACTTTCACTCCCCCCAAACTCCTACAGCATGTACTGTCTGTACTGTTGTGTACTGCTAATTAACTACATCTTGAGTTTATTATTACTTAATTGTCACTTGGCCAGATGTCAAGCTTCTTGAGAACGGCTGAGTTATACTTTTTTTGTGTTACAAAGCAGGTACTCAGCAAGTGCACCATATCCAGAATTTAATTCAGCAGTTTAGGGACGCAATCCAAGGTTTCGAAATTGGGTGTACGAGACAGATTCATAAGCAGTGAGTAACTGCACTAAGAGTTCTAGAAGCAGTAGACACCGTGTGCAGTGGATGCCCAGAAGAAAGGAGACGTGACTTTCCACTTCTGATCTGACTGGGGTCACCCACAGTGTGTGTCTTTGCAAGGTCAGTGGATATACTTAAACCCTAGGTGAGAATGGAGAAATGTGCTCCAAAAGGAAGAGCAATGTGCAAACAGAAAACGACAATCTTGTCTCTTCTGCAGACTGAGGGCTTTCTCTCCCATTCTTTGCTAGGGTCCTGCCCTGATGGGGTCATGCTCTCTGGGTCGCTGTGAAGAGAATTTGGTTGGTGCTTTGAAGCCCCTGTGTGCATCAGAGCACTCTGTCCTGGGATGAAGAGCACCCGTGCGCAGGAGCAAGAGCTGGCCCCCCACCACCGGGTCTCTGCTCCCTCCCTCACGGACTGCTGCCACACCCCGCAGGGCGCCAGGCAGAGGGAGTCACACAGCAGCAGCAGAGGCTGGCCAGCTCCTAAGCAGCTTACGGTCCAGAGGACAAGACCCAGTATAACCCAGAAAGAACCTAACCAGTCACACCTTCAGTACCAAGTGGCTGCATGCTCTGCATTTCACTTGATTTAACACATCAAGCCTACTGTCTGGCAGGCACAATCTAAGCACTTTACGAATAGCAACTCATCAACTCCTCATACAAACCCTATGAGGTAAGTACTTTCATCACCATTTTACCAAGGAGGAAACTGAGCTATGGAGATGAGGTGACTAGCCTAAGGCCTCATGGCTGGTAAGTGATAGAGCCAGGATTTGAACCGGGGCAGTCTGGTCCCAGAATCCATGCTCTTCAGCACCTCCATACACTGGCTTTGGCTCAGACACCTGAGCTGGACACTGGAGACAGAAGATACAGCAGGTCTTCTGAGTTGAGGGGACTGATGGGCTTTGGGCCAGGACTGATGAATGAGATCTAGATAGGAAGAGAGGACTTGGAAAGGCCACTCCATGCAGAAAGCAAACCAGGAAAGCTTCTAAATGGTGGCCAGAGATGACCTGCCCCACTGCTGCAGCTCTGGAGGGCCACTGGGGGGTGGGAAGCAAGCAGATGCTGTATATAGAGGTGCATATTTTGTGCCTACAGAAAGGCAGGTGCAGATCCTAGAGTTCCTGGGGTTGTCAGCCCAGAGAGACTGGCCCCGAGCACTGCCCCAGAGATGAAACACCGATGCCAGGTGTCACCCACCGGGCAGACCTTGCAAAGGAGACATTCTGTTTCCACACTGAGAATCTTGTAACTCCGGCAATCCGTGATTTGTCAAATGAATTAGCTTCCTTAATAATCGTTATTCCCAATCCATGCCAGTCAGCAAATATTTCTTTCCGAACAAACACGGAATTAATTCAGACACCACCTTTTTGACTCAAAGGTTTTAAAGTGCCTGGCTGGGGCGAACATTCAGAAAAAATAATGGTACTTCCAAAGGAAAATTCATGCATAGTTCAATTTATAATATTGTAATAAGACTCTGCAGCATAAATTCCAGCACACTGGACAGAAAACCTATTTGTGTAGCGTGTGAGGACATAAATAAAAGCCAAATACTTACACTGTCCTCACAAATATAAAATTTCCTTTTGTGAATCTATGCTCCCTGACACATATTCCAAGAAAGTTGGGTCCCGTGATAAATATTGGGACTTCATCAATATCAACTCTCTTTCTTATTATTCAGTTACTAAATAAAAAGGATGGTAATAATACAGTAACAAATAACAGAATGATATAATTAAAGTTATGTATCGACCTTCATTCAATATTCAGTCACTACAAATTCTGTCACCAACTTCTTAACTTTTTTCCCAACAAAACTAATTATCTCATCCTTACTTTCTGGCTTCTACACCCACCCATGGGCAATCATTGGCCTCTTTTTACCTGTTTCTAGTCTCCTTCTATCCCTTTTGTTTATGGTTCGCTTGGGTTTTGACTTCTCATGTTGGAGCTTCCTTTTCTGTTCCATTTGGAAGTTCCATCCCCTCTGGGCTTCCACCACCCCATCATCACCCCTTCCAAATAATATTCTTTCTAGATCTTTCTAAAAACTACATCTGCAGTCTTTTTCGAGAAAGATCCTTTTTTTTTTCCTGGGCTCTTTGTTCCACTTCTGAATCGTTTCTATAAGCCTTTTATGAATCCATCATTTTGGCAAGGAAGGACGTTGGGTTCAGAAGCCCAATCTTTCCCCTCTTCCTAAATGCCCACACGAAGCTACTGCAGTCCATAAATAATGTGCTTCCTGGTAGACAGTCAATTTTGATGAAGCTCTTGAGGTGGATGATAATAATGAACTGAAATAAACCTATTGGACTCCATTCGTGAGAACTTAGGAACAAGGATGCTATTATCCTTATGCCTATAAGAATTTATTCTGATGCCTATGAGAATAATAAGGCACTTGCGATATTACTTTTTGCTCTCGTGTGTGGGAGGTGCAGCTATCTCTTGTTGTGTAGCAAAGGGCAGGCAACGGGTAGGAACGATTTGCGAGCACAGTCATGCGTGCAGAATGAGGGAACTGGTGGAGGGACAAGTCCAAAGTCCAGGTGCTCAGCCTCTGCCCCAAGCAGTTGACAGAGGTGCAACTGCAAGACGACCAAGGTGAGACTCTTTTACAGTCACAAAGTCACCAAGGGCCTTAAGAAAACCAAAGGCGCTGGCCTGCCAGGGGCAAGGGAACTGAGCCAGGAATCAGGAGAAAAGCGTAGCTCTGCCATAGATCTTAACTGTGTCCTTGTGTTGGAGGTCTTAGTTTAGTTATCCGTAAAATGGCCACAATAACACCTTCCTGAGCTATTCACTCATTTTTTTTTCTGTTTTTTCAAGAATTTACCAAAAAGCTCCTGCTACAGGGGCTATGAACTAGCTATATGTACAAAAACATGGGTGGATTTTTTTTTTCAAAGTTTTGAGCAAGAATGGTAAGAAACTAAGCCAGCTCTGTAGTGAAAATAATATCATTTTTATTTTTTAAAAAATCAGCTCAAGGAATATCTTGCTCAAGGATGCACACATATTCAAGAACACACACTAAACACACATGTGAGTGGGGGGCAGGGGTGGTGGGAAGGGCAGAGATGGTGAGTGCAGGGGGAAAAGCCTACACAAACCAAAGACAGGGGCTGTCCCCTGCACAATGCAATGACGACAGTATTCCACTATCCAAGGAGGATGACTAACTGACCTAATGATACCAGTAACAATAATTAACATGATGACTTACTCACTGGTACTGTATTTTATCTAGGAGCCATAAAAAGAAAACATGTCTTACATATTTAAAGAACAAATGTTTTAAGTGGCAGAGTTTGGGTTGAACATTGTTCTGTCTGTAATCTCTCCCCTTCCTTCAACCCTCAGAAGTCAAAGCCTAATTAAACAAACACTTCAGAAAGTTGTGAAATGAGCAGATCTGGAGAGCCCTTGATACTGTGGCCAGCAGCAGTCACTGAACGTACCGGGAACTCCCTAGATGCTAAGACTAGTTCCAGTCGGATCAAGTTGTTCCTCTCTTCCCAATCAGAAATGACCCAGAAGCAGCCAACAAACACAGGAGCCAACAAACTGTCAGATTTCTAGAAGGACTGGAAGTCCCGCTCATTCCATTCCCAGCTATCACAAAGGGAGAGAAATGCAAAGGACCTGTCACTCTCTCTTTGCCACTTCTGAGAGACGCTCCGGCCCATTCTTAGGCAGGCAGCGGGAAGGGAGCCAAGCCCAGGTCTGAAGTTTGCAGCTGCTAAGGTCTCAGACAACGACATCCACCTTCAAGTCTCAGCCAGAGCTAAGCGCTCCAGAAGCTGGCTTCCCTGTGTGTCCAGCTGAAAGCAGCCTGGGAGTTTTGCATGACCCAATGCCTGCAGCTCACTTTTTGGAAGCAAGGCCATGCAAGGCCCTTCCCAAATGTCTGGACACATTTTGCCCTCTTCATTTCTCTTTACCTTCCTGACTTTTTCCAAGTCTTGAGTATTGACGGGAAAAATGTGTTCTTTTCCTCAGAGGGAACAAGCATGGTATTTGTTGATCAATTTCCTTTTTTGCCCCATCATTTCAAAACCACCTACCTCATTAGTGCACTCTGGAAAGATGGGGAAGGAAGCCTTGCCCACCAGGTCTGGGGTTCAAGGCTGATCCCCTCAGGTCAGATAAGGTGCGGTAGGTAAGGTCAGCACCCCACCTGGACATTACCTCACATTCAGGGAGCCACACAGCAGGTCCAACCCAGTTCTAACAGCTCATCCTCGCTGAATGCAGTGAGTCCACCAAGGACTTTAAAATGTGTTTGTCACAGAATTGTTGCCATAGCCCCAAGATCGGCCCTCTGTTGTACCCTTTCCATGGGGAGTCTCAGGCTCAGAGACGTTAACTTGCTCAAAATCAAGAGGGTGAATGCAAACACCGATCGGTATGAAATCACGGCCCACTCCCAGCCCTGAGTGGTTTTAGGCACCAAGAGGACAGAGCCCGATGGACGGATGGAGGGAGGGCACGCTGTGGCACAGGCAGGGTAGAAAACGGCACCAGCGGGCTCTGCCTTTCCCCAGCCCCCTCCTCTCTGCAAAGGTCCTCTCTCTTCTTTCTCTCCCTCCCTGCTGCTTCTTGCTCACTCACCTACTCCTTCCCTACACCCAGCATTCTGGTCGCAGGCTCCTCTGTGTTGGTGACATGCCAGGGTGACTGATCTGAGCATCTCTGCCCACTCAGCACCCCCAAGGGCGGGCTCCACCCTCACAGTAAGGACCTGGGATGGGTCTCCAGCTCTCTAGGTCAATGCTCTGTGCATCATCCCCTGCCTCCCCTGGGAATTTACCGGAGTGATAGTCACTGCCTTGGCCAGCCCTTGCACACCAGTGGCTGGGAGCACTCCAGGGTGCTAGCTGTTGGTTTCCTGAGGTTGCATGGAACATTTTCACAAAATGTGGTACCCACCCCATCTGGAAGTCTTCTAAGAAAGCCATTTGCTTTTGTGTCAGCCCAATTGTTCATGAAATGCACTGTTAGCAGACCCTGTAATTCTCCCCATGCTGCAAAGACTTCCCCAGACACACAGCTTTCCTGACCCTCCAGTAACTGGCTCATGAAGTCTCCAAGCATCCAGAGGAGCTGTCTGCCAAAGCCCCCAGATGGCGTCAGGGAGCCCTCAAAAATCGGGGGCTGCCAGGGCCAGTCTCCTCCTGGCTGGCCATCAGTGGAGAGGTCCACATGGCTTGGATGAGGACGAATGGGAGCCTTCTCCCCAGGCCCGCATGCCAGCATCCCTCAGCTTCCCCAGTTCTCAGAGATGCCCTCACTCTCCATGCTGGTGACCAATGACCATCCTTCCGCAGAGGAGCAACATGGCTTCCTTCACTAGGCCTGGCTGGGACCTGCAGCCCCTGGGTACAGACCGAAACCATCCCCCCAACAGGCCGGGGGTGGCATCTGGCCACCAGAGAAAGCTGCCTCTCTCACCAGGCGCTGATCTCGAGAGGAGGTGGCACTGCAGCTGGGCTTCCTGGCTGCTGCCACAGCTCTAATTAACATGTCTCATCAGAGGGTCACAGCAGAGACCTGAGGCCCTCTCAGTGCGTTTCCCCTGCCCGGACGTGAGGCTGGCTCCAGCTCTCAAAGCAGGAGGCCCAGGAAAATTGGCCACGTTGGTCACCTGGGTTCCTGGCTGTTTAACCAGAGCCCTGGACCGGGAGCTTCTTGCCTTGTGGGGCAGGAACACTGCAGAATCCCTTGGCAAGACACCTCTCTCGCCGAGAGCCCACATGTCGCCAAGAGACACTGTCCATCTGCAGGGCAATGTCTCGGCCACACCCCCCTCCTAGGCCCTCACGTGGCTCCAGAGACAGGTTCACCAATCCGGCACCTCGTGCCTCAAATACAAACTTTTTTGTGTGTTTTTCCATTGAAGTAATTTTTTTCCTTGAGGCTTTTGAAGCCCCCAGAGCTTAGCTGCTCTGATTGTAAGGAAAGAACCTCGTTCTGGCGAAGGGCTGTAATTACTGCAATATAACACACAGCAAGTTGGTGGTATGAGAATGAGTAGGCAAGGTGGGGGGAGGAGGGAGGGAGAGGACCTGGGTTCAAATCCCAGCTCTGCCGCTTCCTAGCTTTGTGATCTCGGACACCTTACCTAACCTCTCACAGCCTCGGTTTCCTCATCTGTGAGGGCGGCTAACAGTAGCGCCACGTTACTGTGATAACACGCAGAGAGCACCCTGAGGCCCACAGACCTCCTTCACCAGCTCTTCGTGCCCACCCCCAGCTTCCTTCCGGCTGTTGCTGCTCAGAGCCTGCACCTGTGGCCTTCATAGGGCCACCCAGGCACTAAGTGCCTCCGAGTTTACACCCCCACGCCCCACCCAGGCCAGACCCCACAGCCAATGCCTGACCAGTGCGGGGGTGCAAAAGCCCAGCTCTCTGCCTCGGGGTAGGACAAACTGTGGGGTGTTACTTATGCTCCGTAGCCCCTCTCAGTTCAGACGGGGCCGCATGTGAATCTGCTCCCCGAGTGGCGTCCCCCTCCCTGTCCTGCTTTCCACACCGCCATATTAGTTTCTTCAGGGAGCACTTCTTTACTAAATCATTGGCAGGAGAACTCTCATCTCAGAGTCTGCTGAACACAGGCCGGGCATTAAAGGCTAGGTGCCATTATGATTCTCACAATGTCCCACAGAACGGGGTTTCCCGAGCTGATATCTAGGCTTGGACTCTGGAGTCCTCCAGGAAACCTGCAGTTTTTATCTTTTTTTTTTTTTTTCTATATTCTTTTTTTCCCCCTTTGCGTTGGAGGGTAGGTCAGGGTACCAAGGGGAATTTCCTCCCAGGGCTCTGGAACACAGGATCAGACGGCAGCAGCTATTATGTGTCCTGACCAGGCCCCCAGCTAAGGACCCAGCAATGCTGGCACAGGTAGGAGAGTCTCACGTGCCAACCGGGGATGTCGGCAGGTCTGACTGTACCAGTGACGGTCCCCGGGAAAGAGAGGCGCTTCTGATGGTTAATGTCGTTAACACAGCCCTGAACAACCTTGCCATTTCCAAACAGGTTTGTCTTTCACCCCTGATGAAATGTGACTCCCCTGTGCAACCCCTCAAGGAACTAAGTGACAAGGGAGAAAAGCCACACTACTTCACGCAGAGGTGGTGGCAGCTCCTAATTACTGATGCACCACTTAGCAAGGTTTTGCCAACAGCCAAATGAGTGGGTGCACTTACAAAATGAGGGCACGTGGCACAACTGATTGGTTCACACGTATGTCTGTGACAGTACACATTTCTGAAAGACTAATCTCTCTTTATCTGTATAAGTCGAAGAGGAAAGCCTCTTTAAAAAAAAAAAATCCACATTTAAATGCCATATTGTTTCCTATCCAATTACCTCTGTATTTTGTATACAGATGGGGGAGGGGGGATGTTCATTTTAAGTGCTATCTATCATCTGCTTAATTAATCACAAGCAAGCTCCTTGTGCGTTTCAGGTGAACATAAAATAAATGAGATCTTCTTGACAAATGAGAGTACTGTATTTATAAGGAATATGACTTTCTCCCTAAAGAAACAGAAGAATTTTCCCTGCAATTCATGTCTCAGCACTTGTGAGCTTCAAGCAAACTTCAAGGGCTTCTTCTCTTCTCGGCTCAAGTTAATGCCCCTCCAAGCTGCTACACTGAAAGCCAGAAGATGACCTGCTCACACAGAGTCACATCTCCATCCCTTTCTCAAGAACCACTAGCGTTCCTGGGAACTTTAATGTTAAAACTCAATGAAGGAGTAACATGAGGGTTTCCATAGTTGTGTTCAGATAACTGTGCTATTTAAATGATCAAAGCATTGCATTTGAATGGAAGATGGAGTTTTAACAGCAACAAGGTAGAAAAAATGATGACTGTAATACTTGCCTTAGTTAACAGAAGTGCCATGTATTCTAGAAAAAGACTTAACTCTTCCTAAATGCAAATATTTGGTGAATATTTAGTATTTGTATATCATTTTTTCATTCCATGTGCGGTCTTGAGGCTAGAGCCCTGGGTTCCAGTGTCTGCTCAGCCAGCATCTCTGGAGGACGCTGGGTGGCCCTTGATGTCACCTGCCTGCAATTTTCTCCTTCATAATATTAATACAAGGAGTAAGTTGGACTAAATGCTCAGTGAAGTCCTTTCTAGAGCTAACAGTCTAAGACTTCAGCCTTATGCAAGGAATTATGTTCTGATTCCCCAGGCCTAGAAACTGCTATCTTATTTTTAATATTAATAAAATCTAATTAACATAATAATCTAGGAGTAAGTGGCATGGATAATCCAATGAAGGAGCTCATCCAAAAGCCACTTTTTCTGGCACACAAAGGCAGGGCTTGACTTTTCTGTAGCAGGTTTTAGCTTTCAATTGTGTTTTATTTAGGTTGATATTAAAATTCATTTACCTTCTCTGAGCACACATCCACAGAGAGACCCAAGCAAAGCAGTTCAGAACCTTGCCAGGCTATGAGAGGGACCAGTGGATATGCAAGAGCTGAAATCTAAACACTTGCCATGGAAAATCTGTATGAAGGCAGTCAGGACTCTCGCAATAATGGTGGCGTTACGTTTACATGACCCCTGAGGGCCCCAAAGCACAGCCACGCGTATGAGGGCTAGATGGTCCTTGGCCAGGGCTAGAGACAGAGACACATCTCTCCATCCCTCCCCCAGCCCTACAGTGTTTATTGATAAGCAATGGGTTACACCCAGATACACATCTGGGCAGTACACATCCCAGCCCGCTCAGATTTTATAATCTGGTGGCCCAGTCAGCCAATCGAGAGAAAAGCACAAACCTATATATAACATATGCCTTGTATTAAAGGAAATAAAAGGATGCAAGCAGGATGCAGGGACCCAAAGAAGAGGAAAAGGGACCTCCTTGGGTAGGATGGTGGGGGGAGGGGGCCCTCTGGGGCAGCACCATTTAAACTGAGACCGGCAGGATGGGGGGGTCAGTCACATGCAGAGGTACCCTGGGGAACTGAGCTTCATGGGAATGAAGACCCGAGCCCCTGATACACAGGCTCCTGGCTGCGACTAACCTGTCCTCAAAAAGTTGAGCAATAATGAAATAAGCCGGACCCAAAAGGATGACTATTGATTGCAAGATTCCATTTACACGAGGTGCCTAGAACAGTCCAATCCATGGACTATCCACAGGAAGCAGAACGGTGGTTGCCAGGGGCTGGGGGGAGGGGAGAATGGGGAATTATTGTTTAGTGGGTACAGAGTTTCAGTTTGGGACAATGAAAAAGTTCTGGAGATGGATGGTGGTGACGGTTGCACAACAACGTGAACGTACTTCATGCCACTGAACTGTACACTCGCGAATGCATTAAAATGGTAACTGTTATGTACGGTATATGTTAGTATGATTGTTTTTTAAAGGCAGGCAAGTGATTGGGCATTTTTAAGGCACCTCAGCATGCTCCCTGGGCCAGTTAATGAATCCACCTGCAGGCAGGGAAGTGGCTCTGGCCCTTCGCAGACTTAGAGGTGGAAGAAATGTCTTTCCACCACAAGGGGCAACTGTTAGAGGGGACACATCTCATCACAGAGGCATCTGACACCCCAGTGCCTCTGGTCGTCCAACTCCAAAATCCAACTCCAACACGCCTCCCAAGAAGTTCCTTGATTAGCACATCTTGTTTGCCAAAGAACTACCCCACCCCAGCGTGCTCTTCAACGTATTCATTCATACCCGTGTCTCCCATCCGTCTTAGAGAGCAACACTCAGCCCTGCTTCCCTCGTCTTGGACACTCACCCCCACCTTCGCTGCACCTATACCCCAAACCCGTCTTACTCATTAGTGCAACATTTACATTTGGGACTACAGGAACTACCTTAAGTTTCATTCCTTTTAGGTGTCCATCACAGCAGAATTATTAATAAACAGGTTCTAAAATTCATTCATTCATTCATTCACTCATCCATTCATACTTACTGAATGAAACATCTCTCAGGCAATGGAAATATAGGAAGGAGGTTGAAAACCATTGACTTCCATGATTTTATTCAATGCTTTGAGTTTGATTTTCTATTACAATTTACATTTTCAATTTTATCCAGTACAATGCTTTTTTCCAAGCAAAACACAGAATCTTCTATGAACCATGGATATATAATAGTTATCTACTTTTCTCCATTTACAGCACTCATCATTTTAGAAGGTCAAGGCAAATGCATTAGGCCAGGGGTTCTTTTAAGGTCTCTTTTCCCGATGAAGGTGAACACAGGCATAGCTCTCTATGAGAAGACAAATGCCCTCCAGGGAGGTATTTCCAGCCTGATGAAAGCCCCAGGCGAGGCAGAGGGGACCACAGCTGGAGAGAAAAACCAAGGCACAGCAACTGGGATGCAGCCGGGAGATGCTGTCGTGAGTCAATCCAGAGCCGACAAGGCATGTGGACACAACAGCCTTCTCCCACCAAATGAGAAAGGAATCATTCAACACACTGACTGAGCTTCCCTTCACAAAGCACTGTGCCAACTGCTGGTGATGCCCCTGCACTCATAAAGCCAGATTGTTCCAGTGCCCCACGCCTGACATGACACCAAGCAGGTGTACTCAAAACTTCATGGGTGTTTGAAATCAAACTTCTAGAACTTGGTAGTCACCAGACTGCTCCTCTCTGCCTGGACACGAGAGTGGACCAGCACACCCCACTTGCTGGAATTCAAAAAGGAGCAATGGGCTCCCAGGAAGTCAGTGCCCATCGCAAGCCCATGCTCTGCAGACAGGAGACGGGAGGAGGCTGGGGTTCAGAGTCTTTTCCAGAGCTCCCCACGAAAGGTGCAGGCCCAGGAACTACAGTTCTGGCTCAGGCCTGAATGCTACCAGGATCCCGCCCTCCTCTGCGGGGCAACTGCAGCATATTTGCTTCATCCAAGACTTTCCTCAGAAGTCTCAACAAATCCTTCCAAAAACCACAGAATGGTGATCTACTAATCCCCCAAAGCCATTTCTAAGAGGTTTTGAAAGTGAAAGAAAGGAAAGGAAGGAGAATAGAAGGAGAGAGAAGGAAGCTGGATCTGTCTTTGTCTGGGGGGGGGGGACCCAAACCTTTCCTTTTCCTTTGTGCCACCAATGACATGCATCATCTATTTGGTGACAAAGCTCTGAATGTTAACTGAATGCATTAAAGGTGTAATAACACAATCCAGGGAATTGCGTTGCTGTAGTTTTCAACTTCCAGTGTGCTTGGCTACGTAAAGCTGAACAAGAACAGGTAAAAGATCTCCCTGAAATAAAAACAAGAGAACCTGAGGGGAGGGGAGCAGGAACCTACTTGAGAGTTCACCGGGTTCCCATGGAGAAAAGGGCAACTGCCTGGTGCAAGGCAGTTTGGTATCAATGCAATAATTTCTGGATAGCTGCCAATGCTAAGGTTAAAAAGCAATATTACAAGGCTTCTATGATGACAGCCTACTGGGAGACATTTGTTGAAAATTGCTTTGCCTATCATTTAGTCAGCAAAAAAAACCCACAGTACTAGTTATGCTAGAACTCTGTTGAGTGTGCATCTATAAATGATTCAAATTGTAAGCACATAAAGCCCCCATACAGGTAGATGTAATCACCATAAAAGCCTGGAGCCTCAGCTCTGTTCTTTCACATTGATAGGCCATATACATTTTCACCATATGTTGCCAAATAAGAAGCATAATTATAAAGAAAGTATATTCTGAGTTTTAAGTTCAACTTTTGAAACTGAAATCAGAGTGACTTTTCTGGCACCAGGCAATAAACTTTTCAGCAAGCACATTGTGAAAAACTGACACTCTAAACAGTACAGCATCACACAGAGTGACTTAATTTTAACTATACCTTTTCAGTCTACAAGAAGGGGCAACTTACACATTGCCAGGGAAAAATTGCAAGGTTTTAACTAGACTGTCTCTTCAAGTCTCCAAATATCCAAAAATGGTTTAAAGTGAGCTAACACGTGTAAAAGAGAAATAGAGGCCTGGTACTTCAGTGATCAGGGCAGTGTGAACAAATCTGATTTAGTTTTCAGCTAACAAGAGGGCTAGGAGTTGCCTGGATGACACTACAGAGTCCAGATGAATCCTTTCCTCTGTTTCTCACTATGATTTAGGAGTAATTTATTAATAATTTTTTAGTGGTTTGGGGATTTTTGCCTGCACTGATATAAATGTTCTTGCTTTGAATGGATACCCCATTCCTTGTACCCATGGGCCAGGAGTACCTATGTTAGGGTATACAAATAAATCTTCATCCCACCAAAGACCAGGAGTCTGTGCTTGCAGACTGGATGTGCACAGGTGTGCAGGTGAGGCCTCTTGCCTGCAGAAAAGGGGTAGGGTAGGCTTCTTCTTGTACTCTTTCCCTGGGGACCCCCAATGTTAGGGTGGTATTCCACGGACCTGTTCTCAGCATCACCATCCACCAGCTCTGGAAAATCCATCTGAAAGGTGCTTTCCAAGAGCCCCTGCCTTCAGCGTCATTACTAATCATACCAACAGGATTCATGGTTTGGTGAAGGGTGAATGAATTGTCCAAGGCAATGAAGAGCTGGCTTTGTTTGGAGGCTGAATCCACAAAGAGTCAAACTACAGACTCGGCATTGGAAGAGGCTGCCTAGAACACTCTCACCCCAGCAGGAATCCCCTCTCTCAAAAGTGACCAGCTCTTGTCCCTCCAGAGTTTCCCTGAGCACATCCTCTTAGAAGCATCATTCAGAAAAACAAAATTCCATGTGGGTGGAGGGCTGGACTGAAAACCAAACTGACCAGGCCTGCAAGCAGTTACGGGGAACCAAGTACAGACAAGAAATGAGAGATGCCTCCCCTACGTTTTCAACCAAGCCTGGGGAAACAGAGGCAGTTCCAGGCGAGTGGTGGGAAGTACCTTTTCTATATTTATGTTTCCTTTTAAGTGTTCAAGAGAAAGCAGAAACAGATGCCACCTACAAATCAAAATCCCCTCTGCCTTTGTGCAACTCCCACCCCCTCCAGAGCTCCCCCGGGCCCTCCACACACACAGCCAACCCCCCTGACAAAGAGCTGTTAGTTGGTCAAGCTGGGAAATCATATTTTGTCAGGCAAATTTTCAGAAGTTACTAAAGTGGCCTGGAAAAAGGAAGCCAAGAAGCTTCAAGATTACAAAGTAAAAATAGATTTTTTTTTTATTATTATTGAGGCATTTTAAGAGCAATTATGTTGCTGCAGTCATAACAGCCACTTGTGCAAACAGCAGGTTTGGAAAATACAAAAGACTCCTGCCACCTCCACACCCACTCCAGGGGCTATTAAAGTTTGGGGAGAGGAAGGAAACAGAAAGGATTTTTAAGATTTGGGGGTTTTTGAGTTGATTCTTAAAAATCTATTAACATATTCTTTACCATTCAAAGGAAAAATAAAACCAAACACACTCGGGAAGATGAGGTGAAAAAAACTACACACTGGGAATAAAAGATAAAGGGTTTCATCAAGTCCCAAGTTCACGCAAATGTCACTAATCCCTAGCCATCAATCACATCTGTGTTGTATTTTCTGATGTAGCCAGCAGAGAAGAACCCGTCTCCTAAGAGACTCAAATCCTGCTTTTGTTGGAAATATTCTGTGCCCTGTTACCTGAGAAGACAGAGAGAGGGATGCAGACCCTCTCAAACCAACCCCGGTGGGGGTACTCCTGCATTTGGACCTGCTTCCATATCACCTGCCTCCCCCATGTGCCTGTGCCAGCTGTGCCTAAGCCAACAAGAGGCAACATCCTATGAAAAGGAGGCTCGTTATAAAGCCTTAAATGAGGAGCCTTATGATGGCCAGAGAGCTACTAATAGTTTCCGGTCGCTCAACCTGCTGTATATGCAGAAAGTAGTTTCTAAATATTCCTGTGAATTTGTTTTACAATTTACAAATTGAGTCCGTTAGGTAAATCGATGTTGCCAAAGTTGACTGATAAATGAGAAGAGAATATCTAAAAATAACCCCATGAATTCTTTCCCACCAGACAGTCCAGCAAAACAAAGCCATTTCCAATGAATAACTCTTGACCCAGCTCACCTTGCTGGGTCAACTTTAAACTAACCCTCGCAGCAGATGAACCCAGTAGACACTCTATGTTTTCTAATTTATCCTGAAGAAATCGAAAGGGAGTTTGAAAGGTTAATTAAAATTTCTGGTATAGTTCTTATCGATATGGAACTAAGTACACAATATTCAGTTGGATCAAGGGCTGGATTTCTGAATAATTAAGTATTCTGGTTGCTACAGAATTACTATACAACTATGGATTACCAATGCTCAATAATTAGAAAAGAAACAAACTCACTGAGCAACTTTAGTATTTTTTTGGATGATTCAACCCTGAGCCTACGGATTCACATATAACAGGGCATCAATAATTGTTTGCTACATGCCTGAATTAAAAAGATACTTCAGCATTTAGGAGCACCTTGGTTCATTTCATCACTCTGTCAATATCTTCATCTTAATTCCCTACACAGACTGAGAACCATTGCTGAAATTTCTCACTCATTATGGCTTCAGATCAAAATCCTGCCATGGAGACACAGGAAAACGAGTTACACAAGAATAAGACATGCTTTCCCTGGCTTATTCTGTTATGAACCAGATAATATGTGTTTTCAGTTTGCAGGCCATACATTCTTTGTGGAAACCATTCAACTCTGCCACTGTAGTGCAAAAGTAGCCGTAAACAATATGTAAATGAATGGGTGTGGCTGTGTTCCAATAAAACTTTATTTACAAAAATAGGTGGCCAGCCTGCAGCTTGCCAACTCCTGCACTCAAATAATGTTTTCTTCTCCTTCAAGGCCAAGTTTAAAAAACACTTCCCACATTGAGCCTTCTTTAGTGCCTTTATGAAGAACTCTTTCTCTACTTTAAATTGACCAATTAGTTTAATTCTATCTTTTTTTGTTATATTTTCACAGCCAGACTAAGACACACAACACACCAGGCAGACTGCTAATTTTGTGCCCTTCGAAATGATAGCCTTTAAATATTCACTTAACATTCTTGTAGAGGGAAGACTGAGTGCTATGTCAGGAAAAGGTAAGAGGGACCAACACTGGGGCACTTGGACTCCCCTGCCTGGTTCCCAGCAATTCAGTTCATGCCCAAACTTGCAAACCCTATTGAAACCTAAGCCTCACCAAGGAAACCAGTTCGCTGGGATTTTATTTCTTATCCCAAACTGCTCATCAAACTATTTTTTCCACACATATCCCATACTCTTTTCAAAAAGAATTTGTGTAGGATTTTCTAAGCCATATTTGATGGTGTGTTTAGCTCCCCTTGTAGATGGGTGCCCTAAGGAGCTACGTGGCTGGCCCACCCATCATTTGTATACCAGCCATTTTCAGCCTTGTGGTTTTACTCTTGTCCGTGTCTTAGCTTCCTTATAGAACTGTAAGCTCCTGGAGAGCCAGATCTATGTCTTATTTTTTTTTTTAATCCAGCACACCCACTTTGTGCCTCACACACTGTCTGGAACATAACATATGTTCCATGAATGTTAACTGGATGAGTGAATGCATAATCATCTTGCCCAAGAAGCCCTCCTTTCCTTAGTATTTGTAATCTAATAGTAAAGGCGTCTCTATCTGTGTTAGTTTCCTATTGCTGCTAACAAATTACCATAAACTTAGTAGTTTAAAACAACACAAATGTACTATCTTGCGAATCAGAAGTCCTAAAATCAAGGTGTCAGCAGGGCTGTGCTCCTAGATGTTCCAGGAGGGAATCCTTTTCCTTGTCTTTCCCAGCTTCTAGAGGCCTCCTGCATTCCATGGCTTGTGCCCCCTTCCTCCATCTTCAAGGCCAACAGTACACCTTGCATTCCATTAACCACTCCCTCCTCCTAGCCCTGCAGGCCTTGAGGTGGCAGTTGCTTCCTCCTCCATTGCTAGCCCTAGGGTAATGCACCAGCCCTAGAGCATCTTCAACTCTCCCTTTCTCTGTCTTGCCTCTGTGTCCACCGTCACATCTCCTTCTCTGCCTGTGATTCTTCTGTCTCCTTCTTACAAGAGCCTTTGTGACTGCACTGGGCCCACCTGGATAATCCCAGATTATCTCTCCATCTCAAAATCCTTAACTTATATCTGCAAAGTCTCTTTTCCTATGCAAGATAACATATTCACAAATTTCAGGGATTAGGATGCAAGCATCTCTGGGAGGCCATTATTTTCTCTACCATGCTATCTTTAAAGTCTAAGAGGATGTGGGGGGGGAGAGGACAAAGAGCAAGTATCAAAGTTTCTGAAGGAGAGGTGTGCCACCCTCTGAGCCTCTCTGCACTGGGAACCTCTGCCAGACACGAAGAAGGGCATAGATAAGGACACACGGCTTAAGGTTTCAAAATATCCCCCCCAAATTCTGATTGACTTTTTGGAAACCTGCATATCACTATTTTAGACAGGAGGCAAGTTCACAGAAATTACATAGTCCTCAGTGGTTCCCGCACCAGGTTCAGCCTCAGAACCAACAACACGTTGTCCAGAGTGAGACTAAACCCATGTGCCATCCTCAGCTAAGCAGCCCATCATTATGAAGTGCATCTGTTGAGCAGGAGGCAGCACAGGGGACTCAATGGTGAAGGAGAGGCTTAAAATCTAGTTAAGGAAACACACAAATGGGGGGCAAGGAAAGACACAAGGTAAAAGAGCTTAGTGTGTCAACAGAGGTGGCTGGAAGTCATCATCTCATAGAATAATAGGCTGGACAGAATAATTCTTTGGGAAGATGTTCAAGCCCTCATTTTGCAGATGAGAACATTTAAGCAGCAAAAGTGACTTTCCCGATGTCACATTGTGGTTAGGTATGGCACCAAAATGGTTCCATGCCCTCTGAGTGCCAGTCTACTATGGTATGAATTTTCTACTTTGTGTGTGTATGTATATATATATATATACACTTTTTCCGGTTTTTAGGACAATCACACATTAATGCCCATGGAAAGCATAAGAAAAGTCAAAGTTTTGGCACCAAGGATTTAACATACTGCTGATCCACACAAACACACAAGCCGTGGCCATAGAGCAAGAGGCCTCCCTTAACAGAATAGAATGCTGCTACGAACCTTCCAGGTGCTAATCATTTTTCTAAGTTCTATTCTTTTTCAGAATTATCCTCACTGTCAGGCATCCATTTATCCATCCATCCACTAATTCATTTAAACATCCATCAGATACTTGCTTTGTTTCAGGCCTTGGGGGTAAAAACATGAGCAAGATGGGTCCTGCCCATGAGAAGCATGTAGTCTAGTGAGATTGACACAGGAAACTCCAGTGTGCTCACCCTAAAGCCACATCCAATTTCTGCCATTGACAGGCAGTATCATACCTGCTGAGAGTCTCACTGTATTTAGTAAAATGAACTTTGAATGACCTTCAGCTTGTCTCCAAAGCCAGACTCATCCTCATATAATCAAGATATGCACTGGGAGAGGATATTAGAAAACCTGTATGAAACATAATAAGGATAATTAAAAAAAAAAAAAAAGCTGCTCTGAGGGTGTGGAATACACCAGAACTTGAGGACCAGAAAGGCTGAATTTGAATCCTGACTCTGCCAAGTGTGTGATTTGGGGAAGTTAACAAACCTCTCTGAGTGTCTGTTTCATCAACCAGAGAGGCAGACAACTCCTATCTCACAGGGTTCATTAATTTGACAAACACTTGCAAGGTTCCATACACCTGGTACAGTAACACCTGGTCCTGTTCTAGGCACTGGGACATGGGGGTGAGTCCCACATCCAGGGCCTTGTACTCATGTAGTTTATATTCCGGCCAAAGAGACAGACAAGGAACAAGTAAACAAAAGAATGAAAAGTAATTTCAGATACTGTTGAGTATTATATTAGCTTCCTAGGGCTACTGCCACAAATTATCACAAATTTGGTGGCTTAAAACAACAAAAAAAATTATTTTTCCACAGTTCTGTGGAACAGAAGATCAAAATTAAGGTGTCAGCAGGGCCTTGCTCCCTCTGAAGGTTCTCAGGAAGAATCCTTTCCTGCTTCCTCCAGCTTCTGGTGGCAGCGTAACGCCAGGCTCTGCCTCTGTCTTCATCTGGCCTCTCTCTGTGTCTTCTCTTCTTACAAGGACAACTGGTCATTGGATTTAGGGCCTACCTTAAATCCAGGATGATTTCATCTCAAGATCCTTAACTGCTATGGTCTAAAATGTTTGTGTCCCCCCAGCAGTCACATGTTGAAACCTAATCACCAGGGTGATGGTATTGGGGGGGGCTTTGGGAGATGATTAACTCCTGGGGGCAGAGCCTCATAAATGAGATTAGCATCCTTACAAAAGCAACCCCAAGAGCTGCTTTGCCCTTTCCTCTATATGAGGACACAGCTAGAAGTTACCACTGACGAACCAGAAATTGAGCCCTTACCCGGCACCAAATCTGCCAGCACCTTG
This sequence comes from Propithecus coquereli, assembly GCF_000956105.1. NCBI lineage: Eukaryota > Metazoa > Chordata > Mammalia > Primates > Indriidae > Propithecus > Propithecus coquereli. Next base: position 530,652 of record NW_012154618.1, on the reverse strand, counting down.
ATTTTACACTTCCCAATGTCCAAAACTGTCCGAAATAAATTTCTGTCATTTATAAGCTAACCAATTTATGCTATTTTGTTATAGCTTGGTGTATATATGTATGGCTTCCAAATGAACTAAGACATTAACTCTGTTTCCAAATGAGGTCACATTCTCAGGTTCCAAGTGGACATGAATTTGGGCGGAAGACAATTCAACCCACTACAAGTGCTACAAAGAAATTAAATGAGGTTTGGGGCATGGGTGTACAACTTTAGCCAGGACGGCCAAGGGGAGCATCTCTGAGGAGATGACTGCCTAATGAAGACAGAGTGGCCAGCTACCAGAGGAATGTTCTGGGTGCTGAGGCACGAGTGAGCTTGGACTATGAGTCCAAGCGGCCAAATGGAAGCCTGAGGAAGGGACTTCAAAGTGATGTTGGAGACACTGCAGGAAGGCAAGAGCAGCGGCAGGTGGCAGGGATCGGATCCTGTGAGCCATGTGAGAACTGAATGTGGTAAAAGATCCCAAGAACTCGTATTCATGAACTCCTCTTCCAAAGGGGCTGCAAGGGCTAAACCTGTAATCCATCCATCAAAGAGAGTGGGTGGTCCAGCCCCAGGAAGCCCCAACCACAGCAGGCCCCCAATGGGGAGAGTGCGTTAATTTACTGGCCTCTCTCCCCCACATCCCCCCACGATACAGGTGGTTTCCTGATGCAGGATATTAACTTTCAGCTGCTGGAGGTCCCTAACCTCCACGCTGGCCTAAAAGGTTTCCTCAGGTTTGGATAAGCCCCAGATAAGGAGCTGAACTTTTGTGGGTTTATGAGAACTGCACCTGCAATCCTTCAGAGATTCGCTCATCATGAACCTTAATCCATCTCAAATAAAACCTGTACATACAGACGTGCTTTCCCACCCATGGCTGTTTAATAAGAAGAAAGAACAGCTTTGTCTGTTCTGTAAAAGCCTGCTCTGTTTACACTGCACCCATGGATTTAATTTCCGAGATTTACATTTTAATTCTTTAAGATATTCAGGAGATAAATGGATAGAGAGGCCTAGGCTGAGACCTGGCCCTTTCCTGCAAACCCACTTGCCTTGTTTTCCTGTCTCCTAAGCCCTTGTTTCCTTCTCCACCGGCCTCGGGAATATCCTTCCTGCCTGCCAGTCCCTGACTCTCTCTTCTGCCCTCCTTCCCTAGTGCTCGGCCCTCATTCGGGGCCCCGGGGTTGGCTGGTTGTCCATCTGTAGTGGTTGGGTAGTCTCCCCCCAAATTCAAGTTTTCTTTGAACCTCAAAACATGACCTTATTTGGAAACAGGATCTTTGCAGATATATCTTTTAAGTTCAGATGCAGTCGCAATGGATTGGGTGGGCCCTAAATCCAAAATAACTATTGTCCTCATAAGAAGACACAGAGGAATGTGATGATGAAGGCAGAGATCTGAGCGATGCCACTACAAGCCAGGGAACACCAAGGGTTGCTGAGAACCACCAGAAGCTAGGAAGAGGCAAGGAAGGATCCTTCCCTAGAGCCTTCAGAGAGAGCATGGCTCTGCTCCCACCTTGATTTCAGCCTTCCAGCCTCCAGAACTGCGAGCCAACAGATTTCTGTTATTTTAAACCACCCGGTCTGTGGTCATTTGTTACAGCATCCTACGTAATCGCAGCATCCAAGTCAGAGCTGTTCTGCAGCATCTCCCACTCACTTGAGCCCCCAAGCCCTCTCCTCAGCTGAAGCTCTGCAGCCAGATCCCAGGCGCTGCCTCCTTCTCTGGGTGGGTCCACCTCTGACTGTCCTCTGCATTTATGGTTACGGAGGCCACGTGATCTCTATTTATGCAAAGGACCCCAACCGGGATCTCCCTTTTATTCTCAACATTTTATTATGAAGTTTTCAAACATGCAGCAAAGGTGAACGGATTTTACAATGAACACGCTACACC
>NW_012154618.1:473220-528338 GCF_000956105.1 Propithecus coquereli | reverse complement strand
TCCTTCTGCCTCAGCCTCCCGAGTAGCTGGGACTACAGGCATGCGCCACCATGCCCGGCTAACTTTTTCTATGTATTTTTAGTTGTCCAATTAATAATTTCTTTCTATTTTTAGTAGACACGGGGTCTCGCTCTTGCTCAGGCTGGTTTCGAACTCCTGAGCTCAAACAATCTGCCCAGCCTCGGCCTCCCAGAGTGCTAGGATTACAGGCGTGAACCACCGCGCCCGGCCAAAATGCACATATCTTAAGTGCGTATTATCAAGTTTTGACAAATGCATACCCCTGCATAGCCCAAACCGTATCAAGATAAAGAGCATTACCATCATCCCAGAAGGGTGCCTCTCACCTCTTCCAAGTTAATCTCTGCTCCCATTTCCCCAGAAGCAACCAATGTTCTGAGTTTTTTTCATCATAGATGAGTTTGAAGAATTTCACATAAATGGAACCATAAAGGGTTTCCTCTTTTTAGTGAAGGGCTTTTTTCACTCAGTATTTTATGAAACTCATCATGTTTTTGTGTGCATCAACGCTTTGCTCCTTTTTATAGTTCAGTAGTGTTCCATTCTATGAGTAACTCAGTTTGTCCTTTCTCCTACTGATGGGCATCTAGGCTATCTCCAGTTTGGGGCTATTATGAATAGAGTTGCTATGAAGACTTATATAAAGTCTTCTTGGGCACATGCTTTCATTTCTCTGGGGCTTGGCTGGACCTCTGGCCTGATCGTTCACTGTCTATCCTGACCCATTGGCAAGCCCAAGTCAGCCTTTTGGTCCCTCCAAAGATGACTGTGTAGTGTAGTCATTAAAATTCAGACCAATCACTTGGGTATGAACTCAGACTCAGTCCTTCACTAGGCGTAAGACCTTCTGCAAAGTAAAACTTCTTAAGTTTTCTGAGTCTATTTCAGCATCTGAAAACAGGGATAGGAATGAATATGTAACCCTCATGGGGTTTCTCTTAGTCAGCTTGGGCTTCTGTAGAAAAATATCAGAAACCACAAACATTTATTAAACAACAAATATTTGTATCTCACAGTTCTGGAGGTTGGAAGTCCAAGATCAGGGGGCCAACAGGGTCAGGCTCTTGGTGAGGACACTCTTCCTGGTTTGCAGATGGCCACCTTCTTGCCACGTTCCCACATGGCAGAGAGCCCACAGCAGAAGCCCTCTTCTCTCTTTTTCATAAGGGCGCTAATCCCATTTGCAAGGGCTCCAGCCTCATGACCTAATTACCTCCTAAAGACCCCACCTCCGAATGTACACATTGGAGTTAGGATTTTAACATATGAATTTGGGGGGACAAAAACATCTAGTTCATAGCAGGGTTATTCTGGGGGAGAAAGTGCGTTAAGGTACTGGAGCACTTGGCGATGTGCCTGGCACACACTACGTCAGACAGTCAGGAGAGGTCATCGTTATCTTCAGCCACCCAACATACAAGATGGACAGGTGTGCGGTATGCACAGCTTGCTATTTCCCTGCTCAGAAAGCTACAATGGTTTTCTTGGGCTTCCTAGAACAAGTCTAAACTCTGCTAACTAGATTTTTAAATAACCAAGAAAATCATTACTCAAGCTATCTAAAATATCCAGTTTTTTTACGAACTGGAATTTCATCGACTCAGGGGTATAATACTCATTATGCTGATCAGGAACACTGAGTAGCTGATTGGTAGTCCTTGAGTAATGAATGGAGTAATAAAATGAGTAATAAAAATGGGAAAACTCAATAGCTAGTACTATTCATTTGGTAGGCAAAATTTCTCAATCATATTGGGAGTGTACAAGGGCACGGGAAAACAAAGAGGTTTCTTTGGCAGCTTTTGCAGGTTGCAAAAGCTTCATCACTGGTCCCGTCCAATTCCAACTCAGAGCCTGCCAGGTTCACTGCCTTCTCAACATCCCATAAACACAACACCAGGCTTGTCTTTGTCTCCACCTCCATTCAGACTGTCCTGCCCCCACCCCACACAACCCCAAGGCTGCCCTTGTCTTGGCCACCCAGACATTCTGCTTCCTTCAAAACTTTCTCCAAAATCATCCCACACCGGGGACTCCTATCTCTACAACTCCCTCCAGCACTGGGAGAAGACAGCACCCAGCACCCAGAGACTGCCTGGCCCTGGGTCTCTGGTGAAATCATCAGCTTTTGGAAGGCAGAGGCAGTGTCTGCTAAATCCACCTCTGCCCCATGCTCCTGCTCAAGCCTTGTACAAACTTGAGCAGGTATTAATTAATATTTGTTGATCCAAATACTCTACCTACCCCGACCCTCACCCCCCCAAAAATTTGGCAGTGGGGGAACAGAATGGAGAAAGATTTTTGGACTCAAGGATAGGATATGATTTGGCTTGCAAGGCGACATGACCACCTATTACACAGCCAGCGTTCTGCCTCACCTTCACGAAAGCACCTAGACTGTCAGACACGAACGGGAAAGAAGCGTGTGCACATGCTAAGGCCACACACAATGCTGATTCCTCTGAGCCGGTCTCACTTTCATTCCTCAAATATCTGTTGAGTACCTACTACGTGCTCAGCACTTCCAGATGGCTTCTCTGTGGAGCTCAAGGTGCCGTGGGAGGCCACATGCTTGCACAGATCACTATGAAAGTGCGAGAGAAGCACTGACAGAGCGTGGGGAGGCAGAACTCCTGCCTGGGAGAGTGAGAGGCAACCCTGCAGGGAGGATTTGGGCTGAGTCCTGAAGAGCAGGCAGGAGCAGCGGCATATCTAGAAGGGGTGCTGGGTGGCACCTTCTCTAAGATTTCCAGGTAGCATGTCACACTGGCTGTGACTATTGGAATAAGACATTGCAGGACTGTGCAAAAACGAGCGTCCGCCTCCCCTGCACACCTTGGCGACAAGCACCCACTGCTGTGCCAGCCACCTGAGAGCAGACCCTGTGTACTTTTCCAAGGGTGGGGTGCAGAATGGGGAAAGTGACGCCAAAAAGAGGAGAAAGCATTCCAGGTAGAGGAACCAATAGCTCCCCAGTCACAGTGGCGTGGACAAGCATTTTGAAGAAAAGGGATTAATCTGGTGAAGTTTTATGAGGATGAATGAGGTGAGATGGGGGATGGGTGCTAGAAAGGAAGGCCCCCAGTGCCCCCTACAAGAAAGCCACTTGTCAATGAGTGCCCACACCCAGCCACTAGCAGAGGAACATGTCACCAAACCCACGGTCAAGTATAAACACATTTCTGTTAATTCACAAAATTCATCCCAAAAGATTGCTTCAGCTACAAGCAAAATATTTGCATGAATTAACTACAATCCTTTGTAATGCTCTGTGACTTCCAGCAAGCCAGGCTCCCTGAAATCAGGGGTTCAAGCAGGCCCTACTCTCTGAATGCTGGGCTGTAGTAGACCAGGTGCACCAGAAGGAATTAGAAAATGGGCACCAACTGTCTCCAAGGCACCCCTGTCAGCCGTCAGCCGGCTGCTAGATGCAGCCACCACAGCAGATCGCTAGGTGGGGACATCTCCTCTGACTGGGGGGACTCTGTACCTGCACAGGCATCTGGGAAGGGGTGGCAGAGAGAGGAAGCTGGGGAAATGGAATGGTGAGTGTCAACCCAAAGAGAAAATCATGCTCAACCACTTATGCTCACAACCACCCTCCTGCCCAAGCAGAAACACCTCGAAACCTCATAATCTATCCCCAGAACAAACTCGGAGACTTAAAGGCTGGCTCTATCTTGGTCCTCAATGAGCAGCAACCAATCTGAGGAAGGTATGGGGGTGTAAGCACTCAACAGCCGGAACGTTAGCAACAGTCCAGTTGTTTAGTCCCTGGCTTGCCAGGCTGTGGGGAAAAGTACCAATGTCTTTGCACAGACACAAGGCACTATGCAACTGGCCTTGCTCTAGATGAGGCAAACCCACAGAGAAGCTTGCAAAGCTAGAACTGGCTGCAGGGTCATGAGAACAAGCCTGCGTCTGCTGTGGAGCCAGAGAGGCATCCAATCAACTTGCCCTTCTGCAACTGAGCAGTCATGCTGAGCCTTGGAAAGGGTCAAGGATCTGTGATTCTGTCCCACTGGGGGCAGATGAGACTTCTGCAGGAGTGAGGACCTGAAGTCAGACTGGCTAGGATTCAAAATCCTGGCCCAGCGTCTCACTGTGGGCTTCGGAATCTACAGATAAGCAAGAAGAGGCTAGAATGATCCATGTGGTAATGGATTAGAGTTGGACATGTCAGTAAAAACTCATGCTTAGCTTAATATTGATACAACTGGTTACATACATATTTGCAGACATGTATATGCACAGGTAAGCATGCACACAGATTTCTCCGTCAGCTGAGATGGCCTAAAAGAAAGGACACCCCAGTGGCAACAAGCACACCTAGCACCCAGATCTCGGTTTCTAGGGCCATTCTCCAATAAAAGGAACCAGGACTCCTTGGAACAATGACTGACTGTAGAGGTGGGAAATATAAATGATGAGCCTGGAGCATCTTATAGTACCGTAAAGTATTACAGAAGAGTTCCAAAATTTATTTTTGATAAAGACTATGCCAAAGGGGCACAGGAGCCCACCTAAAGAGCTCCTAATGGGCAAAGCTGGAATGAAATAAACACAACAGTATTGCATTATAACCCAAAGTGTGACATAAATGCCCACGAGTCCATATTGATTTAAATTATTGAATAAATTAATAAATAAAGGGTAAGAGGCAAATCTCAAGTGCAGAGGAATAATTTATAGAGACATTCCACCCTCAACGAAGTGGAGCATAACTCCCCATTCCTTAAGGGTGGGCCATGCATAGACTTCCTCCCAAAGAGTACAGTATGGAAAAGGGGTGGGAAAGTGGCTTTACAGCAGAGAAACTTGACAAACAATACTTCAGCCAGGTGATCAGGATCAACATCAGTGTCACAAATCATGTTGATAGCACATGCCCTGAATACGATGTGATGAAAACGGCACTTTACCTCTGTGATCTTCCTCCCCGAAACCCATAACTCCAGTCTAATCATAAAAGGAGAAATTCTAAGAAAGGAACATCCTACAGTATACCTGAACAGTACTCCTAAAACTGTCAAGGTCATTCAAAAACAAGGAACGTCTGAGAAACTGTCTGTTGTGGTCTGAATGTCTATCTCCCCCAGATTGATATGTTGAAAGTTAATCCCCCATGTGTGAGTACTAAGAGGTGGGGGTCTTTCAGATGTGATTAGGTTATGATGACTCCACTCTCATGAATGGGACTGATGCTCTTTAAGAGAGGCTTGAAGCCACCGCTTTGCCCTTTTGCCATGTGAAGACAGTGCCAGATGATACCACCGTGAAGCAGAGAACAAATTCTCACCAGACAACAAATCTGCTGGCGCTCTGATCTTGGACTTCCCAGCCTGCAGAACTGTAAGCAATAAATCTCTGTTGTTTATAAATGGTCCAGTCTAAGGTATTTTGTCATAGCAGCAGGAATGGGCTAAGTCACCATCGCAGCCAAGAGGAGCCTCAGGGGACATGACAACTAAATGTATTGTGGCATCCTGGATGGGATCCCAGGACAGAAAAAGGACATTAGAAAAAAAAAACTAAGGGAATTTGAAATAAACTATGGATGTTAGTTAGTAATAAAGTATCAGTATTGAGTCATTAGTTGTAACAAATATAACATACTAATGTAAGATGTTAATGACAGGGAAACCTGGGTACAGGGTATACGGAAACTCTCTGTACTATCTTCATAATTTTTCATACTTCTGAAACTGTTCAATAAAATAAAATAAAGCCTATCAATTAAAAAATTATCCTGGCTCTACCATTCACTAGTTATGTAACTGCCATTCAGTCAATTCCACTCTGTACCTCAGTTTTCTCTTCTGTGAAATGGGATTATTGGTTAGAATTACAGTCGTGTGTCACTTTACAACAGGGATACATTCTCAGAAATGTATCATTAGGTGATTTCATCATTTTTTCAAACATCATAAAGTGTACTTACACAAGCCTAGATGGTATAGCCTACTACACACCGAGGCTACATGGTATAGCCTCTTGCTCCTAGGCTACAAACCTGTATGGCATGTCACTATACTGAATATTGTAGGCAATTGCAACACAATGGTTAAGTATCTAGCATATATATTCCTAGAAAAGGTACAGTAACATTCTAGCATTATAATCTTATAGGACCACCAGTGTATATTTGGTCTGCCATTGACCAAAATATTGTAATGCAGTGCTGATTGTACTCATAAAGTTTGGGAGTAGATTCAATGAGAAAATGTGTGCAAAGTACCTAGACCAATGCCTGGAATATAGAAGGTACACAAATATTGGCATTATTATTAGTATCCCAACAAAAATTTTAAAAGGACAGACTGCTCTTCTTAAGAGCTACCATCTCAACAGAAGAATTTAACTTTCTCCCTTTCCTGATCTCGCGATTTTAAAACCCAAGTTAGTGGTAGAAGAGACTAAAACCTCACCCCAAATTCATGCCCTCCACTTGGAGTGGGCACACATGAATCTGCTACAAGGAAAGATCCACCCCAAGGTCACCTGGCAGGGAACAAGCAGCCCTGCACAGCCCACACAGAATGTAATAAATAAAGCACCTCTGAGAATGTGATTATTTAAATCTGGTTATCAGTTTCCTCGGATATCTCACTCTCACACACACAGACATGCACGCGTGTGCGCGCGCACACACACACACACACACACACACACACTCACAAAGTGAACCTATATAAAATTAAATGGTAATGCTGTTCAGTCTGTGCTGGAAAGATGCATGCATTTCCTACATGACTCTGAGTAGTATATTGATTCCAGACACAATAGGGAGATGATATACATACAGCGTAAATAGTTGCATCTAGGAAGTGTGACCAGGGAACCAACCACTTTCCACCATAAAAGTGTTAATGCATTTTTCTCATTTACTAGCTAACCATCACGTAACAACTTGGAATGTTTACCTGGAAATGGTAACAATCAATTTAATTCATTCACCGAAATCCCATACCCATAAAGAAAATAATCATAATGCAAAACATTTTCAGGGGGAACATAATTCATGGCTAAAGGGTCATAGCTTTATGATAAATTGGGTTTTCAGAAGTGGTTGAGAAAACCTAAGACCAGCCCCAGCAAGTTGACCACAAGTTTGAAATATGCAAATAGCTCAAGTCAAGCTCATTATAAATGGCAGCAGGCCCATGTTACCGCAAGCCCACCCCAACAATTTACAGGCTGGGGTTGGCTGCCAGAAACCAAGCTGTGATTTATTGTTCTCTTCAAATTAATAAAAGCGATGCCATCCATTGTGAATTCTAGTACTTACCCATGTGGGAAAGAGCTGATTTTTCAAAATGAGCATGTACATTACTCTTTTGAAACCATATTCTTTTAACCTAATTTGCAGCCATGAGGGAAGTCTCTGCTTTCACCCAAGTTATCTAGAGGATAGCCAAAACCTGTACAAAGGATATGTCTCTACTTTATTAACTCAAATCCACTTAAAACTTCTCAAGATAGACTATCAGCCCAAAGCCAAGCAGGGTCAGGGATTTCTCCAACTCTCTCATTTTACAGATGAGAAAACTGAGGCCAGAGGTCAAAGCACCTGGCCCAAGCTCTCTCCACAAAGGCAACAACCTTGCTGGAAGCACAATCGAGGTTTCCTAAGCACTGGCCACCAATCTGAGATCAGAGGCCATTCTGGCCACAGATAGATTTAGTTTGTCTCTTTAAGCTTTAATTAAAAGCTTAAAAATTATAAAGTTTGCCATGCCATCCCAATTTACTGGCTTCTCTTGAAACTCCTGGATATCTGGCAATTGTGAATCCAAATTCCTGCCTGGTCTCACTCTGCAGAGTTGGGGAGTGGCTGCCCATGGCAAAAGGGCATGGCGTCTGTAGGGGACCATAGTCCCCCAAAGGGCCTTTCTTTGTTGCCAATGTGGTCCTAGAGATCTTGAAATTTGCTATCTTTCCTCTGCATCATACTTAGCTGGGTTAAATATATGATACATATGTATGTATTGAAGAAAAGTGGTTTTTTTAAAGATATATGGGAATATTTTAATGCTGTCTTTGATGAGCATAATTGGCCAACCTTAAGGAGAGGAGGTATAAGTCACAGGCGCAAGGCCCTCTGCAGGCAGAGCAAGCAGAAATCAGGCACTCAGCAAAGGAGAGCTGGGTGGGAATGGGGCTGCCTGTTCCCATTGCCCAGAAGAGCAGATTCACTAGGGGTGGCAGTTAGGGCCTGAGCCCGCTCAGCACTCAGCCCTGGTGCTGGCCTGCACTTCTCATGCACTGTTCTTGTGCATCTTCCCAGCATCCTGAGCGGGCGTTTTGAAATGTAAACATGACCATGTCACTCTTCTGCTTCACACCCACCTCGGACTCCCTCCCTCTGCGTCCAGACTGCACGCCTGCCTCGCTCTCCTTGTTCACTTCACACCACTCCCCCCTTCACTCTCGGGCTCCAGCCACACCCCAGTTTCTTTCTGTGCCTGGAGCATCGGGATGTCCCCGCCTAACAGGCTTTTCCTCTGTGATACTCCAACACATGGTCCTTCTTGTCATTCTCTGGCTGCCCCATCTAGAGTGGCCCTCCTAGCCACTAGCACATTACCCTGAGATATTCTCTTCACTCATCCCTCTCTGAATTTACCTTGTTTATTTACTGCATGCTTGGCTACCCAATGTCTCCCAAAACTAGGCTGTAAGTTCCATGAGAACGGGGGCCTTAGCTGTCTTGTTCACTTTATTCCCTAGGCCTAGAAAGTGCCTGGCATGTTTTTACCGGTTTACCAGTTGCAGAATAAATACGCTGTGCACTATGTTTGAGAGGTATCACAAATGACTTGAGTTGGAAGAAAAATTTTTGCCTTTACAAGATCCTGGATCCCATTGAGAACTGGAGAGGAGGAAAGGCTATGCCTCTTTGGGCTCGGAGTCGTTAAGGGACTTCAGTTGACAGTGCATAGAGAATGAACTCAACGGTGAAATCTTTATACTGTGCCCACTTACGCTTTAAAACACTCTGCTGAGTGGTATTGCTCTGATTTCCAAGCCGCTGTTCAATTTCAGAATCAAGGTTGAGGCTACGGATGAGCATTCAAAAGGTGCTTCAGTAACCTCAAATGAGGCATGTGTGTTTGTGTGTGTTTGTGTGTGTGTGTGTGTGTGTGGTCCTGACTTCATCGTTATTAAACAGCTGGCATAAAAGTGCTCTGAAACTAGAGATTCTAAACATGCATGCACATACAACATTTTCAATTGCATTTGATGTTGTGAAGAGCAATTCCACGGCACTTCAGAATTCCTGCGAGCCACCCAGTGGCTCGTGAGCTCTGTGGACAACAGGGAATGTAGGTCAATTAAGGCTCCTTGAAAACGTGGCCCTGTGGCCCTGCAACTCTCATTTAGAAAGGCCCAGCTGCAGGCCCACTGGTCCTTGACCGTCCTCAGACCCTGTGGTCTAAGCGTCACAGCAAGTGGCATTTACAGATGAAAGAACAGAAAGAAGCTACAAAATGGCAAAGGAGCACGGGAGAAACATCCTCCCACGTGCACGCACCACAGATACAGCAGAGAAAAGCCCAGCAGTATCTGCTATGCTGTCACCTACTATAACAAGATTGATCTGTAGTGAAATAAAAGATAATGCAATCCAGAGGAAATAACTTCTGTTTCCTCTGAGAATGTCTGATGTTGTCAACTGCAAGCCTGCCTCCCTGCCAGGACGTGCCAGGGTACACAGCAGCCTGAACAGGCAGGGACTCCTCTGGGCCAAGTCCTCCCTCCCTCGCTGCCAGGAGCACACACTTGCAACACAGCATTTCCCCACAACCGCCCAGGACTCCTTGGCCGAGCCAAAGCTAGCAGGGCCCGGATGCCCATGGTGTGTTCAGGAAGGCAGAGCCACTCAAAGTCGCCATTGCGTGGATGGGCTTCAGAAGACAACCCGGTGGCATCTGTTCATTGGAAGCCACATGGTTTTCTGTTTGTTGATTTCTAGCACAATTCATCGCTCCCATGTTTCAAGTTAATGGCACAATTCCGGCCCAGAGTTTCAACCACAGAAGACATTTATGGAGATCATGGTTTTAGATTTTGTCTCTAAGACACGGAACATTTTGTCTTGGTCTGATATGACAGTCGCCGGCTGAACGTTTTATTGAGTGATATTTTTGTAAGCAGAATGGCCAGAAACAAAGGTACGAAGTGGGTACCAGCTGGCGAGCTCTCTGCCATCATTTCAGAGAATGTGTCTCTGCACGAAATGGTCCGATAAGGCCAGAGCCGTGTAAATAATTCACAAAAGCGAGTTCAGTTCTCTCCGTTTGAAATCCTAGTAACGTCTTAGAAGGGAGCTGCTGCCCACCTCGCACAGGGCAATGGGTAGCTAGCGGATTCCGTCTCTGGCAGATGCTATTAAGTCTCGATAGCCAGTGATTTGTAGATGATTATAACTTTTGCTCTGCGTATCATTGCTACTGACAGGCAAATCGCATCAATCGAATGGCATGACTGATTAAAAAAGGCGGCAATCTTGACAATAGGCAGTCTGGTAAGCCATTTTTTATGCCAATTACAACGACCGTGAACGCTCACCATTGTGTGCAGAAAAGCCAGATCTGACTCAAGCCTCCCCCTTTGCATCGCTCGGAGCCTCAGCACACACGTCCTGACTTTCCAAACTCATGCGTTTTGTGTTTCAAGGGAAGAAACGCAATTCAGTGTGGAGTGGTGCTTGCATTCTAGCTCACAGAAAAAAATATAATATTCTCCTCCCAGAGTGCCCCACTGACCCCCCAATTTGTCAAGGAAGGAACTCACTGCAGCAACGGGCCCTGACAGCAGCGCTTTCAGTACACGAACAGTCGCGACACCTTTTCAATTTTGTTCATCTCTTAGTCTCTAGCCAAATGGAACTTATTACTTAGAGCTTGTTGGGATTTATGAATTATTTATAAAAGTAAGTCTATGACTCTAGACTCTTAAAAGACAACACAACAGTACCCTCATTGTTACCCACTACTGCGCTTCTATCAGAGAGAGCAGATATTCTCCCTAACGCAGGCTGCATGTTTGGGGTGAAATAACAGTTGTGAAAATATCAAGCCTGTAAGATTATTTGGAGTCTATTTATGGAATGCCTGGATGTATTTTTAAACCAGTCTCTTTTATTCTAAGCCAGCCTTGGATTCCAGAAAGACGCAGCAGATGTGTGTTGTGTTACAAACATATTTCCCAGCTTGAATATAAACAGTGATGCCCTGCCACTTTTACCCAGTAGTGTCAAGCTGTGATAAAAAGACAATTCCCCCTTAATGTGTATCTAGAATGTTCAACAAGGAGGCTATGACCCGTGAGTCTCCTTCCCAGAGCACAGTGGCTATGCATCCTAAGTAGGGACTAAAACATGGGGCAGAAGACTTGATGTGGGGTTAGGATTCTGTCTCCAATTCCCCGGAACACGTGACCTTGCTGGTAAAACAGATGACACTGCACACCCTCACCTGGCCCTGTCTCAGTCCCAGCTGGAGAGGCTGTGAGGCACAGCCAGGTTGAAGGGCACACAGTGGCCAGCCAGCCATGGCCTTGCCCGCACCTCCACGGCAGCAACATGCTTGCTTGGCAAAGAGACTTCCACTGGCCCTGGCGTGGGCAGCCCTGACCAAGTAGCAGCTGGCCCTGACACCGGAGCCCCGAGGGACAGGCGCCTTCCACCCGATTCCCCTCCAAAGACACCTGCTCCTCACCGGTCCCACAGCAGCCCTGCCCCTGTCAGGGCCCAGCCATAGACCCCTCCCCCATCGTCCCTGCCCCAACTATCCAGTTTCTGCCCTGCCCCCAAGTGTGAGTCAGAGGAAGAAGCAGAGGCTGGACAGCCCACTGTCCTCATGGTGCCCCCTAAAGTCCACATGACACATCCACAGAGACCTCTCTGCACACAGGCCAAAAGAACACAGCCAATGAGAAAGCAGGCAGGAGACGGTGACACTTACCTTGCTGAAAAACATCTGCCAGGAGAGACAAAAATCGAGGAGGGGAAGGGGAGAGAGAGGAGAAAAAAATATTAGCATCGATGTTGACAAGGACAATGTAATAATCATAGCCAATATATACTAACTGTATTAAGCATTCTTTGCACAATATTTCCTTTAACACAAGAGACAGTGGTTAAGAGCTCAGGCTCTGGAATGAGCCTGACTAGGTTACTACCTCTGTGACCTACAGTTCTCTAAACCATAAAATAGCTAGGATTATTGGAAAGATTAAATATATTGTCATATGTTTTAAGGGCTTAGAACAGTGCCCAGAACATAGTAAACAGAAAAACTGGTGGTTATTATTAAGAAATATTAATTTTATTATTTCTGCAACCACCTTATAGGTTCAATTATCATTCTCATTTTATAGATGGGGAAACTGAGGCTCTAGAAGGTTAAGTAACTTATCAAAGAGCACAGAGGAGCAAGCATGGTCAAAGCCTGTTAGACAGGAGAAAAAATATTAATGTATTTTTTCAACAAAGATTTGAGAGGCTACTATACGCAAGCACTCTCTCTGGCACTAGAACACACATATCTAGTGAAAACCATAAACAAGCAGTCACTGACACCCATCCCTCCCAATGGTACCCACTAGCATGACTTTTAACATCATAAATGCATTTTGCCTGGTTTTGAATTTTGGATGACTGGACTGGTACAGCATGGGTTTTTTCTGCCTGGACTCTTTTGGAGTCCTCCATGCTGTAGCACATAGCAGACCATCCATTCTTACTGGTTTATAGTATTCCACTGTGTGATTATATGGCAATTTATGTCTCCATTCTAATGTTGGTGGATATTTGGGTTGTCCTCAGTGTCTGGCAATCAGGAACTGTGATCAGCATTTTGGTGCATCTCTTTTGGTAAACATATGTACATATGCCAGGCACTTTTTGACATCTCCCACGTGCATTCGGGCTCCCTCTGGCCTGTACTGCCCCCCAATCACCCCAAAAGTACTCTCATCTGCTCATTCTTTCTCACTCAGTAAGTTAAAGACAGAGCACTGGCAGAGACACAGAGAGCACCCCACAGACGTGAGCAGTTCCTGCCCTGATGGTAGGGTTGTAAAATAGCACAAAACTTCTAGAAGACAGTTTGACAGTGTACATAGAAATGTTAAACATGCGTTCCCTGACCCAACAATACCATTTCTAGGACTTTAATCTAATGAAATAACTAAAGGTATAAAAGAAGTCTACAAGGATGTTCATCATGCTATTATTTATAATGGCAAAACACTGGATATTCCAAAACACAGGACTCAAACCAAAAATAATATACCCTATACAATGGATTATTGTGCAGCTATTTTAAATGATTATTTAAGGACTTTGATTACTTTTAAATAAAAATATCAGATAGGCTGGGTGTGGTGGCTCACGCCTGTAATCCTAGCACTCTGGGAGGTCAAGGAGGGAGGATTGCTTGAGATCAGGAGTTTGAGACCAGCTTGAGCAAGAGCAAGACCCTGTCACTACAAAAAATAGAAAAATTAGCCAGCTGTCATGGCATGTACCTGTAGTCCCAGCTACTTGGGAGGTTGAGGCAGGAGGAGTGCTTATGCCCAGGAGTTTGAGGCTGCAGTGAGCTATGATCAGGCCACTGCACTCTACCTGGGATGACACAGTGAGACTCTGTCTCAAAAAAAAAAAAAAAAAATCAGATAAAAAAATGGAACATATAATCCTGAGCCCATTTATGTACTGTGTGTGTGTGTATGGCTACGTGAAGAGAGATCTGTGATGATGATTATAGAAATGTCATTTATCTGCAGGAGATGGAATTTGGGGTCTTTTTTATATATTCTGTAAGCATTTCTGTATTGTTTTAATTTTAAACAATGAACACATCTTACATTACAATCTAAAGTTTAAAACTAAAGTTATTGTCATCACTGCTCTCAGTTGACACAAGAAACGCCAGCTCCTACAAGGTCACAAAGTGCCAAGGGTCCATGAATGGTGTGGATGAGACACACACCTGGTGGGTTAACAGACTGCAAGAAGAGACCTATGGTGACAGTTTCATTCCACTTGGGCACACTTGACCCTCATGAGGAGTGTCACTGATATCCACACCCAGGCTCCCAAGGGCACATCCAGGCCAGCGGCCGTGGCACAACTAAAACAGATTGTAGGCTCATAACTCCCACGACGTTGGCTAAAGTACCACCATGTCTTTCACACTCAAGAAAGCCAAGTGGGATGTAAATAGGCCGTATCAGTGCCATTACAGGACAACCTTGACGTTGCTCTAATTTGTACCTGCTATGCGGAGTCTCCAACCTCAATAATTCATCATTAGTACAAATTCGGAGCCAGCAGTATGTGGGATGCCACTGCCTAGACACTGTGAGAAGGACCGTGTGCAGCTTCCTAAATATACCACTTTCACACATGTTTGCTTCCTGGAACCCACAGTCTGAATCACCCACCTTCTGACCAGCCTGCACACCTGGTGGAGTCCTCCTACTCAGGCTTCAAATGTCACAGCCCCTGTGAAGTCTGTCCCCACAGAGAGGGAATTCACTTTCTGCCTCTGTGCTCCTGGAGTAATTTGTGCATTTTGCAATTATAGCTCGTATTATAATGAGTTATTTATGTAGATCATGAGCTCCTGAGGACAAGAGCAATGTGTCTTAATCACCTTTGTGGGGCCTAACTACCAGGCATGGTACGTTCCCACCCAGGAGGGTGGGAAAGAAGGGTGGTCTGTCTTAGCTCTCATCTTGTCCAACCCCCTCATTTTACAGATGAGAAAACTGAGTCCTAGACAATTAAAAGATTTTTCCCAAGGTCACACGTGGAGTTAAAGGCTGAGCCAGGACGACAGAGATTCATTTAACCTTAATGAAACACAAAAGCTCATCACTGTTATTAGCAAAGTAAAAATTAGAGATTTATCACTCCCCTCTAATGAATACAGACAAAAATTTTCAACCTTGAAAACATCAGTGAAATAAAATCAGTCTTTCAAATACGGATCCAGTCTCGACATCTGTCCAGAATCCTCAACCTCATCTCTATGGCTTTTGACAAGGGGCACTTCCTTCGAGATTCAGTGCTGACTTGAATCACCGGAAAGTATCAGTGGACAGGGAGGAAGGAAATTCAGGCAGGGATTTAGTGATCTTATTCTTCCCCATTCCATTGTATATTTCACGCTTTAGCAGACAAATCTGCATAGAGTACTGTTCATATCGTCTATTCCAAAAACTCGTATAGGCTATTTTACATTTTTTTCCAAAAACTCCTTTTCAGCCCCATTTACATTTTGCACCTTTTTATTCAAATGTAAATTTTAATAAACACTAGTATAAATATTGCAACAATTTTGCACATGAGCTATCTTGTAATTTACACTCTAAATTTATGTCTTTCGTGGTCTGCGGTATAAATCATTCCATTCTTAGTGATATTTATCTTTTTGCTCTGTATAATAATGGCTTAGGTACCTTCTTTAAAACATCACTTTTCCAGACTGAAACAGCTATCCAGGCTCAGGCTCAAATGATTCACAGACAGAAGAATCGGAAAATAAGTGAGAAGTAGTTTCTGTGCTGTCTGGCTACGTTTTAACCCACAAAAAACTGTGCACATCGGAGGACATTAGCCATAGACATGCTCTCGCCACCCATTACTCTGGTGTTCCTGAGTCCCAACCATACAGAGTGGCCACTCGTAAAAATCAAAGGGCCTCAAATTTAAGTGCGATATTCTCTTTTCAGTCTAACCAACCACAAAGAATTATTCAGGAATCAATCACCTACAACAGTGGTCCCCAACCTCTTTGGCACCAGGGACTGGTTTCATGGAAGACAATTTTTCCATGGACCAGGGGAAGGGGGGCATGGTTTTGGGATGATTCAAGTGCATTACATTTATTGGGCACTTTATTTCTATTATTATTAAATTGTCACTTGCCACTTGCTGATAGGTTTTGATATGAATCTGCAAGCATTTGATTTATTATGGTCTCTGTGCAGTCAAACCTCTCTGCTAATGATAATCTGTATTTGCAGCCGCTCCCCAGTGCTAGCATCACTGCTTCAGCTCCACCTCAGATCATCAAGCATTAGATTCTCATAAGCAGCGCGCAACCTGGATCCCTTGTGTGCACAGTTTACAGCAGGATTCGTGCTCCTATGAGAATCTAATGCCGCCGCTGATCTGACAGGAGGTGTAGCTCAGGCAGTGATGCGCACAACGGGGAGCAGCTGTAAATTCAGGTAAAACTTCCTCGCTCACCCACCTCTCAACTCCTGCTGTGCGGCCCAATTCCTAACAGGCGACTAACTGGTATGGTCCATGGCCTGGGGTCATAGGGACCACAGATCTACACACTCTGAGCTCGGCTTTCCTTGTTGACGACCTACCAACCTAGGCATATTCAAATACCCACGCCACGGTGTTGGGAAGGTAAAGTTTGATAATTTATACAAACATTTTCCCATCCCATCTGCTGATCTGAGAATAAGACTCAGGGCCATCTTTTCTGCTCTCACAGGAATTAGAAATCATGCAAGTACAGAGTTGGAAGTCACCAGCAACCACTGTAGCCACAATCAGGTTGAGCCCAAAGACACCAGGGACACTTGTGCAGAGGAAATGAACTCCTTCAGACAAAGCTCTGCTCATACTCACTTCCCAAGGGAGAAAACCTCAACCACAATCATTCACATGAACAAAGAAAAGCCTGTTCTCCGGCCCCCACCCCCAGTCCCTGGAGCCATTCTGGTCCTATAGATAGATGAAAGGGCACGCATGAGCTGGCGATTCACATGCGGGAAGAAGAAAATAAGAAAGAAGGAATGCACTCAGATTTGCCTTGCTCAGCCCTGATGTCCAATTGCTTCAGTGAGGAATGAGCACCAAGGATCCTTGCCCCTTCCCCCACAGCTACGGAGAGATTCACACCCCAGAGATCGTTAATGCGCTGAGTTCTCCAGAGACAGGGGCCATAAAAATACTAGATTATTTATTATTATTAATAAGTTATGGCAATTAGGCTGGGTGATTCCTAAACGTTGCTGATTAAAAACTTTCTTGAGTGCCACTCATGCACATGGCCAGTGTTTACCTCGATTAAAAAATGATTTAACTACACTCTGGGTGAACCCCTCTCTTGTGCCTGGGTTAATAATTAGCAGCGCACAGAGCCACGCGGGTTAAGTGAGTTGGCTCTCCTTTATTTATCTATTGCTTTGTTTTATGAGGAGAACGGAATGGCAGTCTTATTGCCCATTCAGTCTGCTAGGAATAATTTACTATTTCCATCCACAGTCCATAACTATGGTTAGAGAAACCCTCACTATTATTACAATATCACACTTAGCCCACATCCCACAGCATTACAGATATGCCAAACAGTGAAACTGTGCATGATTTCTATAAAACTGGGGGAGGTAAAGTTACTAGTTCTCAAACAATGTAATCATACGACTCTCTCAATTTTGCTTTCTTTTCTAGGTTAAATTATAGATGAGGGGAGTTTAGTTTCTTGAAAATGCATGCACTTAACTCCCATTTAAGAAGTCTCACCTGGGGAGACAGCTGTCTTGCGAGTCCTCTGTGGTTTGAGCTACAGAAAGAAAATTCCCTTTCAAGTCCAAGTGCTTTTCCTGTAAAGCATTGTGAATTTTACTGGGATCCGACTAACCAGAGCCAAGGAAGGGAACAGCTGGAATAAAGCTGCTTCCTTAAAGACAGTCAGGTTCATCATTAACCAAAGTCAATTTCAAAATCAGCTGAGCTGCCTCCCTCACCAATTTTCAAAAACCAACAAGCTCTGCACATGGATACAAAGAGTAACAGGAATTCAGTCTGTATGCTTCTCCTGCAAATCTCAGTGAATGAAGTGAGTTCTTTTTTTCCATGTTCAAAACTATGGTCCACCAATGCCTGCCCTCTTGTTGAGTACCAGCGCTCCAGAGTAGTTCCGCTTTCAATTTAAAGCCCAGATCAAACACGCGGGTGGGCTTCCCAAAGAGGGCAGGGTTAATCGCTTTATGATCCAGTGCCTTGTCACCACATGATTATGGCCACTGGATCCCAAAGACCTGGGATCAAGTCCTAGCCCCTTACCAAACGGAAACCCAGAGTCACCACTCAACCTCTTGTAGCCTATATTCCCATCTATAAAACGGGGATGATTGGGATTAGCTTTCTCCCTGCCATAGGGATATCACGTGGATGGATGAAGCTGGACAATTTACTCAGCGTGGAGCACGTGAACTTTGCAGTCTGACACTTGGTTCAGTTCTGGCTAGGCCAGCTTCCTAGCCACGGTGGACTAGCTATTTAAACTCTCCGAGTCTCCATTTCCTCATTTGCAAAATGAGGATAATAAAACTTAACCTTCAGAACTCTTGTGAGGACAACCAAAAGCATGTATGTAAAAGCACTTAGCACATGGTGGCTGGTTTATGGCACACGTTGGACAGGTGAAAGTCAATGTTATAATAATAATAAGCAATAGAACAGGCTAACAAAAAACTAGGTCCTAAAGTCAGAGCTGGTCCCGCCTTGGGTTGTGTGATCTTGAGAAAATTACAAAGCCTTGGTTTTCTCATCAGTAACATGCCAGTAACAATAGCTACTTTCTGTGCTACCTCAAATTATCGTAGAGACTAAATGACATAATGTATATAGGAGGACACAATGACTGATATGTGAAAAGTCTTCTACAAATTACAGTATTATTATTCAACAAGCATTTATTGATTGTCTACTATTCGAAAAACCTCTGTGACTTGTATAAGACTATAAAAGGATCATGAGAGGAAAATTCATTCAAATAAAATGAACATTTTAATTCTTTCTTGTCATCCTATAACTACATACCATTGAGAAACCCCAAAGCAATTCTCAAATATTACCTATAAATGAATTATTTTAAGCTTTGAGATCAGAGATCCAATGATGTCCTACCTTCAAATACCAGCGATCTAAGAGCTTGTGATCAGAACCCAGAGGTTCCAGAAACCCAAGGCCTGGCCTTTGGTTTTGGTACCACTCACTCCTTTGACATTGCCTGTCTCCTCGGGATCCGTCACTGTTTCTCAAGACCACCATTTAAGAGGCTCAGTCAGCCCTGCTCTGGGCTTTGACCAGTGCCTAAAGCCGCATTCTCTGGTGGGTAAGGGTCCAAAGAGGTAGGAACCGCATGAGGGCGGCTGATTTGGCAGCGCCTCAGAGAGATCTGCTCTACTCCCTATAGTGGGGTTCTATAAAGAATTGGCCTGAGAGAAGGGTTCTGCTGCTTTATTAAATGAATTAAAGTTTGAACACAACAAACCACTTAAGCAGAGCCCCTTCCTGTCCAGGTGCAGGTCTGCCTCTCCCGGAGCATGGCCAGAGTCCAGAGCTTGGCCTCAGTGGCACCACATGGGGGCTGTGATTAGTTTTCTGTGTCTCCAGAGCCAGACAGCTCGGGCACTCGTGTGGCCACACAGCCAATATCCACGACTCTCCTGCTTCCTCCAGGCAAACTCCGGCAGCTCAAACTGAACAAGCCCTGGTGAGCCTTGGTAACAGTGTTAAGGACTGACCGGAAGGCCACCCTCCTCATCCCCAGCCCTCAATGCCAAAAACAACAAACGTTCTTTAATGCTGGAAGGCCTTTTATCTCACTCTCCTTTTTCCTCTCTGTCTTGTTTTGGATGTAGGCCGAGGAAAGTTCTCTCGTTTTCCTTGCTCCTGGCCTCCTTTCACCTTTTATCATGTTAGATATGAAGACCAATACTTTGCCTGTCACTGTTGTACCTCTGAAGGCAGGCAGTGTTCAGTAAATGTCTTTTATTTGTGGATAAGAAAAAAAAAAGCCCTGAAGTATCTTCCTGCTACATTTTCTAGGGAATGTGCTACCAACATCAATCTTGGGCTGTGCTTATAACCCATCAGCCTACACTGACTTGGAAAGGCAGTGCAAGAGACATGAGCTGGTAAGTCCTACCATTTTTATGGCATTCTATCCCTAGTATATCTCATTCCTAGCACAGAGGGATAAAGCTCTTAACTACTGAAAGAACATAAAAAAATAGATTTAGGAATAATACTTTTTATGATTGCATTCTGTATACTATGAAAGTTATGTTTGAGTCTGCTAGTACTTTATGGGGCTGATAAAGTAGAACAGTATGGCTTCCCAGCTAACGGTATATTTTATATCCATTTAAAATGTTTTCTCTTAGATTGAATTACTTTTTGAGTAATTATAATAAGACTAATCCGGGCTTAATGAATTCATGTACAAATACTTTAGACTGCATTATTAAAATCTCTATGATATGAAACTACATTAAACCCAATCCCTGTAGCAACCAGTGTTTTTCTTTGAAAAGAACGGCATACATGAACTTCTCTGAATTCTTTTGAATCAGCTAACTGAGAAAACATAAGCTGCCACATTAGTAGCCCAAACTAAAGAAGAGGTTGACAAGTAACACTGTGCTAATTTCCCTACACTTGCATCATTGAGTATCAATTACAGTATTAATTAGGAGTCATAGAAAGCATTTTTATTAAGCATCCCCATATGCAAAGGGCTGAAGAGTTGGCCCATCTTCCAGAAGAAATCACATTATAGCTCTGATTAGCAATGACATAAAACCACTATCAGTAAAATATTGAAAGGGAGCCCATGGATATCAAGCCTTATATTCTAAAAAGTCTCCAAACATAGTAGTCTAAATATCTGGATTCTAGTTCGCACTGTAGGCAAAGCCACTCACGTTCTCTGAGATTCGGTTCCTCCATCTGCAAAATGATTTGTACTCGATGATCTCTAAGGTCCCTTCCAGTTCTAAAACGCGATGGTTTTAAGTTTAAAATTACACACATTATATCAAATGGGCTCTCATTGCATATAGCTTATTCGTCATCTTATCCATGCTAAATTACATTCACAGAAAAAAATTTCATTTCTTGCAATTCACATACATCCACAAACACATCCATAACACAGCCTGTGATTTCAAATTTATCCCAAGATATTATCTCGGTGGTAAAGTATTTTTTCCCATTACAGATAAATTATAAGCCATCTGAAACCTTTAAGGTTCTCCTGCCTTCTTGAATCAATGTCTAATCCCCCCACCTACCCACCCAACCTACACTTCCTGAAAGATGCTCTTTCACCTCCATTTCTAAGTCAATGGATTAATTTTATCACACATGTATTCCTCGGCCAGGTCTATGAGATCCAGGTTTTAATCAGATGGGTTTCCCAGTTTCCAACATTCAAATTGAATACTTACAAATATCCAGCAGAATAAATTTCTCTCTTTGCCAGGTGATCATTATCAGGATGGACAACTTTAAAGTAAACCTAAGACAATGACCATCATCATTATTCTGATGGCTTGGCACAAATTACTATCAGGGGAGCTCCCAGGAGCCAGAGACAATTAAAGTCTGAGTTCTGAGAAGCTGCCCCAACATCATGCATGGTGATCATCATGAAATGGCCCCAAATCTTTCAGGAGGAGGTTCAGCGACATGATACATTCTAGTTTGACCTCAGTTTCTGGAGACACAGGTTCTGGCCTGACTCTACTATAAATTGCCTGTATAAACTTGGACAAATCATGTCAGTATTCTGGGTTTCAGAAAATATCTGCAATCTCTTCTAGTTCTAAAGTTCTACAATAAATATTACCAGGATATTTCATTAGGGCCCCTTGCTATATGCTACCAAATTACTTGCACATCTCTCTTTGGCACACTTGTCACTTTCTCTCTCTCTCTCTCTCTCTCTCTCTCTCTCTCTCTCTCTCTCTCTCCAGCTAAGGTAAAAACATCATGATGCCAGGGATGTTTTGTCCATGGTAGTCCACAAGCCCAGGGTAGAATATTAGAGCATAGTAGGCACATATGTTTACAGAGCTTTCTATATATCAGGTGCTATTTTAAGTACATTACCTAGATTGCCTTAATCCTCTCAATTGCCCTAGAAGGTAGTGATTATTATTATCCTTATTTTACAGGTAAGGAAACACAGGCCCAGAGAGGTTAACCAAAGCTGCCAAAGGTCATAGGGAAGCAAGTGAGCTGGGATTCAACCCAAGCAGTTCTGGCTTCAGAGCCCAAATTCTTAACGACTAAGCAACACTGTCTCTCAATGAATGCCCAATTGATAGATGTGCAGAAGATGGACAAGTAATAAATATGTCTCATCCCTTCTAGAACACCCCAGAGAGATGAGTCACATCCATAATACTTTTAATGTCATAATCCCCATGTTTCTAGACCCCCGACTATCTGTGGATTTGGATCCAATTGCAGAAACTGCCTGATGTACATTTACTTTTTTTAAACTTTATGAATTCTCTTTTTTAAAAAGTACAATTGTTTCAGTAGGTTTATGGCAATGGCTAAGGTAGGGAAAGAATGTCAAGCTGGATTAAAAGATGAGAATTCCAAGAAGAGAATAAGGAAAGGGATAACAATACAATAGAAGGAAACACGACCGAGCTACAAAGATGTACACAGCTGCCCTGATCCACCTGCCATCCAACCAGAGTTTATGAAGAGGGGGTCTGAGAGGTGGCAGAAGAGGGAAGAGGTAATACAGTGCAGGAAACACACGTGCGGGCTCTGGAGTCGGAGGGCTTGTGTTTTGATCCTGGCTCTGCCACTAGGAAAGTTAGAGACCCTCTTTAAGCCTCAGCATCTCCATCTGATACACTGGGACAACAGAGATATGGTGCTGTTGTGAAGATTACAGGAGATCAAGCCTGTAAAGACTTCACACAGTGCCTGGCACATAGAAGGCACTTGATAGAAGCAGGTAATTTGGGCGGAGATTTATAAGAGATTAAGTGTCAGGATATCATTAAGATCAACAAAATTCTTTGGCACTCTGGCAACTGTGCTTGTGATGAATAAAATATACAAATGTACATAGCATTTACACTGTTATTAGGTATTATATGTAATCTAGAGATGATTTAAAGTAACTGTATATGAGAGGATGTGCATAGGTTACATGCAAATACAACACCATTTTATATAAAGGGTCCTGGAACCAACCTCACAAGGATACCAAGGGATGACTATACTTGCACGGATTCTAAAAATCAAAAATCAGAGATTTCCAGCAAAAAATCACAGTCTACTCCTATGCCCACCTGCCTCCAGCATGGGATGATGCAGCCCAGGGAAAAAACATAAGAAAACATCTCTAGCGATGGAGAATTCATTTTCTCCTAGTCGTATTGGTCCCTCTGGAAGCAGGATCAATGTTTACCATGTGAGCAAACATTAAAGCCCAGAAGTATTACCCCACACTATCATATAAGTGCTAGTATTTTTCAGAGGTAGTTGGAAGCAAGTAATTAAATGTGAACTCCAGGTCCTTCATGAATCTTTCAGAGCACAGGTCTCTCTTCTGGAAGGTAGTACATTTTCTAAAGTCACCCACTCGCAGGCGTGGGTAGCCAACATCGCTCTTCTCTCTCCGTCGTCCACATCACAGCCATGCGTGGCAGGAATGCATGCTGTGCTGGGCTCTTTGACAGTGAAGCCAAGTATTTCCGGGAAGGAGCGTAGCCAGAGAACTGAGAACACCTTACAAACAACCTCTGCAGCTGTTCAACCTGAAACATTTCCATCCTTGTGGAGAAGAGTCAGCAAGCAGTAAATGTGGTTACTACAGATCATACCCCACTGAGTGCCTTTTCAAGAAAGAAGTGGCTGTTCATATGACAGTGTAAGATTCTTTTAAGCCAATACTATATGATTCACTGGCTCAACACAATCATGAAACGTAAATGTCATTTTCATGAAGTATTTGTGCGACTGGCTTGCCAGGAGCCCCCTAAAAAAAGGATTCCAGCATCTTACAGGGTTATAAAAATTTTAATCATGCTTTATATGTGTGTGTGTATTTTATTTTGTAGAGAAGGAGTCTTGCTATGTTGTCCAGGCTGGTCTTGAACTCCTGGCCTCAAGCAATCCTCCTGCCTCAGCCTCCCAAAGTGCTGGTATTACAGGCATGAGCCACTACACCCACCATATACATTCTACATTTTTTTTTTCAGGCACCATGGTTAACACAGTGTTCCTCCTCCCTAGAGGATGCAGCAATAAGGTGCTATCTTGGAAACAGAGAGCTGCTCTCAATGATAATTGAACTTGGATTTCTTAGCCTCCAGAACTGTGACAAAATAAATTTATGTTCTTTATAAATTACTCAGTCTCATGTATTTTGTTACAGTAGTACAAAGAGACTAAGACAGATGGCTATAATAAAAAGATAGATAATAACAAGTGTTGGCAATTACGTAGAGAAATTGAAACCCTCAAATGCTGCTGATGGGAATGCAAAATGGTGTAGCTACTTTGGAAAAGAGTCTGGCAGGTCCTCAAATGGTTAAATATAAAGTTTATCATATGATTCTGCAAAACAGGTCCACACAAAGACTTGTACACAAGATTTCATAGCAGCATTATTCGTAATAGCCAAAAAGTAGAAATAATCCAAATGTCCATCAACTGACGAATGGATAAAGATAGCACATCCATACAATGGAGTATTATTTGGCAATAAAAAGAAATGAAGTACTAATACATGCTACAATATGGATGAACCTTGAAAACATTATACTAAGTGAAAGAAGCCAGTCACAAAGGACCATATATTGCGTGGTTCCATTTACATGAAATGTCCGGAACAGGCAAATCTAGAGACAGAAAAATCAATGGTTGCCTTGGGCTGGAAGGGATGAAGAGGGTGACAGCTCAAGGTGTGCGAGGTTTCTTTTTTGGAGTAGTAATAAAAACATTCCAAAATTGACTGTATAATGGATATGCAACTCTGAATATACTAAAAGCCATTGAACTGTAAACTTTAAATGGGTAAATTGTATGGTAAACTGTCCTGGGTTTTTGATACATTTCTAATGACTAGCAATGACAACCTCTGCCTCCATGAGCCACAGCTAGGCAAGCCAATCTCTCACAATCGCATCCAGCTCTTCATCCCATGAACACGTCCAAAGAACCACACTCAGGTGCTAGACACCATAGCTAGAGAAAGTCATGCCCAGATGAAAGACAGCATCTGCCCAAGGAGGGTTACAGCCTGGTGCCTCTGTCTCTGCCTGGGCCGGTCCAATACGGTAGCACCTAGACATGGGTACCTACTCAGCACTTGGAAAGTGGGAAATGGGAATTGCAATGTGTTCTAAGTAAAACACAGATACTGGATGTTGGTCGGCAAAAAAGGGAAAATAGCTCACCAATAATTGTTTATATTAAATTACATGCTGACATGATATTTTGGATGAGCTCGGTGAAACTGTTATCATTAAAATTAATTTCACCAGTGCTTTTTAAAAATTTTCTGACTGCGACACTAGAAAATTTTAAATTACAGACGTAGCTCACATTATGTCTCTATTGTACAGCTCTGGTCTAGTACAGATCTTGAACAATAAATAAATCATTGATTCCCCAAGGTTTTGGAGGATTATTTTATTCAGACTTCTAAATGGTAATGAAATTTGAAGTCCACTCAGCAGTTATAAAATGCCTGCTGCTCTGTAATTAAGGAGGTACAAGCGGTTCCTTGTTTGCTGCCCTCTGCCAGTTGGTTCCTCGGACCAGGGTGGAAGACGTTCGGCGTGGCCTTTTAAACATTGGCGTGCCCGGGTCTTTACAAAGCACAATGTTTCCCAAATAAAGCAGGCCCAGAAACTTCAACTGAACCCTTTAAGATGCATGATCAAAAGGGCTGCCTTTTGAAAATGATTAAAGATCTGACTGATGAGAGACCACTATTCACAGAAAGGAAACTTCTTCTCAAAGGGATTTCATCTAGAAGGGGCCTTGCAGATCATCTGTGAGGGTTTCCCTGTCGGCCCACACTCGTGAACCCTACATTGTTGAAGGGGCTTTTTGCTTCTCCTTCCTGAGATTCCTCTTTGATCCACACGTCCAGGGCAAGGAAAACAGAGCTTGTAAGACGGAGGCAAACCCTAAACTTCTGGCTTGGCTAAAACTTTATAAAAATTCCGAGGTACATATTTACCCCAAAAGAGGAAAAAGAACGGACCTCAGATGTGGCAGGCTCTAGTGATCAAGATGTTATCACTAAGTGGCAGAGCCGAGACCCCTACCAATCCGCCTGGTTGCTTCCTCACCCAGCCAGTGACCAGAGTCGTGTCCACTGCCCCTTTCACTCTCGCTCTTTGGAGATAAGAAAGATCTGGAAGTGAAGTTACAGTGCTGGCAAGTGGCAGAGCCATGATTCAAACCTGGACCTGCTTGATCCCAAAGCCAATGCCTTAACAAGCACAAAGCTAGTGTCATTCTTTCAGTCCACAAATGCTACTCCCTGCTGTGTGTTGTGGGAATAGAGGGTTAGAGTGATTTTTTAAAAAGAAATACGAACTAGCATCCTGCCTCCTCCAATGAGACACTCTTAAACTCCTGCATCTATTCGTGTTCAGAATCTCCAGCAGACTGAAATAGAAGATAGTTTTATCAGCTTAATTGTCTCTGTTCTGTGCAATATGGAAGCAGAGACAAAATATCCCAGGGCCCTTAATCTGTTCTGGGCATGTCATGGATCTAGGTGGGAAACGCAGCTCTTAATTCCATATTCTGTCACATTCGATCTGTTTTCCTCCACGTGCTCATGAATGACAGAGCGCACCCAGGACCACGCTTGTGCTAGTGCTTAGGAGGGGCCGTGCATCCTGCTCAGTACTGGGTGTATCCAGAGACAAATATCCACAATCTCTGCCCTCTATGATGTGCCTCAGTTAGAGCCTATCAAGTTATTTTAAAGGGCCTGTGTTTTGGGCAAAGTGTGCTGTAAAGAACAAAGCTTATTTCTGGAGCCAGTTTGTGGCTTGAGACGTCTTCAAATTATAGCAGTTGTTACAAAATGTACCTGACTTAGAGTTTCAAAAGAACTGGCTGTAACAGGGCTATTTCCAGATGGGCTTTTTCAGGGCCTGGGTAATCAAAGCCCTCATTTTCCACTCTCCTCCCACCACCCCCATTATCTCCTAGGCCTGGTAGTCAGTAAGCAAATGGCTGGCTTAGAAAGCCCACAGTGTATAATTTGAAAAGCTAAGGGAATTATGATGGAAATGTCGCTGCAGACCACCGAAAATCTAGAGGCCTCTCATAAAGAGGTTTAAAGGTGTCTCAGTCATCTCCCAGCTAAGGACTCCTAGGAAGCCAGCCAGGATGGCTCCCAAGTGTGGCCAGGAGCTCAAACTCCTTCTCTATCTCTGGCTCTGGTGGGCAGAGTAATTCCCCCCTCCCCAAGATGTCCATGTGCTAATCCCTGGGACCTGTGAACATGCTACTTTACTTGGCGAATGGGACTTTGCAGACGTGACTACAGTAAGAATCTTCAGATGAGAGGCTATCCTGGATTATCCAGCTGGGCCCAACCTAGTCACATGAATCCCTGAAAGTGGAGGATCTCTCCCCCAGAGAGTCGTGATGACAGAAGAAGGGTCAGAGATGCAATGTTGCCGACTTTGAAGATGGGAGAAGAGACCTCGGGCCAAGAACTGCAGGTGGCCTCTGGAAGCTGGAAAAGGCGAGGAAATGGATTGTCTCCTAGGGCCTGCAGAAGGGACACAGCCCTGCTGACTCCTCGATTTTAGCCCAGTGACACTCATACTGGACTTCTGACCTGTAGACCTGAAAATTAATAACTTTGTATTTTAAGCCACTAAGTTTGGGGTAATAAAAAATTAATACACTGGTTATATGCAACCAAACAGTGAGATACTCAGGCAAAGAGGGCAAGTGACCAGGGCAGTGATTAACAGTTAAAGCAGCTGGCTTAACCAACTAGTCAATTTTGTCCAAAAGAAAACTCAAGTATTTCTCAAGAATGACCCAGTCTAAGACAGAACTACAAGTACAAATTGCATCAAAGCACTAGGCCATAGAGAAAGAGCCCAACACTCCGGATTGATTCCACATGCTCTTGTTGGCCCTACAGAATCCTCGGTCCTCGTTCACCTGGGGCTTGCGCAGCACCAACAATAGTGTCAGAGAGACCTCTTCTCATGTGGAAGGAGATCAGGGAGAGGAAAGGTAGTGTGCCCAGAATCTTATTCCTAAAACTCCAACCCTCCCCAACCCTCCTTAGATGCTGTATGATGTGTTCAATGAAGATCAGGTATTTGGAGTGACTCGTGAAGATGAGTAGGTGGCTCCCGTCCTGGGTTAAATATAAACCTATAGACGATGCTTCTATGCAGACGATCAGCTATAGGACTGCCCTTTGCCCAACCCATGCACGTTTTAAGCAAATATGTTACACTATGGGGACCCAGTTAATGAAAGAAGACTGGGTAATTGGCGAGATGGGTGGGCATCCTTCTCCTTTTTTCCCTACTGATGAGATACTAGTTTATCTTAACCAGTTCTCACCTGATATGGATAACTGTGTTAGAGAGGAGGGTGCTCCAGAGTCGTGTATCTGCACCACACCCCTAAGGAGGCTGCCCTTTCCCTGGGTTTCCCTGAGCAAATCCCTGCTGTGTCTTTGACTCAGGATTTTCCAGGAGCTTCTTTTGGTCATTTTGTACTTTACCAAAGGATCCGTCTAAGGGAGTACTCGCCCATCCAGCTGATCGCTTTCTGGAGCATTTTATCTCATCAACCCAAACTGTGTCATCAAATGGTAAATAGGGTAACTGGAGACTTGCACACCTGTCTACAGTGTGGCTCCTAACCAAAGGGATCCCTGACACACCACGGTGATTCTTCACAACCACCATTTCCTGAGCGCCTACTCTACTCCAAGCACCTCATATGAAACTTTTTATTTAATTCTCAGGACATCCCTGAAAGATGAGTATTTCTATCTCATTTTAGGGCTAGGGAGACTGACACAACTTGCCCAAGTTCACTATGATACTAAGGGAAGGAGCTGGATTCAAAATTCGGTCTCTCTCACGCCAAAGTCCAAGCTCTTCTCACTATGGTGAGTGGTTTCTGAGACGGAAACTGTATCTGCTCCTCAGAAGCTCCTGGGAAAGTGCTACCATGAAGATACACATATAGAAAGGCTGTTACAGGTCAATTCTCATTGAAATCTAGCTTCTGTAGCCAGGGCAGGGAAGAGTTCTTGATGAGATAAACAAGAGTGGTTTCAACTCTGGAAGTATTTATTGAGCAACTATTTACAGAGGCCATATATACAGGCAAGCCCGTGCCCCCACCCTCTACTAAAGAAACTAGACACACAGCATACAGACACACACACACACACACACACACACACACGCACACAAAATTTAACATAAGAAAGAGAATAAGTACTTTATCAAAGCTATCAGTGCAAGCAAACAGTCATAGAAATAAGCAGCAGCCAAAACAATGGATTGAGTAAGCTTCAGAGAGGAGGTGCAGTCAAAGTAGAAGCAGAAGGAAAATGCGAGGATGTGGAAACACAGAACGTCTCTGGATGGAAGCAGCATCCTAGTGCTCTTAGGAAAGAAGAGAATGAGGAAGAAGCTGGAAAGGTAGGACAGGGCTAGATTACAGATGGGGAAAGACTTTGAATATGATGTCAAGGAAAGCTGGGACGTTACTTTACATTTCTAATATATTCTTATGTATATTTTAAGCTCACTTCATGGGGAGCCACGAAGACTTCTGATCAGAGAAGTGAAATGTTCATAGCTGAGCTTTAAGCCGATTCCTGAAAAAGACATGGGGATTGGCAAGGGCAGTGGGTCCGTGAGAAGGTGACCAACCAGGCCCAAGACCAGTCCTCATGACTTTGTGCCTAGATTTCTAGTCCCAGCAGGTTCACAAGCTGGCTCCGTGGCATAAACCAAGCGTTCAAACTTCCTGAGCCTCAGCTTCCTCGTGTCTTAAATGATGAGTGGAACTAAATGGGGACTAAAATCACATCCACCCCTAAAATGTTCTGATTCAAAGTTATAAATTTATAAGCACAACAAAAAATGTTCCCTCATATCATGTAAGGCATGAAGATAAGTATTCCTAAGATTACATGGATCTCACTGTGGATTTGAATTATATAAATGATCTAAAGCATTTATTATAATGTGTATATGTTAGGTAAATCCAGGGTAAAGCTCCTTGTTCTCGATGCTGTATTGATTAAATAATGCTTTCCTTTCCTGGTCTTAACAATTATCCCCCTCTTCCCTTTCCCAAATTCTAGACCTTTCTCTTTCGTCTTAACTAAAAACAGCTGCCAATCTTCTCCCAACTCACCTGCTTAGTGAAGAAAAATAATCTGTTGTAATACAACCATAAATTTAAATCCTAACTACAATATGAAAGCTAATGCTCTGTGACAGGCATTACTTCACATTTCCACAACACCTAAATCAAGACCTGGGCACACAAGCTTATTTAAAACTAATTCAACCAGGTTGTGAATCAACTGCTCTTCCTCCTGCAAATAGAACTATTGTGGAAGAATCGTCCTTAAAATGTGGCCATGTCTACAGCAGACAAGTAGATGTTATTACTGGGATCGAATTGGGAGCCCCGTGTAGAGAGGGCAAAGAAGAGAGAAAGAAAGGAGAAGGGGACCTCTCTATTCCTTTCTCAATGGCTCACTTTCTCTTCTTTCCAACAAATAATCTGATAATTCAAACCAGGGAGAGTTTCAGGTAAGAGTTCTGCCCCTTTATGTCAAACTATCCAAACTTAGATAGCTGGACTCTGGAACCTACTATAAAATAAACAGGTTAAAAATTAAACATATTCCGCACTATTTAGAAATAATGTGAGCCAAAATGCCAGTGATTTCATCCTCCCGGGGAATATACATTACAGGATGTAATTTGGCAGCCCTCCAAGAATTTGTCTTAAATAGCTGTCGGGTGATTTAAAGAGATGAGAATTTTAGTGCCTTGACTTCTCTTTAAATATACACCATTTGAATGAATCCATTTGTTGTAAATATCAAGGCATTGTGTTTAAAATTTCATACCTAAAAAAAAAAAGTTCTAGTCCGTGTTTCTTCAAACTTTTTAAGATACTTAAATGATTCCTAATTTTTAAAAAAAAAAAATACTAATCCTGGTGTTTAATGATGATAAAGGACTTGTCTATTTTTGTAACAAATCACCAGAACAAAAAGCTATTATGGAGTAATTAAACACCACACTCGGCATAGATACAGAGAAAAGAAGAATTGCAAATTATTTTTTACAGCTTGTTCTGAAGTTTTCTGAAGTGGAACTCATTTTAATCATTAAATTCCTCAGAGGTGTTAAAAAGTAATCAGGAGGGTTATGTGATAACCTCCCATTCCAGGGCTCCAAAGCCTCAGATCCTCCCAGGGTCTCCAACTAAGCATTGTCACCAGGCTGACATTGTCACCAGGCCCCATCTTTGATAAGCCCATTCAGAGATAACTGCAGGGAAGCCCACTTTTCATGTGTTTTTCTGTTTGGGTAACTCTTAATGGGGGCCACAGAGATCTCTGACCTTTAATTAAATATAGTTTGCTAGTTCGGTCCAAAGAACAAGTTATTTTAAGCTCAGGCCTAAATCAGGATTCTAACAAGCCACTTTTACTTCTTTCTTGTTATTTAAAAGGTACGATTAGTTTTAATTGAGTTAATCAGCTTTCTGAACACACTTGGCAGTATGTAAGCATATTAAAATATAAGGATTCCCTGCCTTAGAGAGTTCCCAAGATTAATTCCCAGCATCTCAGAGCAATCGAGTTAATGATTTCCCCACACAGACACTCTACGCGACACTGCCACAGCCCGGCCTGCTTCAGCGGGGATGCAGAGTCCCCTTGCTTTGAACACCAGCAGTTCACCATCCTCTCCTGTGACCAGAAGCTCCTCTTAGTCACCTGTCCCCTCTCACCATCTCCCCAGGGCCAGGACTCAGTAGGTGCTCCCAACCTATCAGCATCTTCCTCTATCAAGGGCATCTGGTTTGGCCCAAATGGCTTACTCTTTCAAACCTGAGCAATCTAAATACTTTGGTTTCTTTTAACAAACACACTACTTGATTTCCCATCCCCCACCCCCCGCCAATACAACTTATGTATAAAGGCCCATCTTACATAAAAAGCTGGAAAAAAAGAATTATTTTCCTTAGACACCATTGAACATGGCTTTGGGAATGAGTCTGTCATTTACCATAATCGATGTTCCTTGAGGTGGATGACGGGAATGGTCAGGTGCATATCAATTCATTTTTGGATACGGTTCCTTTTGTCTCTTTCCTCCACTCCTGGGTTGAATGAGCATTTTTAATCTCTTTACTCTTTGGGAGAAGGCAGAACTGTACTTATATTTACAACTCTGATGCACGCAGGCTTTTTGTGCTAAATGAGAACAGAGCTCAGACTATCTGATTGTCTTTGTTGTTGCCTTTCAAGGAAAATGCCTACAACCAGTTTCCTTTTTTCCCCTTCAGTGAAACTTTTAAAGTCCCTGGAAAAACTTCTAGTTACGGGAACCCATTCAATTCTCATCTGGCTCAGGTCAAACTCCTCTTAGTGAAATGAAGGAACAAATATACAGAAGAAACCAGCTCCCACTGGTGAGCAGAAATAGGGCCTCGAATCCTAAAATGTGGCCAGCCTTTTCCACCAGGGACAGGTGTTTCTGAATCCTGAGAATGTAGCTTAAACTTAGGACACAAAGCAAAAGAGACCTCGCTCAAGGGAGGTCCATTCATTTGGATCCAATTTAGCTAATTCTTCATAGACGTGGGCCTGTAAACCTAGCCATCGCCCTCTGGTAGATCACTCGGAGGCCTTGGGCAATGCATTTGTCTTCTTAATGTCCCTCTAGTATATACAAACATTCTGCATTGTAAATTACATTACTTACATACAAAAAATGTATTACTCAGGGCCACTGCATAGAGCCCTGAGGTGGAACAAGGACCTATGCCACTAATCTGGGGTGGAACTGAGAAACTCTCAATATTTGAGCACCAGATCCACTCAGTCAGGGATATCTACACCTCTCTCAGGGAGCAAATAGCCAAACCTAACGATACCCCCGGAACTGGTTTGCCAAGGCCAGTCAAAGGGAAGACAGGTGTTACTAAAATGGCCACTGCAGTTTGACCAAAAACTTAAGGGTTAGCTAGAGTATCCCCAGGCTGTTAAAGTGCCTATTTCTGATCCAAAAGTTTCTCTTCATAAGAAATGAGTCTCAGGGTGCATAGTCCCTCTTTCCCTAACAATGAATAAAATGGTGTTGACAACATCTAATTGGATATCCAAACACCTTGCTAAAGTCCTGCACCGAAAGCCTCTGAGCGCCGAGAAATACCATCACCACCCACCCCCAGTCCCTGGAAGATCCTACTTGTGGCTACCCCACATCGAGTGGGAGTGAGGGTCCATCACAGGGAGTGGGGGTCCAGCAACTGCCCCTCCCCAAAGCTGACGAATGTCCATTCCACCTGTTATTGACTGAAGGTCTGTGTTCCCCCAAAAGCCATATGTTGTATCCCTAACCGCCACTGCGATGGTATTTGGAAGTGGAGGCTTTGGGAAGTAATTAGGGTTAGATGAGGTCTTAAGGGTGAAGCCCTCATGATGGAATTAGTGCCCCTATAAGAAGAGATACCAGAGAGCTTGCCTTCTCTCTCATTCTCTGAGCCCACACGAAGAAGAGGTCATGTGAGCCCACAGCAGGATGGTGGTCACCCTCCTGCAGAAAAGAGGCCTCGGCATTCTGCCAGCACATTGATCTTGGACTCCAGCCTCCAGAACTGTGAGAAATAAACTTCTGTTGATCAAGCCACCCAGTCTACAGTACGTTGTTATGGCAGCCCCAGCAGACTAAGACACAGCCTCTCTGTGAGCTTTGTCACTGCCCTTCAGGACAAAGGTCACCTCTTTTCTAACCAAAATCACCTTTGCTTTGGCAATCACCATGAGTACATAATCAGCTGGCCACGAACGTGGGTGCCCCCAGCGCCCAGTGAGAATGACAACTCCAGTTCATGGTGCCCAAGGGGGTCTGTCCCACATTAGTGGGACCTGCACTGCCTGCCATGCCTTGCCAACTCTGCTCTGCCCCAATCACTTCCTTTCCACCCTGAAGCCAATGCCTTTGCCCAGAACCACAGAACTGGAAACAACTCCCTTTCAGCAGAGAAAGGAGCCTGGGGTGGAGGTTGTCAGTACCTTCTCAGATACAAAAGGGGAAAAGTGGATGCTGTTTTATATTTATAAAAATCACCAAGAAAGAACAAATCACTGTGAATAAAAGCTAAATTAATGTGGTTCCTGCCTCCCAGGAGGCAGGCAGTCTGAGAAAACACAGACCCAGAAAAAAATGATTAAAAGCAGGCAACTAATGAGAAATACTGAATAAATCCCCAATATATATACAAATTAAACATACACCATGTGTCTCCCATGTGAGGGAAGGGGCATCTGTTAGGATTAGAGGAGCAACTGTTAGGATTAAAGAGCACATTTATTTAATCAAGAAAGGAGTTGAAGAAGGAAAAGAGAAGTCATAGGTACAGTCTGGTCACCACACTCATGAGGTTCCCTGTCTTCCCCCCTCCCCTCAAAACACTGAGGTACAACCTCATCTGTGCTCCCAAAGCATTTCGTGTCTTCCCCCCCACAACACTGGTGTTTCCTGTGATTATCTGTCTTCTCCACTAAACAGGAAAAGTTTACTTCTTTTTACAACCGCGTTCCAACACTACCACCCCAACTGTGATAGTAAAAACATAACCTGAGTGCTTATTTTGAGCCATGTCCTTGGGATAAGAACTTTTAGTCCATTGTCTAAAGTTTGTTTGAATCCTCACAAACTTACGAGGTAATATATTTATATGGTTCAACAAATAAAACCATAAAAAGGTACATGATGAAAAGTCTCACTTCTACTCCTGTCCCCTATATGCCGAGTATCCATACTGCCCCCACATATAATTATCATTATTCTTAGTGTCTTACGTATCCATCCAGAGTTTCTTTATGTATACATAAGCCTCTTTTTTATAGATACAAAGCTAGCATATTCTATAAACTGCTCTGCATTTTGAAATTTTTACTTGGAGATCTTTATGTAAAAAGCTATCACACACTTTTTTATGGCTGTATTGTATTCCACTCTGTGGTTGAACCATAAAAATATTTAACCACACCTCTACGGATGGACACATGGTGTTTTTATTATTGTAATTTTACAGATGAGAAAACGGAGGCTCAGAGAGGTTAAGGGACTTGTTCAAAAATTACACAGCTGGTACGTGGCAGAGAAAAGATTCAAGCTGAAGTTGGTTAGAGTCCAACCTAGGCTCTTAAGCAATTTGCTATATTTACTGTCTGGCACAATGCCAGTTATGCAGCAGATACTCAATACATACTCGAATAGATTAATGAACCAACAAACTAAAGACGGGGGAAAAAAAAGCAAGAGAAGAGAGACTCTGCTCTTTCTTTTATACTTCCTGTTCTTTTTCCCTCTACATCCACACCCACCCACCCCTGTGTATTATCAATGCAGCAGAACAAAGAAGTTTTCAGCCATTCAGCATCCTGCAAAGACCTGGGTCCTGCCCAATCCTCACATTTAATCCCACCTAAATCCTGGATCAAGAACATCCTAGAATGTATGCAAGCTTTGCCTTTGCTGGCCAAAAGCCCCAAAGCTCTGTGCAGCAAGGTCACAAGGGAGTGGGAAAAGGGGGTTCCGGGGGGCAAGCAACACCTGTGCTTCAGTTCCCAGCATCACACCAACACATCGGAGCTGAGCGTCAGTGTGGATCAGACACCAACTTTCACTCCTCACTTGGGGGCTTGCCGTGCTGCTCTCCCTCAAGCAGGCAGACATCCTGGAAACCTTCAACTCCTTCCAAGTGTGCCATAAAGCTGACACACGGAGCCTCGTTTTTACTCTGTGTTTTACATTAGGCTCAGCCTTCCAATAAATTTAACACCGGAATTATACACAACATTAAGTGCATGCAAACCCAGATGATTTCTTCACAGGCTCTTTTGTGAGCAGCTGCTGGGAAGGTGCAGCGTTCGACAACAGGAAAGCCGTGTCTTTCAACGGGGCAGGCCCTGGGGAACACAGCCTGCAAGGTAACCTCCTGGTGACCTCGCAAGGTATCAGAAAGGTTTACTTCGTCTGACTTGTAAGTGTTAGAAGAACATTGCAAACTTTGCCATCTGCATTCAGCCTGCAAGCCCCTCAAAAGACATGGACCGTCTGCCTTCACAAGGGCCAGACTTCAAACAACTCAGAGTGTGCATGTCACGTATATTTACATATGTGACATACACCATTCCCGGTCCACCGTTTCTGTGTATGTTCCGTATACATATGGGATTTCTGCAGAGCAGGTGACTGATCAGAAAACACACACCTATCTTTCCTCTGACACTTTGCTGTCATGATGGATAATAAGAGATATTTATTTAACAAGGGCTCAGAATTACAACTTAATTGGTTGTAATCTGCTCAATGAAGGAATAATGTCCTCTGCAATTATACTAATCTAATCCATTTAATCTAAAATCTATGGGACATTACAGATTTTTCTGAAACAGAATATTTAAATCTCTTCCTCCACATTTAACTTTCAACTATGGATATGCTAAACAAATGGTCATTCCTTTTAAATGCTATTAATGTGATATTAAAAAAATCTATAATTTTTGCCCATGTTGAAGGCTAGCTTGTTAGCTATAGGATTAGCATTTGCAATTCCCCTAAAGTGAAAAACTTTTAAAGCTTATGTATTTGTTTCCAGTTCCCTCAACTGGGCTCACACCGAAATGTGCAGAATGGAAATCTCAAAGCAGGAATATCATGTCCAGCTACATTAGAAGCAAATGAGAAAATGCATTTTACCAAGGTGACCAGAGACAGAGAAATACACATCAATTAGCCAATCAATGAACAAACATGTTCATTTTCATTTGTGGGTTTCCATTTAAAACATTTATATGTATGGTCTTCCTAACACATCACGTTGATAAATTCTGTTCAAACAAAGCCTGTGTCTAAACACTGTTAGGCTTTGCGTGACTTGTATTTCTCAGGTTTCATATATAGTCAAAATGCAAATCACGACGGAAAAATTTCTTGACATTTTTGTTTTATAATTATTATTATCACAGTGAAATTCTAGTGGGGCTTTGCCAGATATATATCAGGGGTAAAAATCTTTTTAAAGTAAATCATTATAAAATCCCTTTCCTTTATACCATGTTGGAAGTGCAGTGTCTAAAGGTCTTTGGGGAAAATAAATAATGGAAATTTTGTTATTGATCTCATGCAGAGGCAGTGAATCTAATGAGTTATTGTTATTTTACCCACAGCAAATAGTATGAGGTCCAAAATAATAACATTCAATTAAAGAAAGCAAGCCAGATAGGATGGAAGATAAAAACATAACTTAACAATGAATTCCTTTCGCTACTTCCTAAATACTAATTTAGTCTGTTATATATTTAGAATGAAATTCTTTTTAAAAAGTAGTTTCCCATGCCACAGTAATAATTACAATTATTATTTATCTTGTGATAGACAAGTTATCATCTTCAACAAAAGGAAGTTGCCGATCTTCATTAAAAGATAATTTACACTTGGGTTTTTAAAAAAACTCTAACAACAAAAGCCTTTAACTGATAGCCAAGTCTTCTAGATTAACCAAAATTTTTGAGTTAAACCTGAACAAAACTATGAAAGCAATTGTGAATGTGTTGCACAACAGAGCCCTGTTAACATGGCTCCTCATGACATGAATCGAGGGTCCTCAGACTGAACAGTCACAACATGTCCCTCAGAGCTTAACTAGATCCAGGACATCACAGTAATTCGCAGAGGGACAAAGGACATCTGCAAGCAGGTGTTCATCCAGTTTCTCTATGATGTATTACAAAAAACGGGAAAACATTGCATTTTAAAATTCTATATCTGGTTCATCAAGCCACCAAGAAAATCCAAGTGGCTGTTGAGCTTTAGGAAGCAGCTGGTACAATCTTAAATCTTCAGGACAAAGCCCACACTGTTTCTCCACAGGCTGACCTAACGCACCCTCCTCTTACGCTCATCATGGTGGCCGAGCTGCTCCACTGCTCGGGTTCCTGCTGGGTGGGAAGATCTCCCGACACCACGCTCAATGGCTCCACTGCATCCCAGCTTCTCCCTTCCTGTAGCTCATCCCCCTACATGGTGAAAATTAACACCAGATCCTTGGCACCCATTATCTATTTTCTTTCTTATAAACAGTTACAAAATCGCACGTACGAAGAAACATTTTATAGAAGTGGACTTGTCTTAAAAAAGGGTTCGAGTCCTACCATTTCTCAAAAACCAAAGACTCTAAAGAGTAAACGAATCATTTTGAACCTTTGTGCTTGAAGAGCACCTTATATAACACTTGGGCAGAGGAAAAAGAAGGCCCCCGAGTATGTGGGAAACGACTAGAAAGGGTTCAACGTGAAGAATCCCTGCGCTATCTTCTCTCCACTCACCATATGGCACCACAGTTAACTGTGAACCATTCGCCCCTCAACTGCTTGCTGAAGGGAGAAACTAAACCTCACGTGTCTCTGCAACCTGGCATCCCACACGGTGCTTGGCATACAGTGGGCTGTCTAAGGAGTACGCGAATGGATGGCAGTTAACATCCAGAGTGCTCACTCTACTACCGGGATGATACAAAGCATTTGAATCTTCAAAACAGTCCTATTAGGTAGACACAATTAAGATCATTCCATTTTACAGATAATGAAACTGAGGCTTAAAGAGGTTACGATAACCCAGCTAAGACTTGTGGAGTCGGGATCTGAAACCAGATCATCTGCTCCAGACCCTGTGCTGTCAACTAATGTACAACATGCCTAACAGATGAATGAAACGGCCCTCAATCCTCAAAAACAAGCCCTTATTTTAGATGCACCTATTTTCACACAGTAGATACTTTAGAATTTCATAATACATTCGATTTCTAAAACGTGGGGTTTTGCAAGACAAAACTCTCGGATATCGAAGTGACAGTGTCTTTTGCCAGAAGAATGTAAAGAACTTTTAAAACCAACAACCAGGGGAGAAAACCAATTCACACATTTCCAAGAACCTGTCACCAAGAGGTTCATGGTCCCTGTGCTTTCGTCCAACTATCTTGTGAGCATTTCAAATTGCCTGGAAGAGACTGAGA
Organism: Propithecus coquereli; assembly: GCF_000956105.1. Taxonomy (NCBI): domain Eukaryota; kingdom Metazoa; phylum Chordata; class Mammalia; order Primates; family Indriidae; genus Propithecus; species Propithecus coquereli. The sequence continues at coordinate 489,151 of NW_012154618.1, read as the reverse complement.
AAACAGAGAGGCCTTGGAGAACCAAATCTGTCAAAACAAATCTCAACCACACGATTTCACAGTTCTTATGCTGCCTTCATTCTGAGGCAAAAATGCAGGGTCTCAGAAGCCTCCGAGCTGTGTGTCTGCATCATCTCCCTTCCCCATGTGAGCACCCTCACCTGATCCAAGCAGCAGTTCCACGAGTATTAATACTTATTGCCACATGATGCAGATGAGTCTGGGAACGGAATTAAAATGCATTGGCTGAGGTTCCACCTTGGCAGTAAACAGAGGTTCATCAGAAACAGGTACCATCTGGAACTGATGGGATGGTCAAATTGGATATTTTTCTAAACATGGAAGTATTTCCCATGCTACTTGTGATTTTTAGACACAGGTGGAGACTGAAAGCTTTTGTTATGTGCAGGATTGAGTAGCACTGGTTGGATGACTCCTCTATTTGTTCTAGAGGCTAGCTAGAAATGTCATGAGGTCCAGAAAGAAGTTTCAACACTAAGGTAGAAAAACCAACTGGCTACCCAACCATTCTCACTGGCAAGCAGCAAGTAATAGCCAAGAATCCTAAATGTGAGCTGAAGTACACAATCCCTAAGCGAGAGTTGAGATCTTGCAAAATGGTTATTTCCCAAAGGGAGCTATAAAAAAAAAAAAAAAAAGTTGTCAATCATAAAACAGCTGTGTTTACACATACAAAGTGAAGTGGAAAAACTCAGGCAATTACCCAGATGATTTTAATCAAAACATCCCCTCAACTGAAATATCCAGAAAATTGAAGATATAATACGGGGGATTCTTATTTTTTGGCTTGAATTATCCAGATAATTGCTTCATCTCCCCACTATTCTTGCTTAGACATAGCCTAAAATCTGTCCTGTGACTTGGCAATTAAAAGTACAATTATTTGCAGATGCACATACTTAGGGACACAGTGTCTATGGTTGCAATTATGTGCAGATGTAACTCAGCATAGACCAGAGTCAAGTCTAAAGTTTTGGAAGCCTATTTTGAAAATGGGTCTATAAACAGAGATAATTCCTTTTAAACTCAACCTGCTATAAAGAGGTCCCTTAAGCAGGTAATGACAGTTTGTCCCCAAAATACTAAACCATATATAGTAAAACATATCATAAAAGTACCGTACTTTGATTTTTTTTTATTTCAAAATATTAAGGAGGTACAAATGTTTTTGGTTACATGGATCATTTTTGTAATAATGCTTGAGTCCCGGCTATTGGTATGCCCATCACCCAAATAGTGTTCACAGTACCCATTAGGTTGGTTTATTGCCCTCTTCTCCCCTTCTCCCCGCTCCCCACCCCCCCGGTAGCTTTCCATGAGTTTTACTTCCCTCTGTGCACATGTGTGCTTGTCGGTTAGTTCCAATCTACTTTGATTTGATTTTGAGGAAAGAAGGCATCCACAAAAACAGAGTTTTTAATAACAAAGAGTCCCTGAAAAAAACTGCCCCCTTTTTTGCTTCAGAAACCACATTTACATCAAATACATTTTTTTCTTCTTTTTTGTTGTATGCATTTAAGGTGTACAACATGATGTTTTGATATATATAAACATAATGAAATGATTACCACAGTCAAGCAAATTAACATATCCATCTAACAGGTTTTATTTAGTCAACCAGAAGAACTACCTCCCTTCTAAATATCACTTCTTTTCATCTTGATTTTTGAATGATCTACTTTATCCCCCCTGCCAAAAAAAAATTTTCATCATTTTTCTTATGTGGCATTTAAAATCTTGCTATATTTATTTCCTATAAATTTAACTTATTTTTGAATATATCCTCCAACTATAGAATATATTCAAATATTTGTATCACAAAGGAGAAGCAGAGAATGCCACTAACTCAAATTCAGCCCCAAACCATAAATTCATTTTAATTAAAGATATTTGATAAGCACCCATGCTGAAAGAAATGAAGAGGGGAGGGAGGGCACCAAAAAAAAAAAAAAAAAAGAATTATCTTTTACAGAGAAATTAAAAATCGCAGGAAGAATTTAATAACCCAGGAAGGTCTCTAGAAACCTTTTATCTAAGCATGCTGCATAAATTTGGTACTTCTCATTTCTGGTCAGTATGGTAACCTGAAGTAATATAGGTATACAGATACCCCTCTTCATCCTTCCAAAAAAAAAAAAAAAAAGGAAAGAGAAAACAGAGAAAATACTAAATGTAATATGACAAAAAAATTTTTTTTGAAAACAAGAAAAAACTGGAGAACTGGGCACATAACTATAAGGCAATAATTTTCAACCTGGGATGCACATTTAGAATCACCTGGGAGCTTTAGAAGACTCTCTCTAGGGGCGGGGTCCAGGTGTCAGGATACCAGAGCTCCCAGGTGATTCTACTATGCAGCCCGTCTTGAGAACCACTGTGACAAGGCCATGAGGGAGCAGCCACCGTAGTCACAGGCTCTTGTCCAGGAAACTCTCACAGAGCTCCCTGCATAAAACCAGTGGCTCAGAAGATACACGTCTTGAAAACAGGCCCAAAGTGTCTTTGCTCACCAGCCTGGGGACAGCAAACAGAAAGAAACGCGAATCTTCTAAGAGTGCAGTCCCAAGGACATTCCCCCATGGTGTGAGGAATTCACTTAAAAATGGCTCTGCACCCATGAAACCTGCAAGGCCCCGGCAAGAAAATATAGACAAGGTTGCCTTAAAGACACGATGTAGGACTCCTAGGGAAAGTCATTGTCACTAAAGATGAACTTACAGTTGAAATACTAAAACACATAACAACAAATGGCCTTGATAGAGTCCTCAGGAGCAACACATGGGAGAAAGAGATTACAGGTAAATCTGAAAAGAGGCTTTAAAATAAGTATGTTCAGTGAGATAGAGAAGAAATCGAAACCACAAGAACACATCTCATCAAAAATAAGAGGACTTTTTAAAAGATATAGGAATTCTAAAACTAAAATATATAGGTGCTTAAGTAAGTAACTCAATATATGTGTTCAATGAAACATACAAGAAGACGGAATTAAAGACCAGGAAGACAGACCCGAACACCTTACCCACAACGTACATCAGAGAAGTACAGAAATGGAAAATATGAATCCAAAGTTATGAGAAATGGAGTAAAGAATAAGAAACTCTGTCTGACAGAAGTTCAAAAGGAAGAGAATCGAAAGAATAAAGAAGTATTAGAAGAGATAATCAGAACTAAACAAAAACACAAGTATTCACGTAGGAAAAAAAATTACACTTCATGCCAAACAGGAGAAATTTAAAAAACAAAAAACCATGCCTAAATATCAGTGAAATCAGTAAACAGAAAACAACAGGAAAACCTTGAAGTATTAGAAAGAAAGAAAACTGAAAAAATAGCACAAAGAAACAATAGTTAAACATAACAGACTTTGCATCAGCAACAACAGATGCCAGCTGGCAGTGGAATAATATCGTAAAAATGCTAAAAGAAAATAATTGCCAAACTAGAATATTATACCCGAGTAAATTATTATTCAAAAATGAAGAGTAAATAAAGACATTTTCAAATGCAAAGACGCAGTGAAACACATATCTGAAAAAGGGTTTGTATCCAAAATAAGCAACGACCTTCTAAAACTTAACAGTAACTCAGTTTTAAAAATGGGTAAAAGATCTAAACAGACATCTTACCGAAGAAGATACACAGATGGCAAATAAGCATATGAAAAGATGTTCAGCATCATATGTCATCAGGGAATTGCAAAATAAAATAAAACAACCATGAGATCCAACTATACACCTATTGGAATGGCTACAATCCAAAACCCTGACTCCAAAACCCTGACGATACCAAATGCTGATGTGCAGGCAGAGCACCAGGAACTGTTCACTCACGGCCAGTGGGAACGCAAGACAGTGCAGCCACTTGGAAAGATAGTCTTGGTAGTTTTTACAAAGCCAAACATAGATTTAAAATACGATCCAGTGAGCACACTGCTAGGTATTTACCCAACTGAGTCAATAACTTAGGTCCACACAAAGAAAATGGAACACAAATGTTAAAACTGTATTCATGATCTCCCAAAACTGAAAGCAGCCAAAACTGGAAGGAGCACATCCTTCAGTGGGTGAATGGATAAACAAACTGTGGTACATCCATACAATGTAACACAATTACCCAGCCATTGAAAGAAGGGAACTACCAAGCCACAAAAAGAAACTTTAAGTGCATATTGCTAAGTGAAAGAAACCAGTCTGCAAGGCTGTGTGATTCCAATCATATCACGTTCTGTAAAAGGCAAAACTACAGGGGCAGTAAAAAGATCAGTGGTTGCCAGCAACTCAGGGGAAGAGGAAGGATACACAGGTGAAGCCTGGGGGATTTTTAAGGCAGGGAAACTATTCTGTATGATACTGTAACGGTGGAAACATGCCCTTATATATGTCAAAATTCATAAACTGTATAACATAAAGAGAAAAGTGAATGCAAACTGTTGACTTGGATTAATAGTAACATATCAGTACTGACTCATTAACTGTAACAAATATGCCACACTAAAGCAAGATGCGAATAATAGGAGAAATTGTTGGGGCAAAGGGTATATGGTAATGCTCTATACTATATGCTCAATTTTTCTGTAGATCTAAAACTGTTCTAAAAAATATATTCTTATAATTAGAAAAAGGAAAAGAAAAAAGACAATGATTACTGTGCATAGACGCTTTATGAAATAACTATTAAAAGATAAGCATCAGCAAAAATGACACTCAATCCAGAGAGATAAACAATGAAGTGGGTTAATGTTAATAGTAAACTAAAAGATGTAGTGACTCTTTAAAAGCAAAAACTAACTTCGAAGGATTTAAAAACAAGGTGAAAATGTGCATCCCCTTGTATGGTATGTGAATTATATCTCAATAAAGCTGTTACCAAAAAAAATGTGCATGCCTCATAACCCAGTAATTCTATTTCTAATTATAAATTCCCCCTATATGTGCAGAGAGACCAGAGTAAGAACATTACTGCAGCATTATTTGTAATTTCAAAAACAAGTAAATGATCTAAATGTCCAACAGGAGTGGAATATTGTTCACGGAAATATGTATGATAAAGCATAAAATGAAGACAGGATGATCGACAGCTCCATGAACACTGAATTCTGGAGAGGCAGAGATGTTCAGATGAGCAAAAGACATTTCAAAGTTAACATGTCCAAAATAAATCTAAGTTTACACTTTCTGAAGCAGAAATATCACTCATCACCTCCGCCCCCTGCCATCTTCCCCACCTTGGAAAATGGTGCTATCATTCACCCAGGTAAATGACAGCACCAAAAACTCCTAGAAGTCATCCTTGGCTTCTCTCCTATTTTCACCCCCATCCCCATCCATCAGTACATCCTGTGGGGCCCTTGAATCACTAACCCACATGCGAGCCCCTATTGGCTCCGGAGTTAAGGCTGCAACAGCCTTCATTTTCTGCTTCTCCTCTCGCATGTCTACAGTCAAGAGAGTCTTGTAAAACATAAATAAGATCATGACATTATCCTCTTCCACTCCTGTAGTCCCTCCGAGAGCTCTGCATCACACTTGCAACAAAACCTGAAGTCAGCCACTTCTGGGCCCAGGCTGGCTCTTCCAGCCCCCACTTGCTTGGTTGCGTTCCACTTGTCATCCAGCTCCTTGGACCACCTGGCTCTTTCCACCGTAGTCTGGGCACTGGCTGGTCCCTCAATCCCAAATGCTCTTTACTAGCCTTCACAAGACATGTGACCCTCATTTCGCTGTGTCAAATGTCTCACCAGAAAGAGTTTCCTCTATCTGAAATAGTCCCCAGCCCTTCATTCTCCACCTTCTCCCCTCCTCTGCTTGTCTTTATTACACACTGACTTATCACGTCTCCCCCTCAGCAGAACATAGGCTGCACGAGGGCAAGGATTTTTCTGGCTTGTTCCTCACCGTATCCCCAAAATCCTACCCCAGAGAAGATACTCAGAAAATACTTGTAGCATGAACCACGTATGCAACGATAACTTTAAGTAGACTTCAACTTTACCTATAATAGTTCCTTTCTAAAAAGATAGGAGGGAAACAGTTACATCAGTTCATTCTGGGTGATGCATACACAGGTCTTTGCTGCAGTCCTCTTGACTTTTTGGATATTTGACATGAAAGCATAATCCCCAGACAACTGGGGAGCCCACTGTGTGTTCTACAGGCAGAATCCGCCCAGATCTGCAGTCCTGCACTTTTTCCAGAATGTGGCCTGGGTGGGCAGGGGGAGTGGGGAGAGCGAGGCAGCAGCCTCAGAGCTGGAGACCATGGGCTCCTGGGGCTTTGCCTTCCACTTGCTATGAGGCTGGCGCAAGTCACCTCCAACCTCCAGGCCTGAGCTGCATCTCCAACATGCCAGCCCCTCTCTAATCAAGGGGAAGAGAAGTGGCTGTTCCTTTCCCTGAAGCTTTAAGGGGCATGAAGGGGATGCTCTGGGAGGAGATGCGGCCGGCCTCAAGATGACCTCAAATCTCCAACAGGTAGACAGCCACTGACAATTCACGTGTCACCTTCTACGGTTTAACCAAAAGGTCCCTCAGGCTCCTTCTGGTTCCACAGTGCTAAACTTATTATTGTTTCAAATTGTCTTGAATCCATTCTCTTCCCACAGCTGAAGGAAAGTTAAAACAGCCGAAAGCAACTTGCTTTTGAGCTGTGGAGCTTGCAAAGCATTTTGCATGTGTCATCTCCTACAAGCCTGCCAACAAGTCTACAAAGTACCTAGAGCAGATATGACTACAACCCTCATTTCACAGTCGAGGAAACCAAGGCTGGGAGTGTTAAGGGGCCAGCCTAAGAGAATGGGGTTCTCTTTGTAAAACAAGTGAATTAAATCTCTAATATGCCAGCACTTGTGCTCTGGGGCCTTTTGTCCCCAGCTGGGTATAGTTGGTCCTTCTCAAATGTGACAATGACGACAGTGGGCTGAGAAAATCATGCAGGCCCCACAGATCCTGCCACGGTGCATTCCAAGGTTTAGGTGCCCAGGCCAAGTCTGCAGGCCTGTGCCACAGCTGCCACATGCCCCTGACCTCTCCGGCCACTTCCTAACCAGCCCGAGATGACTTGCCCTGTCTCACCTCACACTGGCCTCTCTGGCTGCTCCTTGATACCACGCAACCTTGGCCTTTACTCCTGGAGGCTGGCGGGGAGGCCAAATCGGCCATCGTCTGCATCCCACACACAGATTCACAAGGAGAAGCCACTGTCAGAGTTTAGAAAGCAAAAACGCCAAAGTCACTTGGATGGTGGGGCAGAGGTCTGAGAAGGGGCCCCGGATGCAGAACGGAGGCTGAGACCAGGAGAAGGTTCGGGAATGGGCAGGCGGGGAGGCAGGGAGGTCCTGTGTTGTAGAAGGCAGCTCAGAGGACACGGACAACAGTATGAATTCTTTTTTTTTTTTTTTTTTAACTATTACCAAATATAAAACCCTGAGTACAGATTTTTCTATTTTAGGGTTTTCTAAACAAGATTTAACTTTGTGAGTGTTTTCCATCTAGGGTACATATTTTCCAAGCATTTCCGGCCTACATCAGAGTGCTTATCTAAAAAGTTGTTTTGTTCTGCTCTTAATGGGAAAATTCTACATTCAACTCAGACTACTCATCCTGCCTGTGAACGCACGAGCACTCGCCCTGCCTCAGTCTGCAAGGCTCGCGCGCAATATGAGCAGCAGGCCGGAGCTGCTTGAGAGCCATTGCTGAAAGGCTGTTTCTACTGCGTCGACCGCACTTTCTCCTAATGAAGGGTGAGGACGTGGAGGACCAGGTCAACGGCTGCCCCTACGCTCAGGGTGCAATGGCATCAGCTCCGCCAGGCTGCAGGAATGTTTGGGAGAACTTAGCAACTGTAAGGCATGGCTGCAGGTGATAACAAGTGAGGTACACAGCTGGCGCCTATTGCATGGTGGGGCTGTTTTGTTTTATAGGCAAACCAGGTGACCGATCGTCATGCATCTCAGGATGGCAAGTACAAATGCATTGAGAGGGTTCCAGACATGGCCACAAAGTCTGAGATGCACCCTCACCCCTCACCACGTCTACCCTGGAAAACTGGACAAACACAGGGACCACCCGCCCTCCCAGGGTGCCGTGAAATGTCTTGAGGCCTATGAGCAAGTTCTTGCTTTCTAGTTAGAGCTTCTGTCATTGTGAGGCCCGTCTACATTGGGTGATACACTTTGACACATTGTCTCACAACACCGATCCTGTCGCCACAATAACTCTGCACGGTAGACATTATCCACATCTTACAAATCATGAAACTGAGACTTACAGCTGTTAAACAACTTGCCTAAGTTATCAAAGAATGAAGTCAGGATGCAAACCCAGGTCTGATTCCAACTATACATCCTTTCCACTATGGCACTGCTTCCTCCAAAATATAAAAATATCTCCCTACAATTCTAATATGCCTCTTCCTCGTTCCCCGGGTTTCAGAGAAAAGGCAGAGAAGGCAAGTTCAATATGGACCATGTTTGAGTTACGGCCAGGATATCTGGGTGGATCTATCCAGCAGGCAGCTGGAAAGATACATTCTAAAGGAGGGCTCCTCAAAATTGAGAGTTCAAAGACTTCAGGGAACACATCCATCAGTTCCCAGGGGGCCTCTGAACCCCACACAGAAACTGCAGGGCTGCAGGTCAAGGGCACCCAGGTGGAAGCAAAGGCCACAGGGCACCAAGATCCCTGGAGGGCTCTGCAGTCAGCCCAGCCGGCCAGGGCAGGCACTGGACAGACTAAACCAGGGTCAAGGACACAGAAGCATTGATGAAAACTTCTGGCCAAGTCCAGGGCCTTCTTCCTAAGCCTCTCTAAAATAGGAAAGATGTAATTTTTTCTATTCAAATACAAAATGATACCTAGACCAGAAGTAGCTGAGAACCCGTCTTGCATCTAGCTGCTTTTTGTTCTTGACCGAACAATCAGAAAGGCAACAAGCAGGGTAGCATGCAAGAAGCTAGGCCTTCTGAGTTGGACAAACTAGCCTCAAATTCAGGATCTGCCACCAGTGAGCTGTGTGGTCATAGGTAGGTCACTCGATTTCTTTGAGTTTTTAGGTTTCCTCTTAAGTAAAATGTGAATAATAATTCCCATCCTCACTCCAGGCTAAAACTTGGGGCTTTTATGAGGATTAAATGAAAAAGTCTATGAAAGCATCTCATACCCTACTCATGGGCACCCAGCAGAGATTTCGAAATTAATGTTCTTTCACAACTGCTCTTTGGCACCCACAGCCAGCTTTGACTCTGACCTCAGGGCCGGGACTCGAGGCAGAGGCATCCCAAAACACGTCCCTGGGGAAGCACCACAGCTACACCTTCAAGCCTGAAGAAGGTTTCCACGGAAATCCTGACCCTCGCGGGCAGTGCCTATTTCCCTAAGGAGGTTCCTTATCACAGGAAGGGTATCCCGGAGCCAAATCCTTAGCAAATGTCCACACGACCAACCAGCCAGCATTCAAAAAAGCAGCTGCCGCCAAACCCCGAAGGCAGTCATTTCCAGGCCATGCCCTTCTATGAGAGGATTCTAGAGGGATCTCAGACCCAGACAGACGGGACTGAGATAAATGGGTGGCACTCAAGAATTCTGACCCTCACCTGACCCCATGCACAAGATAGTAGCAGTTAAGTTCGCTTTCTCCACAGAGTGACACAGCCACCAACAGCTGTCGAATGTCAAAAGCAAGGCTGCTTGGCTCTAAGTTACCCCTCCTCCACTGGAAGAGGAAAAAAACCACATTTCTGGGTGTCTGCTTCTTTACATTTTGCTTATGAGGAACAAATGTCGGCAAGATATAGGATACACTGCTCTGTTTGCCACCAAAATGCACAGAACATAATTTTATATGAAGCTACGCCCGCTTAATTGTGATGCATTAAGTATTATGTTCATTGTTTCTGAAACTGGGTAGAAATGAATAATTTATTTCAGACAAAGGAAACTCTTGAATATGAAATGCTTCATCTTTTAAAATTACAATTTGGAAGGCAAGAATGAAAAAATACCCATAGCCAGTGAACCTTACACTACTAATAGAAAACAATGCTTCAACTGTTTCTACTTTGTTTGCAAACATTGCATTTTTTAAACATTCTTAAGAACAATCAGGAAAAAAACCACTAGGTTTTCACCATGCTCACATCTGCTCAACACAGGGCTAGCATGGCCAATATTAATTTTCTGTGCTGGCTGGGTAAAGCCCTTTCCTCTCCCACCGTTGTCTGTTGGCTTACCTTGAATCTACACCCCACATCCCCGCAGCCCAGTCTCTGCCGCCTCCTTCTAGAACTCTCTTTCAGGAATCGCTTCCCGTCTCCTTCTCTCCTCTATCTCCATGGCTTCTCACTCTGCTCTGCACTTTCTTGTTCATCACCGTCTCCCCAGCAACTAGCACAATGCCTGGCACATGGTAAGTTCTCAAAGGATGTGAGCTACCGCTGTTTTTAAGAGTAGACAGTCGATGTTTTAGACTGAATCGAATTGGTGATTATCACTTCCGGTGTGGATATTGGTGTTTTTTTTTTTTTCTTTGCTGAGCAGAAGAAATCTACGTGCACTCGGATAATCTACTATTTCTGTTTGGTGCTAATAAACTGGGGGAGGAGGAAGGGAGTTCAAATGCGTGTAAGAGGAAGGCACTGGCAGTCACCCACCCACCCACTGTGTCCTGAGCGGTTCAGGAGGCCTAAAACACATGAAATATTCTCTAAGTGTGACCTCAGCAACCCTATGGACTGGATTATATCATTATCCCCATTTATGAAGAGGACCTAGAACGCTGTAAGTCACTGTTTCCCTGCAGTCCCACAGCTAGTCACTGCTGCAACAATGGGGAATTCAGATCTGGGTGTGCCTAACTCCAAGACTTTTGCCCTGACTTTTGCTCTTTACCACTGTGCTATTCCACGTCCCATAATCTCCTGGGATCACAGGGGCCTCATCCTCTGCCCCTCCCCAGACCCATCCCAATCTCTGGAATGAATGGTAGAGCCTGTCCTAGGAAGTGCTGCCTGGCTCTGGGTGCGTCCTCCCCGGGGTCAACAATACCATCACCACAATGCTATAAACACGCCGCGGGCCCAAGGAAGGACGCACAGAGAGGGTTCCGAAATAGCCGTATTAAGCGCTGGCTTGCAGGCCCACAGCCTCCCCTCCCTCCTCACCCTTCCTCCAGGGCGGGTGTGCCCTGGGGTGAGTGGGCATTGCTTTCAATTAAGACAACTTAATTTAGAACCTTCGAGTTTTTTACTCAGACATCCTCTTGCGAAATGTTCTGAATCAAGTTGAGAATTTGGCACAGAAAACATCCAAAAGAGACAGAAGACTGGGGAGCCGGAAGAAGAAAAGAGTAAACAGAAAATAAGAGAAAGAACAAGCCCATACATCGAGTCCTCCCAACAGGCACTACCAGACAGGGTTCCAGAAGTCCAGGAAAGGCCGGGCAGTGCCAGCCCTCTCTGCAGGAAGACAGTGCTGGCCTGGGGAGCCAAACCCCCCACATCTGAACCACTGTCCCCAAGTGAGAGAACAAAAGCCCACCCTGAGCCCAGGAGAGAGGACAGTGCTGGGGTTGGGGTCCCACAGAAAGGCAGGTGGGCTGCCATTCCTCTTGCGGGTCCAGAACATCCACATCCCCACTGCCCGCCAGGCGAGGCCTCCTTTCACCAGCCACGTCACTCCGTGTCCATGGGGCCCCACTGAACAACCGTCAGAGACCCCTTCTCTCCTACCACAAGCCAAAATGCCTCCTAGCGTCCAAGGCCCTTCATGACCTGGTCCCAGATGACCTGGCTTCCTGCATTTATCCCCGCTGGCACCTGTCTGCTCTGCTGTCCTTCTGCTCCACAAGAGTCCTCACCGCCTTCCCAGGACCACCCAGGGAGGCCCGGGCAACCTCACTGACTCCTGCGCCTCTGCCCGCCCTGCCCTCAGCACCCAGATGGCAGGCTCTGCGCGCTCGGCCTTTGCGTTCTGGAGCCTGGCGCACTCTTCTCCCCGAGAGAAGGCAAGTCTGGAAGGGAGGGACTCGAACTTGACCCACACCTGCTCTGTCTCCACCAGGAGCTGAGGCTCACAGTACAGTGCTCCTGGCCTCATTGTTTGCTTCTCCAGAAGGTACCTTCTATGATGATGGGTTGCTCACTCACAACAGGCCTTATGTCCTTCGCTAGTCTAGAAGCATCCAGAGCCCCTATGTGTGCTTTTACGACACAAAACTATATTAAGTCAAACTGTCTGCAATTTCTGCTATCCTACCATATTGACCTACTAAAATGGCGATTTCATATGATTCAATCTAAAAATGCCAGCAATGCCAAGGCAAATTAGCCATCCCCCTCCCCAGTTCTACTCTGACAAAGGCTGAGCCCCTGGGTGTGGCAAACCTGCCTCCCTGCTCAGCTCTTCCTCCACCACGCCTCAAACCTGCAGCCCCAACCACAGCAAACAGCCCATTAGCACCTCACCGCCCCTGCTGCTGCTTCTGCCTGGAATGCTCTCCTTCCCAAACTCCTATCCATTCCATAAAACCCAGCTCAAAAGTCCCCTTCAGCAAGATTCTCTGACCTACAAGTCCATCCGTCAGTTATTTCCCGCCTTAGGGCCACTTCTGAGCTTTGTATAGAGTTCAATTCACTCATCATAATTTATTTTGTTTATCCCTAAAACAAAAAAAGGGGAAATTTTTAGAAGACAATTCCTATTTACCTCTGAATCACCTAGGCCTCCCACTTTGCTCATAGTAAGTTCTCACTAAGTATCTGATGAATGAACTTGGCAAGAATGAAATTCTACTACATTGAAAAACTAAAAACTCACAGAGGTCACAGAAACTGACCAATTCTTCATTCTACAATAGATAAATATATGTATTTTATTAATAGATATAAAATATACACAATATGTAATGTTATATATGTTACATATGTTAATATACCATATCACTCAGTAAAAATAAGTCTCATAATCCTTGTGCAGTTTGTGCACTGAACTTTTGTGGGATATTTTCCCTGTTACTACATGCAAATGAATAGTACGGTGTGCATTCTGGAACCAGACTTCCCGGGTGAGAATGCTGGCTCTACCACTTCTTAGCTGTGTGCCCCCAGAGAAGTTTCTTACTTGGGCCGCAGTTTTCCTATCCACCAAGTGGGGCTAAGAGCACCTCTACTAAAGAAGGATTAAACAAGTTATTATATGCCAAACATCTAGCTCACTGCCTCTCACAGATGTTGTAGTTACGATTTTTCCTCCTCTTTAGGTATCCTGGAGAGGAAAATCATTTCCTGTTGGGAGTATGGAGAGTATGGGAGTATGGGAGAGTTTCAGCCTGGTCCATTCCTTTTCCCATTCAAATGCCACTTGCCATTCTCAAGCTTGGGAGAATACAGCAGCTTCATTGAGGACTCTCTGGAATTCAGGGATCTCCTGGTATCTTCTTCATCAAGAGTTTATTCAAAACTCCCGTAGTAACAGGGATCAATGAAACATTTCATAAACATGGGCTTTAAGAAACCTGCTGGCCTATTCCAACAACGAATGCAATCAATACTCATTTTCATACATTATTAACTGTATGCAAAACGATAATGTGCAAAGGGCAACACACATAACAGTCGTCGCGGTGCTGCCTAGACGATTCGCAGGGACGTAAAGGAGAGCGGTGCCAGCATGGTGGAAGACAAATGAATAGCATCTTAGGTCACCTTAAAGCGGGACTAAACTATGTATTCCTTTCTTTACCACTGTGTAATGCTATTTATATGACAACATGACAAAAAATGGCCCTAGGCATTCTGCTCCACTTTAGAAGCCTTCCATCTCACACTGAAATGAAAACAGATACAATCCAGAAATTGCTTCTTTGGTTAATATTTCTGCAGTTCCGCAGGAACGGTTTTAATAGCATGCGTGTTCTGGATTTCAGTTGTCAATTAAGAACCCATCAGAATGCGGGGCTAAATATTAAAATAATAGGAACTGGTTTATATTCCAACTTGAAAGGCCCTTTGTCAAACCGTGTTTTAAGGTGGAAGACCGAGGAGGAGAAGCTGGGAATTAAGGAGGGAGAAAGGGACTAGATATCACCTTCTGAAAAAAGGACCTAGGTCTGTGCTTAAAATTTCATCACGTAACAGTCGAAAGAGCACAGGTTTTGGAGTCACAGGAACAAGATGTGAGTCAGAGCTCTTCCATGTATCAGCTGTGTGGCTCTGAGAAAGTTACTCGACCTCTCTGAGTCCAAGTTTCCTCCTCAGAAATCAGAGGGCACAATATCTATCTTTTTTTTGCATGATGAAGGACCAAAAGGAAGTATAGACCCTGAACAGGCAGCAGACTCACAGCAGGGGCTCCCCCAGAGGGACTCCTCTCCCCATACTCACCTCCTCTTTCAAGAGACTGTATGTACGCTTGGAGAATACAGTTCTGGAATGGGCAGAGTTCCAAAGGGAACTGCGGTTTGACCAAAAATAGGCCATTTGACCAAATGATTAAAAGTCTGTCATATGCTAATGCTCAGACAGGGCGGACCTTGGGCCAATTTAGGAGGAGTAAATTGCAATTGATTTTCGAAGAAATTGCTTGTTCTCTTGCCTTTCCTCAGCTGTGTCACACTCTCTCACACACAGCTGCCTTTGTCACAGCCAGGACCAACTGAAACACGTGTCAAGGAAGAGCTTTTTGAAGCAAGATATTTGAGTGTCCACACTTACACACAGTATAAATACACGCACGCATGAGCCGGCAGATATGGAAACCCATCTCTATCTGTGCGTGTATGTCCGTGTTTATGTAGATGCTTTAGAGGGTTCGTATTTAGAAAGAATTCCGCCACCGCAGCCATATCCTTCTGTATGTTCTGCAAATCCCTCTGTGGTTGGAGAGCTATCTTGAGTCATTTTTATTTTTATGACACCCTACTATTTGAAGAAAGATCACAGAAGAACACACCCCTAAAATCTTCTCTCCATACACCCAGCACCCCTGTCTATGTAAATCCTGGATTTGAAAAGAAAATGGTTAAAAGATCGCAGAAGATAAAAAATCATAATAATAAAGGTTAACAATGGCTGCTTTCACCCCTAACTTCTGATACGGTGATGGACCCTCTTAGAACATTAATTAGAATGGAAAGGAAGATGAAAGAAATGCCCAGGGGACATAATAAATGAGCCCCTTATGCAGATTACCCATTCATTTTCATCACTGAC
This sequence comes from Propithecus coquereli, assembly GCF_000956105.1. NCBI lineage: Eukaryota > Metazoa > Chordata > Mammalia > Primates > Indriidae > Propithecus > Propithecus coquereli. The sequence continues at coordinate 473,926 of NW_012154618.1, read as the reverse complement.
CCAGCTAGTTGAGTCTCTAAATTACGGGAAGTGGTTAGCTTCTTTAACAAAAAAATTCCAGATGAAAGATTAATTTTTTTTTTTTTAAATCTGAGGGCCGGGAGGGCTTAAAGCAACAAATAATTTCTCATTTTTCCTTGCAGACAACCCTGAAGGGGGCCAAAAAAAAAAAATGAAAATTAGTGTGCCAGCCACTAGTTCCTATCACCAGAGACCTATTAATTAACCCTTGCTCCAAAACAATGGGCAAATATTCCCTCAACTGAAGTCAATGGCTGTGGCTGTCCCCCTAACTGCCAGAGAAACAAAAGAAACCAAGCATGGAATCCTAAACGCGCACAGCCCCGAACAGGTGAAGGACTACCGCACCGAGGGGCAATGGCCAGGATAGGGAGAGTTTCAAATATCAATTTAAAACCAAACACACACCTAATTTTACTTGTCATCACTGTCCCAGACAATTTATGGCCTATTGTCCTATAAATTTCTGAAACTCTCAGTTTTCTTATCAGTAAAATAAGGGGATTGGACTAGAATGACCTCCAAAAGTCCTACTGCACCTATGATCCAGTGATTTTATTTATCCCTTTGTAAAACAAACAAGCACTTCCGATCGTTTCATTTATTTAAATATAATCGTATGGCATGCACTGTATCTGCTGAACCCACTCTTAGCTTCAGTTTAACTTTATTACTCTCATTTCCC
>NW_012154618.1:410896-472155 GCF_000956105.1 Propithecus coquereli | reverse complement strand
AAATTTCTTTTCCTTTTTTACCTGTTTGTAATTTCATATTGTTCTATAAGAAAAATGGATTGCTGAGGGGCAAGAGAGGGAGAGAATAAAAACCAAAAGTAGTGGTCTGTGAAAGTGAAATGTAAGTGTACTTAGCAGGGCCTTTGGAGACGGAAGCATCTCCCAGGTTTAAGGCATGTCCTTCTCAGGGAGCAGTAATTCTTGCTGTGATGAGGGGCGCTGGAAAGAAGATTTATGGGGAGCGAGTGGAGGAATGGAAATCAGCCAGCTGAGAAGGGAAGGCTGATCACTAGAATCCTTAAGCACAGGAAGAGCTCCCACCCCGGGTGATCACCAGCTGCAACAAACCCACCCCCAACCTCACAGCACAAGGACAGGGCCCCAAAGGACCTGGAGGGACTCAGAGCAGGAACAAGGAAGACCTTCCCATAGGGTAGTTAAGCCTCCAGCTGGGTTATTAAGAGACAGGGATTTCCTCTAGGGCTTTTTAGATAGAGGATAGATGTTTCATTGCTTGTCCAGGGTAGTTTATAAGCAGCCGTCCTGAAGGCTCAGGTGTGCTACCCTTTTCAACTCATAGAATCATGGTTCTCTGATCAGGGAATATAGGGTCTGCAGAAAAGATTCCCAGTCTTGGAGTCAGGAGCAAGCCAACAGCTGGCATGGCTTTGGCACAGAATTAAAAATGACTGAGATGTATTGAGGACCGAATGTGTTTCAGGCATTCTACTAGGTATTTGATATGCAGCATCTTTAATCCACAGGAACCTAGAAAGTGGTCATTATCATCATCCCATTTCACATTCAAGAAACTGAGGCACAGTGAGCTCAAAACAAAATGAGTGGCAGAGCTGGGCTTCATTCATCTGGGTTGGTGGGACTCCAGAGCATGTGTTCGTTCTCCAGCACCTTCATGTGTGAAGATGTGGAGGTAGGACACTGCCCGGAGCACTGGCAGAACAGCAGCTGGTCAACCCGCCTTGTCTATGACACAGGGGGGCCAGGGCGAGACACAAAGTGGATCAGTGAAAGAGTCTGAGAAGGAAGACTGACGCCAGATCGTTCCTGTAAGTCACCAAGGTGCTAAGATAAGACCTGGCAATGAGGAGGCCAGGTTGGACTGGGAGAAACTAGACACAGGGAGGTCGTGAAGGCCCATGCAGAGATAAGATGGAGAGGGGAGCAATTCAAAAGACCACAGGTCAGCTCAGCAGGACTTGCTGATGGGTACAGCTGAAGGAGCAAGGATGGGAGAAGAGATGGAAGTGACCTCACAGTTTACAGCGTAGATCACCAGGCAGATGACAATGCCATTGTACAAGACAGGAGACCCAGGAAGAGAAGGCAGAAGGAGAAAAGGGGGAGAGAGCCCAATTTGGACATGCTGAGTTTGAGGTAACTGAGATACAGCCAGATGGAGTTGTCCGGAACTCAGCTGGATCTGCTGGTTTAGAGCTCAGCAGAGGCTGGAGTAGGAGGGAAGGCTCTGAGTCATCGGTATAAGTGGTGGCTGAGGTCCCAGGAAGAGAGGAGGTTTGTCCAGAGAGTATACACACAGAAAGAGGCCAACACTGGCCTCCCCTACAGCAGTGCCATGTCCTGGCAAAGGTCCCCAAGGCTCCTCTCAAGCAGCGTGACCCTGGCCAAATCACTTCCACTCTCTGAGTTTCAAGTCTGTAAAACAGAGCAAGAACACTCTTCACTGACATTCAACCACCCATGGTCGATGGGACACCTGCTCAGGACCAGAATGGATGCTTGGTGCTCAGCAGACACCCAGCATAACAAGCGAGTCCTGGACTTTCCAGTGGGAAAGACAGACACGTAAATAAGTTCTCTGGATTCACTGTGATTAACAGCTAACATAGAGGCAAGAGCACGGTGCACCCTGAGGGAGTCCTGAGTGGAAGTGCCTGTCTGGGGGAATTCCAGCAAGGCCCTCAGAGATGAAATTTGATCTTGGTCTTGAAGAACTAACAGAGGATTTCCAAGCAAAGGCAAGGCCATGGGCAAAAAGGCACAGGATAGTGAGTGCACGTGAAATACCTGGGGAATGGTTTGGCTCAGTGAGCATGAGTGGAGAGGGCAGGGCTGTGCAGGGCCCCCACTGGCCTGCTACAGAGTTTACTACATGCCAGTGTAAGTAATGGGGAACTAATGGGGGTGCTCAAATATAGGAACACCATGATTAAAGAACTGAGTGGAAAGGAAAGGACCACCACACCCTAACAGCTGCTATTTACAAGCCTTTCTCTCTCATCACAACTTGACAAGAAAGCAGATGGTGTTATAAGGCTCATCTCCAACATGCAAACATTTTTTTTTTCAGGGATAGGGTCTCACCGTGTTGCCCAGGCTGGAGTGCAGTGGCTATTCACAGGCACAATCATAGTGCACTACAGCCTCAAACTCATGGCTCAAGCGATCCTCCTGCTTCAGCCTCCTGAGGAGCTAGGATTAGAGGCCTATACCACAACGGGCTCATGCAAAATTTTTAGTAATACATATTTTTAAAATAATGACATTAATATAAATAGTAGATTGAAACGGAAACGCTAAACACGCCTAATTATTCACAGCATCATTCAGAAAAAGGGGCCAGACTCAAAAGAGAGTCTAGGCACATCTCATCCTGGAGCAAACCATTTCCAATCACTTGGGAACCAATCTCAAGATCCTAAGTCCTCCTGGGAAGGTCCAAGCCACTTCTGGGACTTGGAAGGGAAATGACAACAGAGCCAGAAGGCTGGGACTTTGTCTCGTATGCAGTACCATCAACTTTGATTCCATTCAAGGAAGGCCAGGCATCCCTTGATTCTTCTCTACAAAATCCAATCTCCCTATCGATGGTTTTAAACCTTGGAGCCCTGCTTTTCTCTGGCTGCCGAAGAGGTGCTTACAGCCTCCCTCTGATCCTCCATCCTCAGGCTTTTCTTGGCACCAACTTTACTTTCAAAATTTCTCCCTGCTTTGCTCTTCCCCTCCAGAGATTCCAGAAAAAAAAAAAAAAACCAAAAAAATAAAAGCCAACAGGCCCATCACCATTTCAAATCACTATTTACTTCCTGCTGTTTCTTGAACTGTTGTGAGGAAGAAAAGAAGAGGCGGAACAGAGGTTAAAGAGCAGAGAGCTGTGGCTGGAGCTGCTGCTTCTGGCCGCTGAGCCTCTGGGCACCCAGGACACTCTCCCAGGCTCCCTCCTCCACACGGGCATCCCCACACACCGGCTCACTTTTTCCCCTGGGTACTCCCACTCGCTGCCCGACTCTTCATGCTCCAGACCCCTAAAAACCACACTGGCATCAACCTACAGGAAACACACCCCCCTCAAGCCCTTAAAAATCCCTTCGGGGCCAAATGCATCTTCTCCTGCCAAGTTTCCAGGGAGGAGGTCCTCCAACCTCCCACCGCAATTCTCACGTGGGTAGGCTACTCAATTTCCCTTCTGCAGTTCAGCCTTCAGAACAGAGATGACAGTTCTTAGACTCTACCTTATTTTTGTTCCTGTCCTTATTCCCACCAAGCTGTGGATAATACCTCAACATGGCCTTTTATCTGGTTAGCAAGAAGACAACGGCAAGGAGGGCTGCGGGTCTGAGGAATCCAAAGAAAACAGAAACGCAAGAAGGTCAAACGTGTCTTGCTCCGTGTGAGGATTCAGCTCACACTTACTGTATGTGGATAAACATACTCTTCACGTTGAGCAGAGAAATCCAAATATGGAAACTCTGATTGCTACCGTATCTGTAAAAAGCAGAGACCTTGTTGTCCTAGTTTCCTCAGAGAGATTTTTCAAGGCAGAAGATGTTCTAGAAACTCAGATTCAAACCATAAAATAAGCAACATTTATCATCCTGCTCCTCCGTCCTTCTCTATCCTACAAAGGCCAAACTGGATAATATGCATTATTCAACAACTTAAAACCTCTCAAGACTCCATTTGGCTTTACTATCCCACTTAAGGAACACAGTCACTGTCAGAGGTCAAAGCTCATTAGTGCTGGAACCTAAAGTTAATGCCCTTGAGAAATAAAATGGAGCTCTAGACAAAGCCTTCCGGGCTCTGGTAAATTCGTTATGACTTCTGGGTTCTTGGCAGGATGGGTCTCACAAACTCCGAATCATATTTGCTATGAAAAGAAACCTGGCTGAGAGAGGTTGCCAGTGAATGAATGAGTGAAACCTGGTGCATGAAGAAGAATTTCTGACACTCATAAAAGACATTCAGACAAACCAGTGGAGTCTGAGAAGGACCACACCATTTTAAATGTGGAAATAATTGCAAGGATTGGAAAGTGATGCAAAGGCACGGTGGGGGATTCTGGAGGGGACCTCGATCTCCCCTCAGATCTGTGGGCTGTCACGACCGGAGAGTATTTACTATCATCATGAGAAAAGAGTGACCAAGAGAGGGGAATTGAGTCTGTTAAAAACCCCATTGCTCATGGCAATTCTGAAATTAAAACGCAATGACCCGCCCTTCTTCCTTACCTGCTTCCTCACTTCCCAATGTCCATGGGGAGTGAAAGTGTCCTTGTGGGTGTCTGTGGAATCGGTACAAAGACTGAGGAGTCCATGGGGCAGGCAGCGGGCAAGAGACACTACCCCTCAAAAGCAGGAGGGAGCTCAGGTTGGCCTCTGCTACCCTATCGGCCACACACCATCCCAGTTCCATCTCTCATCCACTGCTTGAGCCACTGTCCTAGCTGAACCCAGGGCACAGAGAGTATCAGGAGGAATTTGGACTGGAAATTATTGCCATTATTCAGGACGACATATGAGCTCTTCTAATACTAAAGCTGTACCCTTATATTTTATTCCAAAACAGACACACACACACACGCATACACACACACACACACACACACTTTTCCTCTGAATGAAAAGATACGATAACGTAGAGGAGTGCTTCTCAAGCTTCCTGTGCATATGAAGCACCCAGCCTAGGGATCTTGTTAAATGCATATTCTGATTCAGTAGTAAAATGAGATTCTGCACTTCTTCCAAATTCCCGGGCTATGTCGATGCTGCCGGTCTAAGAATTCCACTCCAACTAGCAAGGGGTAGATGTTACAAAAGCTTGGAATAAAACAAATCTGGGTTTAAATTCTTGTTCTACCACTTAGGAGTTTTGTAATCTTGGGCTGGTTTTTTTCACTGTGCCTCCATCGGCTCATCTCTAAAATGGAAATAATAATACCTAAGAAGCACTTGATGATGATGATTATATAAGTTAATAATATGAAGTTCTTAATACAGTTCCAGGCATATAATAAAAGCTTAGTAAATGTCAGTTGGTGGCTGTCTCTATGATTCATGAGGGCAGAGATGGCAACTGGTTCATTGCCAAAATCACAATAGCTAGAACATAGTAGGTGCTCAGTGGATGTCTGGCGAATGAATGAATGTATGTATAACACACCCACATGAGCCAGGCACAGTGGCTCATGCCTGTAATCCTGGCACCTTGGGAGGCCAAGGCAGGAGGATCCCCTGAGGCCAGGAGTTTGAAACCAGCCTGGGCAATATCGAGACTCCAGCTTTACAAAAAAAATTTTTTTAAATTAGCTGGGCATAGTGGCATGCACCTGTAGTTCCAGCTACTCGGGAGGCTGAGGCAGGAGGATCACTTGAGCCCAGGAGCTGGAGGATGCCATGAGCTATGATGATGCCACTGCACTCCAGCCTGGGCAACACAGCGAGACCCCATCTCAAAAAAAAAAAATACACCCACACATAATTAGTCAGTATTTGCATACTCCCGTGGTTCAGTGGCATTTCTGCAGGAAAAGATAAAACATGTATAACACCACAACACTCTCACCAGCAACAAACCATTATCTCATAGAATCAAATTCAACATTAACCACCACGTTTAACCACCAAGAAACATATAATTTCTTATATACTTAAGAAAATGTCTTAATTATAAATAAATAAAGACAACATCAGTCTGGAATCTGTATGTCATTAAGAGAAATTATTGCCTTGCTCATTATTTACAGACTGTCTGAATGCAGATGTTATGAAAAACTTAATTCTAAAATTAAGTTCATTTCCAAACCACACATAGAACAGCAAAGAAAGACAAAACAAACCATGGAGGGGTGAGACTACATTTTAAAGGGCCGTTGGGGCAAGAGTACATTCTCTTATAAACACACACACTTGGTCAGGAAAAAATAGAAACAGAAGAATTGTTAACAAATGGTAGAGCTTAATCTTTTAAATCAAAGGCAGACAAGTGAGTTCATCCAAAAATTTTCAACAATTTAAGATTATCTTCAGGCATCTTGTAAAGTAAGTGGCATCATATGAACAGATCCCATTTCCAGGGAGGCACCATGCAGGGTATGCAGCAAGAAGAGAATACGATTGCCACCTACAGACAGAAGTGGCACTCCCTTTGCCAGAGCTGTCCAATCATATTTCAACGTGAAAAAAAAAAAATTCAACCAACTCACCTCCCTCCAACCTCTTCCAAATCACCATACCACATTATTTCATTTAGAATTACTTTCAAGTCATACAATCATCTCTAGGCATTCTGCCTCTTCATTATCATCATCCTATTTCTAATTTCCCAGAAACACTGTGCCATTCAACTATCTACTTATACACTACTTGAGAGCCAAAGAGAATGCAAGCCAACAAATTCAAGCAGACAAAGGCATCAGAGTGGAAGTATAAATCTGCTTACCTGATATGAATGGGACCACCCGGAATATATCTGATAATCTGCTGTTAACTGGTTCATATGGGGAATCCTCCAGCAGATCATTTCCTAAAAACAACAGAAAGATTAGACTCAGATCTGAAAAACAGATATATTTCAAGCAGTTTTTCGCTGCTGAATCTGAATTCTAATTATGTTATGATTGTGTAACAAAACGATGCTGCAACTTTCAAAGATTGCAAATGCATCTATTTGGCTATGGTTATGACTCTTCATTCCCTCTGCGTTTGTTGTCCTTGTTCTCCCCAGAGTGCCATGAAAACACTGGAGAACAACCCAGCCCGATCTTGCCAGAAAACTCTCCCACTCTTTGCAAAGGAATGAAATTAGAGAGGAAAGAGCCGGTGACGTCACAAGCCCTGCTTGCCTCAAGGAGCCAATGGAAGAAAGGTGACCCAGAAGAGGCCCACATTTCTGTTTGCTCCCAAGACATGGCATTTGCTCGGAAAGCAGGTACCCTGGCTGTTAAACAGTCCACCTCTGAGATAGATTTTCATTAATAGATTCTGGGAGAAGTGGTAGCTGACAGGTCAAATATGTATATGACAAATCCTCAGTGGAAAATGACTGCACAGGATGTTTGTGTTAGATTTACAAACATGTGAGAACCAAAAAATTCCCTTTGGGATGGATGGTTGTGACAAGTGTACCTTTCTCTCCCTGAGCTACTTCTGTGTTAACCAAGGTTGAACCACACCAGCTGGTTCAAGACTCAGCTAATCTAAGATGACAAATGGTTTTTCACACATCTGCCTTTGATCAGGTTTGAGGGGGGTAAAGATAGAATGGATTCTACTGGGCCTTTTATAATTCTTTATCTTATGTCAGAATAGGTTAAAGAGAAGAAGAAAAAGGGAAAACTCCAGTCAAGATACAGGGTAAGCCTTCCTATTATTATGTGAAGCCTGCTAAAGCCTCAGGCTGGCTCTCCTTGGAGAGAAGTTGTGGGTTCCTTGGGTGGCCTTTAGTGCGTTTCCTCCTCTGATGCTCCGACGAGGTTTCAGAGAGGTCATGGGGTCCCCAGGGTGGTCCCCCACCCCTTCATGGGTTTTCCAACAATCAGGCCCAACAATGCTGCTCGGCCCCAGCAAACGCCAGCTGCCGCTATCCCAGGGGGCCAATGAAAGGTCCTCATTCCACAGCTGGGGAGAAGCAAGCGGAGGGGTGAGATCAGCTGGCTGGGGGATTGAGGGGCCCGCCTGCCTTCGCGAGGGACGGTGGTGGGCGGGGGTCGGTCCGCGCCTACCCTGCAGGCTCTGGTACATGCTCCAGTAAATGCGCAGGCAGTTCTTCTCCTTCTTCATACCCCGCTTGCAGCGGCAGTTGTAGAGCGACTTCTGCTTCAGGGCCTCCATGGCGCTGCGGCACTCATCCTTGGCCTCCAGGCCGGATGCCAGGCTGAAGTTGGTCTCCTTGCCCGCCACGCACTGCCTCAGCGTGCGGTACTTGGTGCTGCAGCTCTGCTCCTTCAGGCACTGGTCGCTGGCTTTCACGCAGTCCAGGCGGTCCCCGCCGCTCACCTCGGCCGACAGGAGCAAGTCTGCGGGGTGGAGGGGAGGGAGGCTGAGTGCGGCGGGGCAGGGACCTCGACGCCCCTGCCCCTACCCCTGCGCGCGCCCAGAACCGACAAGGATGCTTGGCCGGCCTTATGGGGCGCCCTGCTCAGGCAGCGGGCCCACCCCCTACACCCGGGACCCCATTCTCCCGTCCCAGGGAACTCCCCACTCCCTCCTCTGTGCCTGCGGGAGAGGGTGGCGCAGGCTCAGCGCGCGGGCTTTGAGCGGTGTGCCCTGGAGCGTGCGCTGTCCACCGCGCTCGCCAGCCCTCTGCCCCCGGCCGCCGGGCCGGAGCGGCCGCCCCCGGGTCTAGCGGCTCCCTGAGCCCGGCCCGGCCCGGCCCGGCCGAAGCCCGGAGGCTTTCCGAGGAGGAGCGGTGGCCCGCAGGGCAACGGGCGCGTGCTGGGCGTGGGGCAGGCTAGCCGTGGTCAGCGGTCGGCCCGGCCGGGAGCGCCGAGACGCTACTCCGGGAAAAGTTTTCCCTTCGAAGTTTGTTCTCCCAGCCCAAAGCTCGCCCATACTCCACCTGCCCGCTGCGCCTCAGCGAGCTCCCGGAACTCTCCAAGGGGCGCAGGGCCCGAGGCTGGAGGGCCCCTTAGTCCCTCTCCAGGCTGGGTCATTAAAAACCACAGAAAACAAAAACCAAGCACGAATAGCTGCAGTCACTGCCGCGCCGCCACCGCCTCCCTAGCCCGAGGACTCATGATCTCCTTCCCCAAAAGGAAACTTCTTCATCCCACATCCACCACACCTCAATTTTGGAGCGAGGGGTGGGGGTTGCTGCAAGCTACCCTCGGAAAGACTCAGCGGATAAGAAAGCCAGCGGCGGCCTCGACTTACCCAGAAGCGGCAGCACGAAATACAGGGTCGCCAGGAACATGGTGCCTGCGCGCAGCTGGTCCCCGCCCCCCAAAAAATTCCCGAACCGCCGCTGGATCTCTCCAAGGGAGTTCAGCATGCAGCGATCCCCGGACCGCCGCACTCCTCTGGCCGCCCAAAGTTCAGCTCCATCCAGTGAAAGAGGAAACTCTGGGTCCGTCAGCTGCCACCGCCGCCGGCGACTCAGCTCCAAGAGGGTGGCGGGCGCGAGGGCGGGAGGCGGTTCTGCTTTTAGGGGTTCAGGTCCGACCCAGCCTAGAAGGGAGAGCGCGCTTTGAAATGAGAGCAGAGAACGCTGGAGCCTCCCCTCACCGCCCCTCTTCCCTCCGCCGCTCCCGCCTTGGGGGACTTTTCAACGCCGGGGTGAGGACCCACCCCCACCCGAGTCGGGGCGCGGGGGGTGCATGTGCGTGTATTCCGGGGGGCCGCTGACTCGGGGGAGGGGAGCTGGAGAGGTCCGACGCAGGCTCCCAAAGTCCAAGGGGGTGTCTATCGGGTACAACCGAAGAGGCTGAACGCAAGGAAATAAATAAACAAACGGTACTTTCCGAGCGCTACGAGCGGAGCCGACCGCTGCCTGGAGTCAGAGCCCTCGGCGGCAGCTCCCCAGCCAGCCCCGGCGCGGAAAGAGCCCCTTCTCCCGGGAAGTTGGCCGCCCCCTCCTCGCGCCCGCTAGCTAGCTCGCTCAGCTGCCGGCCCTCCCCACCCAAACGACCAATCACTACCCCTTGTCCCCCCCCCCCCCCCCCCCCCCCCCCCACACACACACACACACACACACACACACACACACACACACTCCCCGGGCTCGCCGCCTTGCACAGGCAGCTGGGCGAGGGGGAACCAACGTCCCGGCTGGGGCCGAAACCCGGCTCGTGCGCCCCTACCCGACACGCGTCCTCTGCTCCCTCCAGGGTGTCCGCGCCTCTCACACACTCGCTGGGCGCCCGGGACTCGGGCGCGTCCACACCCCCGCCCAGGGCGAGAGCGCCGGCTCGCTGTCCCCGAGCAGGTGCAGCCCGGCGCCACGAGCGCCCCCCGGGCCCCGAAGTTGGGGGATGCCTGCAAGATGGAAAGAGGTTGCCGGGGGGAAGGGCAGGGAGCGGCCACGGGTTCCCAAGCAGAGCAAGAAAACTCTCAGCGAATGCCACCAACCTGGACTCAACCGACCGCGTCCAGCTGCGGCGAGACGCCAGTTTGTTTATTTATTTATTTATTTATTCTTGGGGGGTGGTGTCCCCGCCCCCTCTTTCCCTTTCCAGGCTCACTTTCTCTGCGCTGGGGGCGGGGGGAAGATGCGGTAATCTTCGAGAGCTCACTGGAGGCCTGAGTTGGGCCGGGCCGATTTCCGAGCAGAGACCCCGCTCGGATCCCGTTAGGGATGTTAGTGGTTATTGGAAGCGGCGCGGAGGACGGCGTGTGCGGAGGCCAGATTTCTCCCGGCCAGAGGACCCTCGGCCTGTTCCTGCTCCCGCCGCCCCGCAGCGCACCGCCGGCCCGCACGGCCGCCGCAGACGCACACGCTCGCTCGCGGTGGGACCGGGGCTGGACCCGCAAGCGCGCACAGGACACGCAGAGCTCTGCAGCCGGCAGGGGTACAGCCAGACACCTACCCCTTTCTCTGTCTCTCTGTCTCTGTCTCTCTCTCTCTCTCTCTCTCTCTCTCACATGCACATGCACACACAAACCCAAAAGGGCACAATGGACAAGGGCTCTTTCTTTCTTCTTAGTGCAATGGAGCCAGACCCTTCTTCCGGACACAAAGTTTTTCCCCCACGTCACTCGAGGCAGTGACTCAAGACTTTGCGCGTTAAAGACACCCTCAGACCCAGGCCCCCGAGCGGCGATCGCGGGATGCGCCCACCCGTTCGTCCACGCCAGCGCGCGCTCATTCACGCTCACACACTCACACGTGCACACGCGGTCTCTACCTCTCTCCTCCAGCGTGGAAGAGACAAAAGCGGAGCCCCCAGCCCACTGCGTTTAAACCCGGTCAGACCTGGCTTTGGGAAATTTATAAGCTGACCTCCATCTTGGCCGTTTCAAGAGTAAATTTGAAAAAATAAATAAATAAAAAGCCCAATACGTACACAGCCCTTCACCCCAACCTCTGGGACCGCTAGTTCCCCAGTCGTGCTGCTCATCCCCCCTCACCCCCGCTCTGGTCCCCTTCACGCACGCTGGGGGGCGCCCGGGGCACCGAAGTCTACACTGGGTCCAGAGACAGGGTCTGGGGAACAGCCCGCAGTGGTGTGGGTGGCCGTCCGGCCGCTCAGGGCTTGTATTCGGGATCTTTGCTGATGTCCAAGTTCATCTCTCAGGGAAACCGAGTTTGAATCAAGTCTGTGTGAGCCCAGCTGTCAAATCTGCAAGCCCATCAGACCAGACAATGGGCCTCCACGGAGGGCAGAAAAGAAACGCTCGTTTTGATGGAGGGGGGTTAATTGAAAAGGGCACAGGCTTTGGTTGAAGTTTGAGGCCCGGGTGTAAGGGCGGGGAGAAAGGAGGAGGAAGGAGGAGGGTTGCTAGCTCTCCATTCAACTGCATCAGCCAGGCGCGCCCCTCAGCTGCGGCGGCTGCTTGCGGGCGTGCTGCGCATTGTTTGGAGTCGCTTAGGAGAATCTGCGCCTCAGTGCGCGCCACAGACCCTAGGGACATCCAGCCGGTCCGCGTTCCTGGTTTGCTGTGCACGTGTTCCTTAGGGGCAGGTGTGAGGAAACTGATGCCTTCATCAGACACCCCTCCCCCAACACACACACACACACACACACACACACACACACACAGTCACACCATACACGGATTTCTAGTTCGGTGTATCAGTTTACACTTGGTTGTTGAGTAAACAAAGCAAACATATGTCACATTTTTGCGACAGATGGTTCAAACCAAGGGCTACTTAAGTTCTCTTTCTCTAGCAGTGGTAGCAGTCTAAGTTACAGGGTGGGTTAAGTGGAAATGTAATTAAGTTATCCAATCAGTTTCTTTGCCTTAAAGAAGTTTATTCCCATATTTTCGCACACAAATCAGAGAAATGGTGGGGAGGTGGTTTTAGGGAGAGGAGGGCTGAATATGAATTGAGTTCGTTTAAAGACCGTTCCTCCCTGGACACCCAAAACATAAAAACCCTCTTTCAACGTTCCATTTTATAAATGGAGGAGAATATCTTCCTTTGGAAAATCAGTCATTGGAATTCCAATTTTCAATAGATGGGCTGGTGCTTATCAGTGCGGACCACTTGGGATAGTTGGATGACAGTGAAGTTTAAGACATCATCCATATCTTTTGTAAGTATTCTTTGTTTAGAAGAGGCTCCATGTTACCCTATGTATCCCTCAGAAATGTTTTAAGTAAAATTTTAACAGAGTAGAGGAAGGGTAGACCAAAAGCTCTCCAAATGTAGAATATGGGACTTCTTTTTTAAGGGCAAATGGTCTCAATTTATGATGGTTCAACTTACAATTTTTAGACTTTACTATGGTGCAAAAGCCCTATCTACTCAGTAGAAACTGTTTTTCAAGTACTCATATAACCATTCTGTTTTTCACTTTTGTATGAGATATTCAGCACTGCATTATAAAACAGGTGCTGTGTTAGATGATTTTGCCCAACTGAAAGCTAATGTAAGTGTTCTGAGCACTTTAAGGTAGACCAGGCTAAGCTGTGGTGTTCAGTAGATTAGGTGTATTAAAGGCATTTTTGACTTACAATATTTTCAACTTACAATGGGTTTATCAGGGTATAACCCAATTATAAGTCAAGGACCTCGTGTACTTATAGCTTCAAGAATATTTCAGAACCATTCACTCACACAAGTCCTTATTCAGTTCTTTTTAAAAAATATTTATTTGTTTATTTAGAGACAAGGTCTGTCTCCCAGGCTAGAGTACAGTGGTGCGGTCATAGCCCATTGCAGCCTCAAACTCCTGGGCTCAGACAGCACAAATAAAACATTTCCATCCAAGTTCTAGTGGACAGCTCTGCCCTATAATGTTGGTGTGAAATTAGTTAATGTGATGTATGTATGAAGTACTTAGAAGAGTGGAATAGTGTAGAGTGAATGTTTTATCATCAGCAACAGTGGTAGGAGTTGTTGGCAGGATGATGATGATGATGATGATAATGGCAATGACGTTGATAATGATGATGATGCTTTGTTACTCTCTTGAGGAAGTCAAAGAATCCATGAAGACACAGCCCACGGCTGGTGTGTCCCCCACTCAGGATGAGATCAGCAAGCAAAGCAGCCAAGGAGCAGGGGAACGAATATGTCAAGAGCTGTTCTCCCAAGAAGAGCTGTGAACAGGAAGATGCGGCCCATGCTCTAGCCTAAGACTTCTTGTAATAAGAACTAGTAAAAAAAAAAAAACCCACAGCTTTACAACTATCTGCACTAACTTCTAAAGGTGAGAGAAACACACGACCAGAAAGCCCCTGGGATATGGAAGATAGAAAGGCATTATGATTTACTATATTAATATTATCTCTGTTTCCTTGGAGCTTATCTACTCCCATGTGTATGGGACTGATCTCAGGATGAAAGGTGACATGGAAATATCAAATATTATTAATAATTATAAAGGTTCATGCAATCTTCTGTGACATGTTTTCTTAGCAGAAAATTGGTTTTAATGCTACAAAATTAGTTTCAATCCACCCATAAGCACGTGAAGTGAACAATTTTCTTGCATTTCTTGATGTAAGTGTATTTTCATAAGTTAACAGATGAGTCATGATGAGAATGACAGTTTTATTCTGTGCAGCATTTTGTCTTTTACTCTCGTTGCTTTGGCCTTATACAGCATAACGTAAAATGCATTCATTTTGTAAAATTATACTGCTCAAAAATTATTCAGATTTTGTTAACTCTTACTAGTCCCTGAAAGTCCATCATTTGACATTAGATAGTTTGACAGGCTTACTTCTGTAGCTACACAAAACCACTCACCAGGCCCTAAATGTGCCACACCTTTTTTTAGCTGCTACACCTTTGCCCCTTCTGTTCCATCTGCCTAATAGGGGCTTCATCCTGCTATTTTAAGGTTCAGCTCAGCTGCACCAGGCCACTGAGGATAGGAAGGACCCCTCTGGTCAGAATTAATGGTTTCCTGCAACGTACTGCATAACCTTACTGGAATCTCTATCATATCTGCTGTGACATTGTATTGCAGTTAGTTGCTCTGTCTATCCCCTCACCTAGAATGTGAGCTCCTTGAAGGCAGGAAGATGTCCTAGTCATTTTTTTTTTTTTTGCACCTCCAGCACTTAGATTGATGACTGACACAAAGTCACCCCCATTAAAAGTATATTGACTGCATAAATAAAGAGTGATGCTGTTTATCCTTTTCCTCTGACACAATAATTGTATTAAAAGGTTTACATAAAATCCCTTTACTATATGAACAATACTAACTATAAGTACCTCATACAATTACCGGTACTGCTGTTCCAATAATAGTATCAAATATGCATTATTCCTTTGGGGATCTGACATTTAAATTTTTTTAAACAAAACCCATTATTGTAATAGAATGCTCTTTTGCTGGTTCACTTTAATAGTAACATATGACATATTTCATTTCTGGGAAATGATAGCTTGCCTTAGGTCATATTTTAAGGCATAAAGCCAGAAGCAGAGTAACATTCTCACCTGAAGTTCTCTAATCACCTAGAAATGTGCCTCTTTCTGGGACAGAGGGATTAAGAAGGGGCAGATTACAACTACCCTGGAGCCTTCATCCTCAAAGGCAAATTTTTAAAAGCTAAATTGGCCCAAAAGTGTTACAGATTCATTTAGTAACACACAAGCCCTCTTGCACTCTTTCAGGGAAAATGAGAAAATAGTAATCATCCAAACCCAGAAAGCTGGTGTGAAGGTCTGTGTGCTGACACAGATCTCACCCTCTAATACTGGATTTTGACACTTGCCCTTTGGCAATACAGGAAGAGCCAGTTGCTCTCAGATTTCAGAGCCCTTTCCCAGGATGACTATATTAAGATGTCTTTTGAGCATTATTTGCAAATGGAAGTTTCTTATTGGCTGTCAGGGTGCCTGACCCCTAGGAACCTGTCTTAGGAAATCTGTCTTCCTCCTTAGTTTTTAAGTAATTTTCATTTCTTAGTACTAATAAGCCAGGGCAAGGATTTTAATGCCTTTGTGGAAGAATATTACATTTCATGAGAGTCGAAGTCATTTGTACTTTGGCCTTATGCCACAAAATGCATTCAAGGTGTGCAGCCCTGATGAAATAAAGTGCCTGTCATGTCTTATTGCTTGAATATATGGCAAAAGATCCCCCATCTTTGGGGGACTT
Source organism: Propithecus coquereli (assembly GCF_000956105.1). NCBI lineage: Eukaryota > Metazoa > Chordata > Mammalia > Primates > Indriidae > Propithecus > Propithecus coquereli. The sequence goes on along the minus strand of NW_012154618.1, from coordinate 456,671 downwards.
AAGGGTTTTCTCGTGATTGCCAAAGGTGTTGGATTAAAAGCCCTGTACGTTTCAGTCCTCTTTATCTGGGAAGAACGGGAACGCCTGCACGGAGGAAACGTCTTTTCTCTCCACCACTCTCCTAATAAGCCCTAAACCCTATTCCAATGGGACTGTTCCTGCATAAGGGCAAGAGGGAAGCTTAATCCCCAGCTTTGTCCAGTAATTAGCCTCTCTCTCTCTGGAGGCAGCAAACACAGATGCCTATCCGGATGAGCTTTGGGACGTGGAATGAAAACAAGAATGAAAACACTGACTCATTTCTTCAGAAGCCTTTTAGCAGCCTTTAAGACAGTAACAACCTCTGATTTCTACTGATGCTCTTTAGGTCTGGAGTGGTGGGATGGGGCCTCTCCCACCACTGAGGAAGCAGGAGAAGCAGCAGAGACAACCACGAACTTGGGGGAGAGTGGCTTGGGGAGGCCCCCGCTGCAAAAATGAAGGCTCCGTGGCGCAGTGGCGCAGCACTGTTCTTATCCTGCCTCTTACCCAAGCGTCTTTCAACAAATGCCATGGAAATGCACTGTTTACCAAAACCAAAACCTCTGGAAGCGCTATAGTATGAGCCCACTAACACAATTAGCTTGTAGTTAATGACAGTACCCCGCCAGAGCTAATTAAGCCAATGGTGCTTGTAGCACAAAGGATTTGGGGCCTGTTTTAAAGCATCTATTGTGACATCATTTAAAAGTCATTTCAAACTCCTCTAAAACTGTGGCTCTGAAAACAAATGCAGTGTAATGTTCTCAGAGTCGTTGGTTTTATTTTCCCCTGTCAAAAATCCGACAAAAGTCAGTTGAAACTGTCAAGGAAAAAACATCACACAATATGAGATTTTCCTCGAATTTGAAGTCTAGAGAAGGAATGACAAATCTGTTATATAGATTACTGTAGCACAAAAGTGAATTAGGAAAGTCTGGGAGATACACTATCACAATGAATATATGAGGTTGCCCTTGACACAGTTATAAATTTTGAGGCCATGACAAAGAATTAAAATGAGATCAATTTGGTTTTGATCTGAATTATCTGTTAAGCTTAAAATACAGAAAAATCAATGGGATGGATATTTTTGTGTGTGTTTTTCATACACGCAACCCATATTAAGAGACAGAGAATTTCATCTCATCACATCCCTAGAGGATCTCTTGGTAAAGGCTCTTCTAGCCGTCACTATTTTGTCTAAGTGTCAGTAGGAACTCCACCTATACTCTGCAATATTTCATTGATTGCTCGATTCATGGACTGGTTGCTTTGGCTGATTTATTTTATTTTCTTGTATCTGTCCAGTGGCTAATACTGTGATGGCACTGCAGGAATACAGGTAAATTATCTTGCCTAAGGTCAGACCTGAGTGCTTCCTTCCGCATGATGGAGACCCCTGGATACTGCCTAAATTTCTTACCTAATCCTTCTATAGTAGTGCCTTTCAAACTGCAGCCCGAGCCCCATTCATCAGTCACAAACAACATTTATTTCACAAAATATAAAAATATGAAAATGCATTACATAAAGTAAGAGTAAATATTGTTCCATAACACTTTTGTTTCATTTCTGTGTGTGTATAGTCACTGTATTGGATTGTCATGTATTTCTTATTGTGAATTATGGTTTAAAAAATTTGAAAGCTGCTGCACTGTATAAAGAGCACTCTGATTTTTATTTGACATTTGCCACCCAGAATAAAGACTACATTTCCCATCCTCTGTTGCAGCCAGTAATGGCCATGTGGCTATGATCTGATGAATCAGATGTGGCAGAAATGTTGTGAAGAACCTCTCAGGGGGTGGCCTTACTCTACACGTTGCTATCACCCTCCATCCTGCTTCTTGGTGTGCTTTGTTCAACAAGGCATGTGAGAGCAACACACTAGGGATGGCAGAGCAACAAGATAGAAGGGGCCTGGGTCCTAGGATGACTTCCTGGAGCACAGCTGTCTGCCTGCCTTGGACCTTCCACCCCACACTATTATGTGACAGACAAATAAATTTATCTTATTTAAGCCACTATTGTATTGGGTCTCCAACACATACAGTTAGTTCTATTCTTGTAGAACTAGTACACCTAATTTCTAATGAAAGAGAAATACAGGAAAATATTAAACCCAATAAACAATTATTTACCGAATATCTATCATGGACTAGCCCTTTGCTAGGGTGCTTTGGGAAATATAGAAGAATATTATGGATTAATTCTTAATTAAGATTAAGAATAATACAGCTCTGAAGGAAAGTACAGTCTCATTGGGGAGATGAGCTACATACCTGAAATAAACAATACTGTAAAGTAGTAGAAATAAAAATAACAGTCAGAGGAGATAGGTAGAAAGGTAGGAAATAAAATGGATCGATGAAATTGAGAGAAGGGGAGAAGAGAGGGTAATAGAGTAGGAGGAACATTCCTGAGAGTTTTACAACTCTCTGAAGAACTGAAGTGATATTAAAGACCTCCTAAATAGAAGTGGTGTGGCCCTTTATGCCAAGTCTTCCCTTTCCAGGCCTAAATAGCACTCCACCAACATGACCAGCAAGAGTTCATACCATGGCAGAGCTGCCAGTCTACAGGCATGCTCCTCACCTACACAGACTCTTGCTCATTAGTCAGAAATCCTGTTGCCACCATGACAGACCAAAGGCTCAAGCCTCCTTTGTTAGAACCCCATGCAGAAGAGGATGCTGTCTTTGCAGGCAGTCACTCTGGGTTTGGTGAGAATGACTTCCTATTGGGGTCATACCAATCCCACACAGACACGCCTCCCCTTGGGATGCATTGGTCTTTGCCCTATTCTACGATTTTGGTGAGGCCTCTAATATTTCTCCAGGTAATTCAAGCTGCTAACGATGTGGATATTCTGGAATTCTGTCTTCTGCATACCAACTAAAAGCCATTTAACACTTGGGCCTCCCTGCTTGGAAGATGCATGACTTGGAGATGTCTTGCTGGCAAGGCAGGGGTATGTTAAAAGGAAAAGTGTTATTTCAGCAGACTCACCACAGAGGTATGTGTTAATTAAGTTAATTGTGCCATCAGTGATGCAGACGATGACAGTAACTGCTCCCCATAATGGGGCTGGGTTATTGCCATCATTTATTACGTGTGCTGGTTTTCTTAAACGCAGTCACTTCCCCTTATTCTTTAAGCGCGCGTGCACGCACACATACACACACGCACACACACTCATGCATGATTTATAGTTTATCAATCACTTTCACATGAATTCAGTTACATTACTTGATCTTTGTATCTACTCTGTGATGAAGGAGAGACGTTCTTTCCTTCATCGAGGTGATGAGAAAACTGACGCTCAGAGTTGGCTACTGACCTGCCCAAGGCCACTCACCTTCTTAGTCGAGAAGACAAGTTCCAGGTCCAGTGGTCCTTCTCCTGTGCCAGACTTTATCCAAGATTCACAATATTCTGAAAGGCAAAAACCAAAATTTATATTCTACATCCCCTAAAACATTGGATTGACAAATGTTAAATAAATAATAATTTATATTTGAAAATTATTGGTAAATTTTCTAATTGCTCCGTTCATGAAATGCTAAGCTAGTAATCTTATATGTATGAGTTGAGCGAAACTAAACACAATCTGTATAAATAAAAATCTAGAAATTTAGAGAATTATTACAGACCTCTTTGCTACTTGCCCCTCCAAAATATTAGGGGACATTTGACTTAACCTGAGTTACTCTTACTGTATTTACAGTGAAGAGTAGGAAGTGACTAAGAATGTCCAATCAATACAGCCTTTCAGGAAACTTCACAGAAAGTTCTGTTGAATGCTTCTAGTTCCACAGTGAATGTCCAATCAGGGGCTTACCAAATGATTATTCTACCAAAACCATTCCCTACCTTGTAGGCTGAGGGGCTATCTTTAAAGTTTTGATATCATTAGTGTCTTCTGTCAAAACATAAAAATTCTTGAGAGAGTTAATTCAAAAGCATTTTGGTTAATTGCACCTTAGTGTCAATGAGTTTATAGCCCCTTAGTTGGAAGGGAAAAGCACAATAGCACCACCATACATGGTGGGTTGGAGTGGGTAAGCACCACCATACATGGTGGGTTGGAGTGGGTAAGCACCACCATACATGGTGGGTTGGAGTGGGTAAGCACCAAGCTCCCCAAAGGAGACTCATTTCTGGAAACTGGTGGCCAAGCTTGGGTTGGTGTGCAAGTGAGAACCTCAGCCGTGTCTCACGGCTCCCACATGCTTCAACGTAATGCTTCTAACAAAGGTCAATTGAACTGTCACTTTCAGCTCATGCCCAAGTAAGTTATAGAAGCAGAGATGGAAAGATTTTTCACCAGGTAACTGAAACTCTCTTGTGTGTCATCTTTTAAGAGCTTCCTAGAGGAATTATCTTAAATTGTTGACCAGAAGAAATCTGAATTCATTGAATGTGACCACTGAACCTGAGTAGGAGAAAGTGTCAGAAAAGCTGATTTGGGCCTGAACTCACAATTTCTGGTGAGTGTAAACACTTATGAACACCCCTAGAATTTTTGCACATGCTAGGCAGAGGGTGACTAGCATGTCACCATGACCAGCTGCCAATAAAAATCTTGGACACTGAATCCCAAACGAGCTTCCTTGGTGGGCAACATTTTACATGTTGTCATAACTCCTTGCTGGGGAAATTTAGCACACCCTGTGTGACTCCTCTGGGAGGACTCTCGGAAGCTCGTGCCTGGTTTCCTCTGGGCTTTGCCCCATGTGCCTTTTCCTTTGCTGAGCTTGCTTTGGTTCCTTTCACTACAATAAACCATAGCCATGAATACAACTATCCGCTGAATCCTGCGAGGTCTCCTAGAGGATCGTCAAACTGGGGGGTGGTCTTGGAGACCCCCAACACAGAAATATTCTTAATGTAGTTCATAAAATGAACAGACAGTGGTATAAGATTGTGAAGGATTATGTTGGGCTGGTCAAGGCAAGGCTGGATTTGTTAACGTCAGACCCATGCAATCATAGAGGTTCTCATGCTTAGAAGGTCCCTGAGCTTGGTTTAATGCTCTGCTGTCACCATTTTTAAATTCTTAATAATTGATGAACAAAGGGTCCTGAATTTTCGCTTTGCATTGCGTACTGCAGGTTATGAAACGGATCCTCGGTCAAGGTGAAGAGATAAAAGAGGGGAACATCTTACTGCCCCCAATACTAACTCTGTCACCACTGGGAATTGTTCACTCAGCTTTCCACAGGGCCTAAAAGTCTACCTATGACAGATTCGTTTTGTGGAGGAGAATGCCCCAGGGATGTTAAATGGCTGTTAGTTATTCGTATCTTAGGACAAACTTGTTTACTCATTCCCTCACTACACATTCTACTAAACTCGTGGCTTGGACTGAATTCGGGGACCCGGGTCAGTATTTCCAAAATTCTGTTCTTTCGACTAGTAATCCCCATGAGATGCACAGGGCCAGGAGAGGGGGTATTTTGTCATCAAGTAAGGTTGGGATACTCTATCCCCTCTCTTGGAGATTTAGGGTACACATTAGCATATTACAGCCTCTGAAAAATCTTACACTGAAATAAGTTGTTTAACTTTGTGTTAGTTTCTCAGGGTTGCCATAACAAAGTGCCACAACCTGGGTGGCTTCAACAACAGAAATTTATTGTCTCAGTTTTGGGGGCCGGGTGTTGGCAGTGTTGGTTCCCTCCAAGGGCTGTGAGGGAGAGTCTGTTCCATGCCTCTCTCCTGGCGGTTTGCTGGCAATCTTTAGTGTCCCTTGGTTTGCAGAGAGATTGCTCTGATCTCTAGGACTTCTCAGGGATTTCTAACCAGGGAAGTGACATTATTAAACCAGGCAGCAGTTTGGAAATTTGAAAGGTGAGGGGCTGGAGGCAGGAAGACTGAAGAGGCTATTTCAAAGTCTAGGGGAGCCAAGAAAAAGAAGCCTAAACCAAAGTAACAGCAGTGGCAAGGGAGAAGGTCAGCTTAAAAGGTAGTGAAATGTAAAAGATACACACATTCAGAACCATATATATATGTATACACACATAGATGCAAAGATCTATATCGATGTATAATTTAAAGGATTTCAGAGGAGGGGCCTTTGCCTTGCTGTGGCACGCAGGTGAAAGCTCTCAGAGGGCTGGTCTGGAGATGTGTCAGGGTGGCAGGATTCTGTTTATCCCTGTTAGTGGCCATGACTGTGCCATGACTTCTAAGAGGCAGATGGGCAAATAGGGTCTCGCATGGTCTGCCCCAGCCTCATCTGGCACCCCTCCCCCTCACTTTCCTAAACTCCAGCCATACTGGCCACCTTTCTGCTCCACCTCAGAGCTTTGCACTTGCTGGTCCCTTAGCCTGGAACAGCAAGTGCAAAGCTCCTAGGTGGAACAGAATTGGTGTGTGTTTTGTTTGGCTGAAGGTCTCAGCCTGCGGGACACTTCCTCTAGGAAGATTTCTCTACTATCCCCTGTCATCCTCTCATCAGACTTGCAATCCCTTGTTCAATGTCTCTTTTCAGCCCGACTCTAAGTTCCATGAAGGCAAAGAGCATGTCTACTGTGTTCTTGCTGTTATCCCCAGCTCCTAGAACAGCCTGGCACAAGTAGGCACTCTAAATATCAGTTGAATGAATGAATGATTTACTATATGAAAAGGATGTGGAAGAATGTAATAAATGAAATGATAAAAATAGACGAGGGGCTAGATAATGTGATATGTTTAGAAGTGAGTTTGGAACATACCCTTACGGAAATGCCTTTAAATTTAAAGCCAAAGTCAAATTTTAAAGGGTTTATGTTAATCTTATCCAAAGAAATTTCCTTTTTCTTAGGAAAAAAAGTATGTGTGTGTAGGGGGGAGTAACCAGGATTTATTTTAAAAGCTTCCTAGACATCAAATCATTTTCGTAAAAGAAAAAAAATACCCTTTAGATGTAGAAATGGCAAGGAACATGTGGATTGCATTTCCCTTAAATTCTCCTGGGTTAGCAAATTAGAACGAAGGGTCTGGAATAAAATGCATATTCTATTTTCCTGAAGTCAGGATATTTGGGAAACAGTGATGTTTGAGATATTCAGGAAACTGCAAATATGTGTGGGTACTTCTTTAAGTACTGTTATTTCCTGTACTACACTAAAGTGGCTGATAAGAAAGCGGAAGTGGGCATTTAGCATCTGAAAAGAACTGATTCAAAAAAAAACTTTTTTTTTTTTCTGTGTAGCTTTTACACAAGAGAAATCTCCCTCTGCCTCCCCCTTTGACCGCAATCAATATTTTTAGGGGATGAAGGCAGGAGGAGGAAAGAGTTTATTCAGTCTTTTGTATGCAACTAAGCTGTGGAAACAGGATGAAGATTTTGCTAAATCTGTCCATTAAGTGCCTCTAAGTGCTTTTAAAACATGTCCTAGAGCAGAATGGAGGGCACAAGAAAGAGAAACTGGGAATTAAAGCTGAATTATTACATTTAACTGTCTTGACAGTGGAAATGTCAGAAAAAATAGCAGGAGTGACAAGCAGACAAAACTTCAGATGCTCCACTTAAATCTTTTGTTGAGCATCTCTAAAAGCTGAGAAGTTGTTTTGGTTTATAAGCAGTCAAATTATAAAATTTTTGTGGAATAAGAATTTATTTTTCTTGTTATCTATCAATATCAATATATAAATTTTCCCTAGATGTGCTGGATAAGAATTGAGTTAAAGTATACCAACTTCGCTACTTAGTATGATTACCAGGCATTTCAATAAATTCCCCAAGAGTAGAAATTTACTTTCTAATTTAGATATTTAGAAGAACACTTTCAACATAAAATCAAGAAGTTTAATTATAAATAGAAAAAAAAATTTAAGGAAAGGAGAAATAAGGTGAAATGGAGAGAATTTTTGACGAAGAATACCAATAATTTTGCATATGAATTTAAAAATGTTAAGATTATATTAACTGTTAATACTTAAAGATAACAATGGAAAGAGTCATTCGTTTTTAGAATTGCAAATTGTAGCAAATCCATTTGTGCCTGAAAAGTGGACTGCTAGAGCCCCCTAGCTGTTGGAAAGAATTCTGTCTTCCTAGGTGTAGATAAATGACCTAATTGCAAAGTCAGTAGTAGTTCACTAAGAAATCTACTGGAAAACAATTAAATAAGATCACACAACATGATCCTCCACTATCATCCTACCATTCAGGTTGGTAGTAGTGTCAGCACTTCTGGGAGCATCCACAGACGTCTGTCCTGGCCCTCCACCCCCTAAACTTCTTGACAGGTCAATTATAAGGACCCTGTCATCACCCTTTCCCTATTCTTTTTGGTGGGTTAGAACTAGACAGTCTCCCAAACTCAGAAGTACAGTGAGTCTGATCAAGGTAGACAATTTTAGTTGTATTTTCGGAAAAAGGAACGTGTATCCCAGAGACCTGGGACACCCTGAGTCTTCAGATGAATCAAGGGATACAAACTCATGGCCCTTGGACAAATGTGTTTAGTTTGATTTGCTCAGAGCTTTTAGGCACCTGAGCTGATGACAGCAGAATTTGTTTTTCTTTAGTTGTAAATGATGGAATTGTCACTGTGATCATTTCTGAATTTTTGAGGCATTCTTTATTTCAATCATTAATCTATCCATTTGTTACCAAGAAAATATTGGCATTGATTTCCTGGTTTCCACATTTAAGAATGATTTGCGCATTTACTAGAGTTCACCAATGCTATACGGGTTATCTTGACATATTGACTAGAAAGCTGTGGCCCTTTGAGAGGAAAAGTAGAGGAACTGGTTCATGAGCAAATTATTTTTAAAAGATCTGATATTATGAAAACGATTCCTGGTGGTACATGATTTTAAAATGCTCAAGTCAGAGGTAAAGGTTTTAGAATGCAAGAGTCTCAAAGAAGTTGAGACTTACATTTTACTTACATCATTTAACTTGGATGATATTTACCATAGTCTACCTTGTATTATAAGTTATTATTTTACCTTATCAGAGAAGCAAGTTTCTTGAAGGCAGGAACCATTGCTTAATCATCTTTGAATAGCTTTCAGCATCAGCACTATCTCACAGTATATTGTGTGTTGGACACTTCCATAATAACACAGAGATCCAAAATAAATAAATACATGAACATGACTCACAGAAAAGCAATTTGGAAAGAGGCAAAAATGAGTTACCATTTGCTTAAAATGACACACTTCTATTTCAGAGAGGGTAGGCAGCAAAATGATGATTTGAATGTGAAAACAAGATGTTGCAGACAAAACCTTTACTTTTATTTTTAAAGAAGTACTTCAAGAGGCTTGTGGCTCATTTTTCAGAAAGAGTCCGTCTTAGAAGTGGAAATACTCCAATCTGGAAGGGCAAACCAGATTAAATGTCAGACGGGGAGAAGTTGAGTACCTGTTCTTCCCGGAATAAAGGGACTGTTTGGAGAGGGCTGTAGGGTCCCAGAAAGTGAATGTGCGTATTTTGTACTCTGTGTGTTGAAGAGCCCAGTGGCTCAGATTGACACACGATCAGAGCTTTAGTCAGGGGATAGGTAAGGAGAGAGGAAGGGGATTTAATACAAGGGGTGTAGAGGACAAGGAAAGAGGACGTTTTGAGTTTGAAAGGCTCTTTTCCTCCTATCCCAGAGAGAGAGTACATGAATTAAAACAGTTAGTAAAACAAAGATTGAGCCTAAAAATATTATTTTAAATAACTATAAAACATCCTTTTCTGGAATAATCTTTTTTTTTTTAAAAAAAAAAGTATTTTCATATTTGGTCATTTTGAGGAGAAAAATTCTTGCAATCGAAGTTGCTCAAGTTGCAGCTCACATACACTCACTTATTTCCCACCCACTATTTCTGAGCACTAACTCATGTCCCAAATACTGCTTCACTGGTTTTAATGAGAGTTCAAGAAAAAAAAATTTGAGCCTGTTTATTTCTATAGATTCTTGGTAACTGACTTCCTGGGCCTTTTTCTCTACCACCCAATGATTCCCAGTTTTTTGACCAGCGCTTAACCAGAACATTTACTTTCAGAGAAACTTCAGTTGAAGCCAAATTCTTTGTAAAGTAGGGGAGGCTGAATTAGCAAAATGGGAGGTGGGGAGAATCTAGACGGCAAGAGAGAAGACTTGCAAAGACAGAGGGAAGAATTTGCAAATTCCTCCAGTTCTCCCCAAATACAAAAATGAAAAGGTCACGTTGGCTGACATGCTGCTAATTAAACCATAGTGTTTCTAGAAAGTATAGTGCCATATAAATTTTTAAATCCTGTGTTCTCATGGGGATGACTTGGGGAGTCTGGACAGAAGGGGTTCACAGTATATGTCAGCAAATCAAAACCAAGGGTGCAGGCTTCATTTCAGCTTGTTCTGGGCTGTGTCTTACGGAACCAGGAATGAAGCTGGAAACACAACCTCCTTCCACCGTCTAATGCCATCTCATATATCAATCCTGGTGCATCACTGGCTCTGCTAAAAAGTGTTGTTTTTTTTTTAATTTGGCAATTATCAACATAGGACACTGACCATGTGCAACAGGCTACTTACAGTTATTTGCAGTTTCTATAAGGACAAAACCTTTAGCTACAATCTCAGTCACCAAAACACTGTGCTCCAGAGAAAATCCACGCTATGGCAGGTATCTGGTTCTTTATCGATCTCTCAGTACCTGACGCATTAGGAAAGCTTCATAAACTATTTGTGGAATGGAGTGCAGTGAAACTATGTCTATTATTGTATGTCATATAATTAGGAAGAGCCTTCTAATTTGTAAAGGAAGCAGTTACCCATGTAAAGGGCCTACCTAATATAACAATTGTTAATTACTCAGCCCATTGGATTAATTCAATGTTGTCAATGACATATTGCTTCTATTAGGTTGAACCATATGAAATTGCCAACACTTGACCATTTTTGATCTCTCAAATGGCAGTGGCATATGGTTCAATCTAATATTTCAATTATCATATCAACAATAGTAGGTTATACCATATGATTTTGCAGGTCAAGTGCTATTGAATTGACTACCAACAACTTCATACAGTTCAACTACAGTAATATCTACTTATTTAGAGATTATATGACTTGTCATTATACAGTAAAAACAGCTACCACTGTCTATTGAGTATGTCCTATGTGCACACACTTCGTTAAGTAGTTTATACACGTTATTTCATTTAATCTTATGAGGCAGATTCTAATACTATCCCTCAAATTATACAAATATTCCAGGAAATAATAAGACATTAAGGTGTTAATTACTTTCATCTCATGAGATCAGCATCTCATTAGGACTAGTGGCATGTTTTTAGGGACATAAGGATTGAAGGTTGAGGCTACCTTCTTACAGGGTAATGACTTCTGTGAAGCAGGGGCTTGGAGCCCACATCCCAATTCCAGGTGACCTTTTGTGGAACACACTCTGGATTTCATAAATGGTTCCCAATCACAGTTAGACACTAGTGTGTACACTAGTGGGGAGACAAGTCTCACACACATACACACACACACACAGACACCTGAAAATAGAGAGGAGCTCTACAGACAGATGGTGCACTGAAAGGTGGGGGGACATGTGTGCCCAGGAAAGGACTTATTCATGCCTGCTGTCCCAGCATCACTACTGGAAGTCCCCCACATCACCCTCAACAGCAGGGCCAGAACTAGGGGAGTAAGGTGAGTGAGGTACTTGCCTTGGGTGAAAAATTTAAGGGGCACCCAAAAATTCAGTAGTCAAAATAAATCATATTTTAAGGCAATATTTTAAAAAATCAAAATTAATGCAAAAAAATCTATTATTTAAAAAATGGTTCTTTTTAAATAAAAGCAAGATCAGTATTACTGATTTTTCCTTTTGCCTCAGGCTCCTCCCATATGGCTCCCCATGGCACTGCCCTAAAACATCCCAGTTTGAACAATAAATTACATGGTCACCCTAATTTAGAGTACTTCACAAAATAATAGTGAGAGCTTACATAGCCATTGCTAGATGCCAAGCACTATTGTAAGTGGTTTACATATGTTAACTATGACATGAGGTAAAGACTGCCATTAGCCCAATTTACACCTGAGAAAACTGAGGCTTGGGAAATTGGAGTAGTTCGTGCAAAGTCCAAAAACTAGGAGTAGAGGGGCTGAGGTTTGAATCCAGGTGGTTTGGTTCCAAAGTCCTTAACCATGACATTATGCCACATCTCTGAGAAAGAGCTCAATAAATGTCGCTGCTTTTAATGTTATTGAAAATAAGAATAAAGAAAAAGAGGACAGGTCTGGGAAAGGGAAGTGGGAGGATAGGGAACAGCTTTACCTACTTCTCAATTTGGACTACATACAGCTCAGAATCCAGCTGTTAGCCAGCTGTAATGTAACTTTCTTGGGCCTCAGCTTCCTGTCAAGTGAAAAGATTAGACCTGCTGATCTCTAAGGTCTCCTTCAACTTCAAATAATAGTCTTTTCTTCTGTGAATCCTCATCACTATATAGCATTTCCCCGGCACTCGCTAGTCTTCCAGAGTACTTCTTCCCCCTCCCTTTTCCTTCCATGTTCGGCTTCCTCTGTGCTCAATCTCCCGCCTCCCTCCATATGGTTTTTCCTTGGTGATCTCATCCACTTTCGGGGCTTCAGCTCTCACCTCTCTGTGGCTGACTTCCAAATCTTTATCTTCACTCTGTCCTCTTTCCCATAGTCTAGACCTGCATTTCCAGCTGTCTGCTGCACTCTTCTAAATCTCACACAGGAAACTTTAAGTCATCATGTCCAGAACTTAATTCATCCCTTCATTACCCAGGCTCAGCCCCTTCCCTTGTCCCCTGCGTGCCCCACTTAGGCAGCTGCAGAGCCTGACAATGTCACCCCTGCCTTCGGCCATGCCTCCTTTATTGCTCTGTTTCTTTCCATTCCAACTGCCCTCCCCACTCAGCTCCTCACTGCCTTCCTCCTGGTGTCCTCCTTCCAAGCTGCCCCAGTCCTCATTGCGGGGATGACCATCCTAGATTCTAACTAGGATCCTGGCTCTCCTACCTGAGAACATTGAGTGGCTTCCCAGTGTCTGCGGAGGAAAGTCCAAATTCTGTTTGGATCCGAACCTTTGCTTTTGCGGTCTCACCTTCCCCTTCTCTGCTCCGTATACCTCATGTGCCATATGTATGGGACTGCTCACTCCAATGCTTCTGTATATGTATCTGTTTTCCTACCTGTTGCTTATGTTATTCCATTTGCTTAATATTCTTCCTTGTATCCCTTTACCCATCCTTCAAGATCCAACTCAAATGCCCCCCCACATCCTTCCCTCTAGTGTCTATCCCATCATCACATAGCAGGTGCACGATAATAATGCAAGCACTGAATGGTTCGATGTAATTTTTTAAAATTACCATGTCTACAAAATAAAGTAATTGACCTATACTTTTTTTTTTTTTTTTTTTGAGACAGGGTCTCGCTTTGTTGCCCTGGCTCGAGTGAGTGCTGTGGCATTAGCCTAGCTCACAGCAACCTCAAACTTCCTGGGCTCAAGTTATCCTACTGCCTCAGCCTCCCGAGTAGCTGGGACTACAGGCATGCGCCACCATGCCCGGCTAATTTTTTCTATATATTTTTAGTTGTCCAGATAATTTCTTTCTATTTTTTTAGTAGAGACGGGGTCTCGCTCTTGCTCAGGCTGGTCTCGAACTCCTGAGCTCAAACAATCCGCCCGCCTCGGCCTCCCAGAGTGCTAGGATTACAGGCATGAGCCACCGCGCCTGGCCTGACCTATACTTTTGAGTGAGTGAAAGCACAGAATCCAGATTGCCATTCTCTCCCCCAAAGGGGAGTTATCCTCGCTGAAGAGTGTTCCTCCTTTGCAGGCAGCACTTCTTTAGGGACAAGCCAAAATCCTATATCCAGCCTGAGAACATTCCTTTTGACACCTGAGGACATCTCATCCCTTGTAAAGCATCCGAGGTCTTTCTTCCTCTTTTCGAAGAAGTTTCCAGGATTCTTGGGTGGCAACTCTTTGACCTTCTTTTTCCCTTGGGCATGCTAAACTTAGATGTTCTTTGTAAGGGTTCATTATTCAGATTACTGAGCTATTTCAAACCCAAACCTGTAGGGAGAAGGTTTTTAAAAAATACTATCTCTGTGTGTTTGTGTGGAGGATGGTATATTTGGTGAGGGCAGAGAAAGGTTTTGAAAGTAATCATAGGCTGCTCTTGGGATTACTAACTGAAAACATGGGTGATACTTAAAGATAACTAATGATAACTTTCCACGCTATATTTATATTTGGGCTAAGATCAAACATGAGAAATGAGTTACAAAGACAAGTAAACATGAGCTGATCACGAAAGGTCATTCATTCTTAATCTAACAGCTAAGAGGCAACATTTAAAAAAATGCATTTCCTGCTTGAGTTTGTCCTTGAACTAACAACTGATTATGGAATTTTAATTTAATATTACAACATATGTTGCCTTTCTGAATTTAAAAATCCATGACAACACCAAAATCTTTTCAAGTTCTTCAGAAGGATAGTCTCACCAAAATAAGGTAATTAGTGGTAGCATTTGTAATAAAGTTACAATTTCTGTAAAAAATGGAATCCATATATACAATTAATATTGCAAATAAACGTCAAAATGATATACTTCCCACCATATAAATGAACTCTGTTTCACACATAAATGTGTTTTGTGGCAATGGTTCAAAATTCTTTTTCTTCAACAGTAAGCAGATTGAATGAAATAAAAAATGATGTGCCAGGACTTAAAGGTACAAATGGTACAAATTTCAAATTATTGATTGCTGACTGTGCTTACAGACATCAAACAATAATTTTTCAGGCAGCTATAATAGTCCATTTCAATGGAGACATGATATACTATAGGAAAATTGAAAATGTGGGGACAATTTGGTCAATGGTCATTTTAAATTATTAAAGTTTGGGAATTTTTTTTTTTTTTAGGTTACAGAAAAAACAATGCAAACTAAATGGAATCTCATTAACTGGAAACCTTTTTTTATCAAGCGCCTTTATTGTAGTTTGAAAAGTACGAAGATGTTCAGTCAGAATATAAACTCACTTTACGTTAGAAGAAGTGCACATTTGGGCAGAATCAATGGGCAGTGACATCCCTTAATGGAAATCTGAGCAGGCCAGAGCGATCACTCTTGAAGGATCTAGAATGCATTTATGTAGGCAAGAAATTTTCTTGGGGACTAACTTCTGATGTATAGGTGAGACATGTGCTCTGATAGAGTGTGAATCTGAGCTCTCTCAACCTGCCCACTCCTTTAAAATCATTGTTAGGTAACATCTTCCCAAAAGTAATGGTTCAGTATAACATCAAAATTCAGTCAATGGTCCTGCATCATTGCCCTTGAAGTTCTCTTTCCATAACCTGCAAATGAGAAGCAGATTTGTGCACTAGAAAAGATCTATTAGTCAGAACTTTTTCATTTGCAAGCGACAGAAACCAAACTCAAACTAGGTCAGGCCAAAAAGATAATTTATTGTTGCAGCTTATCGGAATGTTCAAGTAAGGCTTGATCCAGGGGTTCAAGTGATGTCATCAGGAATGTGTCTGTTTCTTTCCACCCTTCAGCTGTGCTTCCACTGGCTAGAACCATGTGGAAGACCCCTGATGGTCAGGGCGGCTGAGAGCTGGTGCAGGTCTAGAGGAAATCTTTTTCAGCCATTTCCAGCAAGGGTTAACTGGTTTGAAAAATCTTTACAACTCACTTTGTATTGATCTGTCCACACTGGGGCCCTGAGCACTGTTCTGGACCTCTTGCCCAGGAATAGGTACTCTCTTCCCGCATCCCCCTCCCCCAACACATGTGCTCCCAACTCTGTCCCTTCCTTGGCCAACCTCACAGGCTTTCATGGTTCAGTTCTGCACTTAGGACTTCACAAGGCAACAGTCTCTAACTGTCTCTGTCTCCCTCTTATCTGTCTGTCTGTCTCTCTCCTATTGCCCCTCCCAATTCATATGAAATTTCGAAGCTGGACACCCATTGTCCCTGCTTGGGCCAATCGCTGTCCTGGTGAGTTGGAATATTCTGATGAATCTAGGACATGCCCATTCCCATGGGAAGTAGAGCCTACCTTTACAGACAACCTCGCTAATCATGCACACAACTGGGGTGAGGGAAGCAGTCCCCAAAGGAAATGTTCTACCATATACTAACAAGAAACAGACTCCATCTCAACTACTGAAACCATTGTGAAGAATCAGGATTTGTTGTTTTATGTGATTTTCCCTGAGTCCAGTTTTCTGACTTAGCTGAGAGCCATAAAACCATTTGAAATCTAGAAACCCTGACTAGCCGCTAAATGGGGACAGAAAGACTTGTTTCTTCCTCTCACTGTGGCATTAGATCCAACCTCACCCACGATGTGTTGCTCACGCTTGTACGTGTGCACCTAGGCTTCGACATGTGGACACGGTGCCCAGCCATGGAGTAGCGAAGCTGGTGGTTACACAGGAAAAGAGGGGTGGCTTCAGCGTGGGGAAATTTCTCCTCCCTTGGAATTTGGCTAACGTGGTGAATATGCCAATTCTGGTGCAAACTTGCTCAGATGGGGATGTATTGAGCACCTCTTAATTACCAGGCTTTATGGGGACATAGTGGTGAATTTAAAAAAAAAAAAAAAATTCCCTGCCTTCAGAAAATTCAGCTATTAGCGGAGCACAGAAAAAAAAATAGTTGACTATAATATAGTGTGATTCCTGCTATGAGAATGGTATAACACAGTGTTAAAGAAGCAAACAGGAAAGGGTGATTAATTTTGCCCCAGTTGGAGGGAATGTGCACCATCAGAAAAGTGGGTATTGAGGGGTGTCAGTGTAAGTTTCCCAGAGGAGGTGACATCTGACCTGACAAATGAGAGGGAGTGTGACAACTTAGAAGGAAGAGAACAGCATTTCAAGCAGAGGCAACAGTAACAGGAGGGAGGGGAGAAATCAATCTAACGTCTCCTTTATAGTCGCTGGCCAAGTTTCCAAGACCAACACGAGGAGGAGGATTGAAGCAATTATTGAGAAAACTGTCTCAATCTTTCCTTTTCTCCTGGCTGTGGAAATTTGGCCATTGCTGCACTTTTTTTATAAGAGAAAGAGTCTTGATTCCAGAGACCACACAATGTTAAGTGATGGAAAAATTATTTTTTAAGCAGAGTAGAGAAAAACTACAGGACCTGAATTCAACTGGGAAAACTAGATTTTTATAAGAAAGGAGAATAAAAGCCTTTCTTCTCTTTCTCTGTCTTGTCTCTCTCTCAATCCACCCTTCCCTTTTCTTTTTATGGGGATTTGGGAGTTTCACTTTAGATAGCAAATCTATTGAGCAAGAACCATATGCACATATGCATTTGATGCCTTGTAAAAGCTTAATGAATACTTGTAGTAGGATGACCATAATAAGTCAAATAATTTTGCAAGAATATGCTAACACCAAAATCGAAACAAAGTGTAGCTCCAGGAATTGATTCCCATGCCCTCTCCTCCATTATCCTATCTAACCAAATGTCTGGGTGGCTTGTTAGCATTCAACACTGCCTTTGAAGATTAAATAGCATTAAATTTTTGCCTTGCAAGGAAAGAGATTATGAATTTATATGAAAGCAAGACTTCAGTAGAAATGCATACAGAAATCTGAAGGAAGGGGAGAAATTTTGGCTTAAATTCCACAAAATGAAATGCAAACGAACAGAAACTGAAGGGACCTCAGTTTGAGTTTCAGCACCATCATTCAGGAACTGGTTGAGTTTGGACACATTTTTTCAACTCTTTAAAACCTCAGTTTTAAAATGGGGATAATGACAGCACTACAGCACTACAGCATAGAGTCGTTATGAGGATTAAAAGAGATAATCCATGCAAAAATGGTCAACACAGTGCCTGGCATCCAGTATTGTCTTGAAATCAACAGAGCAATGGAATTACAGGTATACCCCCAAGATAATTGTGGGTTCAATTCCAGACCATCACAATAAAGGGAGTCGCACAAGGTTTTTTGGTTTCCTAGTGCATATAAAAGTTATATTTACACTATACAGTACTCTATTAAGTGTGCAATAGTATTATGTCTAAAAATGTACATACCTTAATTTAAAAATGCTTTATTGCTAAAAATGTGATTAATAATGATCATCTGCGCCTACAGCTGTCATAACCTTTTTTTCTGATAAAGGGTCTTGCCTTGATGTTGACGGCTGATGACTGATCAGGGTGGTGGTTGTTGAAGGTTAGGGTGGTTGTGGCAATTTCTTGAAAAGAGACAGCAGACAACAATGAAGTTTGCTGCATTTATTGACTCCTCTTTTCATAAAAGATTTCTCTGTAGCATGCAATGCTGTTCAATAGCATTTTACCCACAGTAGAACTTCTTTCAAAACTGGAGTCAATCCTCTCAAATCCTACTGTTGCTTTATCAACCAAGCTTATGTAATAGTCTAAATTTTTTGTTGTCATTTGGACACTATTCATAATGTTTTCACCAGGAGTAGATACCATCTCAATCAACCTCTTTCTTTGCTCATCCTTAAGAAGTAACTTCTCTTCCATTCAAGTTTTATCATGAGATTGAAGCAAGTCAATCACATCTTCAGGCTCGACTTCTAATTCTAGCTCTCTTGCTATTTCCACCACATCTGCAGTTACTTCCTCCACTGAAGTCTTGAACCCCTCCAAGTCATCCATGAGAATTGAAATCAACTTCTTCCAAACTTCTGTTAATGTCGATATTTTGACCTCCTCCCATGAATCACAAGTGTTCTTAATGGCACCTAGAATGGCAAATCATTTCCATAAGGCTTTAATTTATTCTTCCCAGATCCATCAGAGGAATTACTATCCATGGCAGCTATAGCTTTATGAAATGTATTTCTTAAATAATAAGACCTGAAAGTTGAAATTACTCCTTGATGTAAGGGCTACAGAATGGATGTTGTGCTAGCAAGCATTAATCCCTTTGTACATTTCCATCGGAGCTTTTGAGTAACAAAGTACATTGTCAATGAGCAGTAATATTTTTTCTGAGCAGTAGCTCTAAACAGTGACCTTAAAATATTCCATAAACCATGCTGTAAACAGATGTGCTGCCATTCAGACTTTGTTTTTCCATTTATAGAACACAGGCAGAGTAGATTTAGCATAATTCTTAAGGGCTCTAGGATTTTTGGCTTCAACTTAAAGTCATCAGCTTAGGTTTGGAATGTGTTGCTTCTATATATTAAAAAAAACAAACAAACACTAAAGTCATCAGCTGCATTAGTTCTTAACAAGAATGTCAGCCTGTCCTTTGAAATTTTGAAGCCAGACATTGACTTTGCCTCTCTAGTTATGAAGTCTTAGATGGCATCTTCTTCTGATAGAAGGCTGTTTCATCTACATTGAAAATCTGTTGTGTAATGTAGCCACCTTCATCATTAGCTAGATCTTCTGGATAACTTGCTGCAGCTTCTACATCAGCCGTTACTGCTTCACCTTGCACTTTTATGTTATGGAGATGGCTTCTTTCCTTAAGCCTCATGAACCAACCTCTTCTACCTTCAAACTTTTCTTCTACTGCTTCCTTATCTGTCTTAGCTTTCACAGAACTGAAGAGAGTTAGGGCCTTGCTCTGGATTAGGCTTTGGCTTAAGGGATCATTGTGGCTGGTTTGATCTTCCAGACCACTGTGCAACAGTGGAGTTATCTCACTAAGCTTAATCATTTCTAGCCTTTGATTTAAAGTGAGAGATGTGAGATTCTTCCTTTGACTTGGGCACCTAGAGGCCATTGTAGGGTTATTAACATACTTATTTTTGATATTGTTGTGGCTCAGGGAATAGGGAGGCCCCAGGAGAGAGGAAGTGAAATGGCTGGTTGGTAGAGTAGTCAGAACACACACAACATTTATATATTAAGTTCACTGCCTTACATGGGCACAGTTAGCGGCGCCGTAAAACAATTACAATAGTAACATCGAAGATCACTGATATATATCACCATAACAGATATAATAATGAAAAAGCTTGAAATACTGTGAGAATTACCGATATGTGACACAGAGACACGAAGTAAGCACATAGACTTGTTCAATGCAGGGTTGTCACAAATTTTCAATTTGTAAAAAACATGGTATCTGTGAAGCGCAATAAAGCAAAGTACAATAAAACAAGGTATGCCTATACAAAATAATTGCCCCACCATTGGTACTATCCACAGAGCAGGCATTATATCAAGAATGTAATCTAATACCATCTATCTCATCTGTTTGTCCCTTCCTCAAAATGTTGACATTAACATGATTAGAGGACTGTTATTATGACATCGATCCATGTCATATGCCAGCAGAGGTCCAAGGGATTACCTTCAGTACTTTTGACCCTCCTGTTAGTTGCAAAGAGGAAAAAGAAGGGCATTGGACTCCCTTCCCTGAAAACCTTAGCCATTTGGCACTATAAGAGTTTGACTATAGAAAAAAAAGGAGGAAGTCCTGATGTCATGTTAACACTGAGCCCAAAAGGCCATGACACAAGCCTTTTCCCTACCCCAGGGCAGAACTACTTTTGGTATCTGAAAATACACTTCAGATACAACACGTCACTTTATAGGCATTAAGTCTTAGAATTTGCTAATATTTAACATTTGCCTTGTAAATATAAGCTTCTTGCTGAACAAAAGAATGCATAACAGTGGAGTTATCTAATGTTCAAAAATGAATATGAACATTCTCTTTACTTTACACTTAAGCAGTAGGTATATAATTCAGTACTGCATGTCTCCAAAATATATTTGCCTATTGATCTCTTGACTTGGAATTAACTTATTCCAAATGAGCTAAATATGAATTTATGTGTAAAATGGAAGTCATGACAGAATTTTAAGTAAATTACATAGTAAACAAAACTTTTTGTGCCTTATTTTTGTAGTTAACTATTTCACAATATTACTAATTTATATGATTTAATATATAAGAAATAAAGTATGACTGATTACATGTATAAAATTGAAATATATACTTAGAAGGAAGTTCTTAGGGCACATTGTGGGCAGAATTTTCCATGATTTCCTGGAGAACATTTAGGAGATTAAAAAAAAAAAAGAATTTCCCATGACTTTGTTCACATACTTGCCTTATAAATTAACTTTTAGCTGGATATGTACACTAAAGGGATGTGTTGACCGTCTGATTTATTGAAATGGCTAACAGTTGCAAGATATAGGTCTTTGTGGTCATCTATCATTCCAAGTGATGATTAAGTATAAAGAGAGATACGGTTTAGAAAAAGAGCAACATGAAGTTGGAGTAACAGGAATGGGCCATACCATGATTTGTATTCATAATGTAATTTGAGGAAAAAAAAATTTGACCAGAAAATCATAATAGATATGTGGATATGTTAGATTTTGCAAAATCACATAAATATGACTATGCATAATGGATAAAAAGCATGATTCCTATTCATAGTTAAATACTGATTTCTTAGGCCAATTTTCACATGACATTATAATGGTCTTTGGCTATGATTACACTAAGTTCTTACCTTCCTTAAAAAATGTGAAGTTTAGGGAAATTTTTTAAACAAAGAAGCTGTGTACTTTAAGGTTCCTAAGTTCAGATAAAGTCAATTGGAAGTGGGGGCTTTTGTGTCTAGAACCAGCTCTGTCACTTGTACATTTGAGCAAATTAGAACCTCAGTTTCCTGATCTATAAAATAATGACATACCCTCATGTCCTGTCTCCATGATGACCAACAGTTTACTAGAATGCTGGCAACTTTTGGAGCTCCTGTCAGAGGAAAGTAGAGTGGCCTGTAACCCAGACCTCAGTAGCTGCCTAAACAGAAATCTATACCAAGGTTTGAACCACAAATTGTGTTTCAAAGAACATCATTGATCCTAATATGGTTTAGTATGCTTCAGGAAAAAAGGGCTTTATGGCCAAATAAATTTGGGAGCATTGTATTAAACTAAATGAATCACGTTTCTTTATTGCAGGATGTCTCAGAACCTTTAATAAACTAATGTGCATTGTAAGTCTCCAGGGGGACTAGAAAATGCAGTTTCCCATCTTATTTTCATATGCAATCATCGTTTTTATTTTTTAAAGAAAGCATGTAAAATTTTTGAGGAATATTAGGAGTTCCTTAAGGCACAGCTTGGAAAATATTTCTTTATGTAATTTTTCTCGAGTTCAGATATTTTAGGCTGATACATTTTTAATAACAGGATGGTAAAGAACCAAAAGTACTCGATAAGTGCTCTTTTGGGGAGGATTTCTTGGACGTTTACATCCTCCACTGGAAGATCTTGGGGTTGTCTTTGCTGGTAATGAATTAATTATGGCTTGTCAGTGATTTTTAAAAGAACATTTTTCCCAATCCCTAAAGATTTCTATAGAACATAGAACAACATGCAACATGAAAATTAGACATAAGTGTGATCTTTCGGGAACCCATTTGAACAATTTAGAGACAATGAGAATTTCTTTTTTATGGATTAAAACAAAATTGTTAACTGCAGAGCAGAAGTCGGGTCAGACAGATATACTGCTCCTGAGAATGTGCTGATTGCGTTTTGTATTTTATGGTAGCTGAAGAGTTTGAGCTGCTTGCTAATGAGATCAAGCACCATTACATATATTACTGGCATCCTTAGAAGCTGCAGATCTATTCTGAAACATCTTTAGGCTACATTTGTTCAAAGCATTGTCTTCCTGTTAAATGAATTCACCTGCACATTAATTTTTCTCTATAATAAACTACTGATAGGCTAAAGAAATATTTCCGTGTATCTCTTTGTCTGAATTTGGAAGCTATGCATTTTCTTTGAGTTTCTTCTCTTCTGAAAACTAGTTGTTGACAAATACAACTGTCAACAATGATTGTAAGACTGAATTACCCTGTTGATTTCTTAATTTGTTGCTTGAATTGTAATGTCCCAAAATAAGAGCAGTCTCTAAAATATTTTGTCATCTTACATGGTTTGAAAGACAAATTGGTCTTACACTGAACAGTTGCTGAAATTCTTTGCTAGAATTGGAGTTTTAACATGAAGGTCTATATCTGAGAGAATGTAGGTGACAGGGATTTCTCTTTTTGAGGAAGATGTTTCTAACCCAAGTAGCATAATTTTAGAGTCAAGTCTGAAATAAAAAAGAGAAGATAAAGGAGATGGATTTCCAAGTCAAAAAAAAAAAAAAAGAGCTGGAATATGTATTAAAAAGAGTACAAGTAGTGCAAATATCTCTTCAAGATACTGATTTCATTTCCTTTGGATATATACCCAGAAATGGGATTGATGATCATATGGTAGTTCTATTTTTAATTTTTTGAGGAACCTCCCATGCTGTTTTCCATAATGGGTATATCAATTTGCAATATGTGCATTGCAGCATTATTCACAATAGTTAAGACATGGAAATGTCTAAGTATCCATTTGACAGATGAATGGATAAAGAAAATGTGGTATATATACACAATGGAACATTATTCAGTCTTTAAAAAGAGGAAATCCTACCATTTGTGTCAATGTGGATGAACTGGAGGACACTATGCTAAGTGAAATAAGCCAGACACAGAAAAAACAAATACTGCATGATCTCACTTATATGTAGAATCTAAAAAAGTGAAACTCACAAAAGCAGAGAGTAGAATGATGGTTGCCAGGGGCTGAGAAAGTGGGAAGTGGGAGATGTTGGTCAAAGGGTACAAAGTTTCAGTCACACGGGATGAATAAGTCCTGGAGAGCTAATGTACAGCATGGTGACTATAGTTAACGATATTGTGTTGTACACTTGATATTTGCTTAGAGGGTAGATCTTTAGTATTCTTACCACAACAAAAAGGTAACTATGCGAAATGACAGATATATTAATTAGCTTGATTCAGGTAATCATTTCACGAAGTACATCAAAACATCGCATTGTTCACCTTAAATATATACAATTTTTATTTGTCAGACATACCTCAATAAAGCTGGGGAAAAAGAGCGCAGGATTCAGTTTCAGATTTGTCATGAAGCCTTGGGTAAATCAGCCAGCCGTCCAGGTGTTAATTTCCGTATTTACAAAATGAAGGAAATAGACATCAGTAATCTGTAAGATAAAACATTTTTCATTAGAAATTTGATATGGATGGAGAGAACAAAAAAGAAAAATATGGACTCTAGGAACTAACTGTAGAATTCTTTCCATGTGTTAAATGTGAAGAAAAAGTAATACTAGTGTGACTTGTATTTTCTTTATTCTTTGGTTAGCATTTCACATGTAGATTAGCAATGGCTGTTGCTTTGGGGGGAGACAGCATCTGCAAATTTGACTCAATTTTCTGCCTAGAATTTAACACATTGTTGTTGTATCCCTATAATATGGTTCCTTTTTGCCACGTTTCATTTGAAAGGCTTTCACTTACTATGCCTATAAGCTATGATATTAAGGCGCAATGCCAGTAAAGTTTCAGGGAAAAGAGTGAGAAAATTATTTAAAAGGACTACTTTTTTGATAATGGCAGTGTTTTGACAGTTTTTGACAGGCAATTTGCAATAATGCAACCTCCTGGATTACAGCCAACCTCTGAAATGGGCTGTAATTTAGAACGATGGCAGCTTCTATGACCTCTGTATTGGAGAGTCACTAGAATTAAAAAAGAAAAAAAAAATTCTCCAAACAGTTTAAGTCTATATTTGAAAACCGGGTTTAAATGTTCTGATATGTAGCCATTTTATTTAATGAAAGAATTTTCTTGTCCTACGTACAACTCCACATGCTTATCCTAAAGCCAGGAAGACTTTCTGCCTTTTTGTGTGTGGCTAAACTCTTCTCAGATTTCACTCCCGACATGGACATTCTAACTAGCTGGTGGTGGGTATGTCTCCGCCTTCTCCCCACTGGAAATTAGACACACCCAGGCGTGGGTAACTATATCACACTGTCGTCCTGCAGAGGATGGAAAGTTCTGGGCTGTCACGACTTTCTCTTGTCACACAAATATGCTGTCTCTGGTTCTGGGTTTGGTCCTTAAGGCTCCTTTGAAAAACAGGTTCTATGACTCCTTTAATTCTGAGAGTTAAATGATTTTTAAAGAGTTGTGTAACTTAAATATGAGCCGGGTATGCAGTGTAGGATTTTCGATGGAACTGCAATTCTCCAAACATACCAATATATTCCAAAATTGCCAGTTGCAGGCCATAAAATATTTATATTACAGAGTAAATAATGTATGTTTAGTAAGAAATGATAAAATATTTACAGTTTTTCTAAAGATATTGTATGGGCTTTTTTTCCTCTGCCACAGTCATTTTTCTTGAAGTAGGCAAAATAGGCAACTTCAAGAGCTCCAAGAACAACGTGGAAGCATCTATGAAGGAAAAGAATGTTCTGAGGTGGTAAGTGGAAAAGTCTCCATAAGGAAAAGAAACACCAGCTGATCCCAGATATTGAGATACATATTTCATATGCTTAAAGGTCTAGGAAGGCATTAGCAAACAGTTTTGGTATCCTTACCATTAAATTGAAGAGTTGCTGGACTCAGTTCACGTGACACAGTCGTCTGCCAAAGCTCTTCTGTGGGAGTGTTGTGAACCTCAGAGGATGGTATGACCTTCCAAGCTTCCAAACAAACACATTTTAAAAACCTCCCTCACACCTCCCATTGACCCTGAGCATGATACAGAGAACACAATCAGTGCTACTAAATCCTCACTGCATGTGTTTAGGAAAGAGGCTGGAAAAGGTCTTCACAGAGGTTTTTCACAGAATCACCTGAGAGAGTCTCACAAAGAGAGATTTCCAAGCTCTCACTCTCAGCAATTCTGATAGGCTAAGTCTACTGCAGGGCCTGGTAATCTTTGCTTTTGAAAAGCTTCCCAAGTGATGATCATCTGAGTTAGGGAAATGTTGTAGGCTGAATAATGGCCCCCAAATATACACATGCCCTAATGCCTGGAACCTATAAATGGCAAAATACCCTCTACGGCAAAAGGGAGGTCGTAGATGTGATTACATTAAGAACCTTGGGATGGGGGATTATCCTGGATTATCTGGATGGGCCTTAAGAATAATCAAAGTGTCCTTATAAAAAGAGAGGCAGACGCAGATTTGATGACAGAAGGAAGCAAAGCGAGGATGGAAGCAAGATCCTATGAGGTTGGTGTTGAAGATGGAGGAAGAGGCCATGAGCCAATGAATGTAGGTGGGCTCTAGAAGTGGGAAAAGGCAAGGAAAGAGATTCTCTCCTCGAGCCCCCGGAAGGAAACAGCCCTGCTAATATCTTGACTTTAGCCCCATGAAACGGATTTTGGACTTCTGACCCTTAGAACTGTAAGAGAACAAATATGTGTTGTCTTAAGCCACTAAGTGTGTAATAGTCTGTGGCAGTAACAATAGGAAACTAATACATGAACTGTTGCCCCAAACCACTCTAATTTTAATAGCTCCTTATTATTAAAGCCAGAGTTTTAAGGCGCTGTAATTTAATTTGTTCCCAACTATGGAGGGACTCAAAAGCAACCTTGCCTCTAGAAAAATTTTTTGCCCTGTCCTCCCATCTGTGTTGAGTACTGCCCCCACAGTCACTCTCCTGAGTCTCTGAATTCCCCACAGTGGCTGGCAGAATGCTGAGCACGCAGGAGGGGCATGCTGAATTCTTGTGCCTTGATGTTCAAACCTGAGGGATGCAGTTACTGGCCCATGCTCCCTTGCTGCCTTGCCTCTGCTGGCAGTTATGGCATTCCCAAGGGAGAGTGACTGTGGGGGCAGTACTCACAGTGATTACAAACACTTAGGTTGCATTTCCAGGAATGTCAATGCTGAGGCTCCCCTGGTTACAAAGGCTATTGTCTCATCTTGGGACAGGACAAATGCATCATCGCAGTTTAAAGGAAGATGATGTCAAAGCATGGGCTTACCAGTTATAGTCTGATCAGAACTGGAAATCGAGTCATTTTCCTGTAGCTTTTGGCTTTCAGTGAGCTGATGGATGTATTCACAGTGCTTGTACTCCAAGGTGGGTGAGTGTGTGTTGGGGGGGAGGTGAGGAGGAATCTCTATATTTTATCAGTACTTGTTCCTATCAGAACTCCCCACAGTGAAAAAAAGAAGATGGCAGCTGCATAGAGCTGGGATAGCATCTCGTTTCTATGACAACAGTGTCTGTACTGCTCCCAAACTCCATCTGGTATTTTCAAGCCTAACAGCCAGGTAGCATGTAAATGCCTAATGGAAAAAAAGGCATCAATAGAGATCCTTCGGATCAGGCTCAAATGAACATTGCAACAGCATGCCCTTTCTAAGAAAAACAGTGAATTACTTTGCCGGCAACAGGGCATTATGAAGACAGACTGCAAAGCACATGGAACATGCTCAACTCTATTTTATGGACTAAGCGAGCACAACATCGCTTAAAATTAAAGTAGCTGTCGGGGCTGACATGGGGGGATTTTTCCTAACGGCAAGCTCACAACACTCTCATGGGATGATCCTTTCCTTCCTCCCTTGCTCCTTTCCCCAGTCCTGCTTTGTGGAGTTGTGTGTGTTTAAGGTAATATGGATGCAGCAGCTCTTACCTGCCTCACTGACCTTCCCTCTAGATTTTATCCTTGCTGATTACTGTTCCCTGGTAGCTCTGTAGAATTTATGAGAAGCTGAATTTCAGTTCTCCTCCATGGCTCCTGGCTTGCAGAAAAGCATGCTTTTAAAACAGCATAATACAACACAGCTGGTCTCCACCATCTCCTACCCTCCATTTTAAACACAAGCTGGTGAAAGCACCTCCTTTTTCTTCCCTAACAATACTATCATTAAAAACATAATATCTTTACAAAGTTATAATTTATCTGAAATACAATACAACATGACTTTATAAATAGGTTGCCATGCCATATTTGGGACACCCTCATACTAAAAAATTATTCTTTGTTTATATGACATTCAAATTTAACTGGAGGTCAGTATTTTTATTCGCTAAACCTGGCAACCCTATTTATGACAGGAATATAGGCCTTTAAATTCATTTGATCACTTAGGATTTAATGCAGTATATCAAAATGCCAATACACTGAATTGAGTATTGGTTTGCAGCATTTTCTAATTATTAAAATGAACATTTAAATGTTTATTGTTTACACCAAAAACTATTGTTTATTCTTACTCTTTGCATCCATTCATTTTCCTTTGTTCATTCGACACAGAGTTATTGGGCAATTGCCATTTGCCTGACACTGTTCCAGGGGCTGGGAATCAGGGGCGTGCCCAGGACCAACAGGCCTGCCTCAGAGAGCTAACATTTGACTGTGACTTCTGGATTTTATTTCAGTACATTTTCTCCCATTGTGTACAAGCCACTGTTTAATATATGAAGATGCATCAGATATGGCTGCTGCCCTCCAAGAGCTGATGAACTATACTACATCAGCTGTCCCTCACACAGCTTAAAATTCCCCCTTAACCAATTGTCATCAAACCAATCCCATGGGCATTAAGTCCATGGCATTAAATTGCTGAGGACATTCAAATTTTTATTATTTTATATGCCCATTTTTCACATTATTTTCATCATCCAATATTAGAAGACCATTGACCTTGAAAGGGCAGGGAGTTACCTGGTGCAAACTTGCCATCAGCTTCTGGAGTCTCTCCTTGTCCTCACTGGGATCTGACCATTGGAGGGCTCCTCCTCTGTCCCCCTCGTCTCCTGAGTCCTAACAGAGATTTGGATTTAAGAGTGATATATGCATTCTTTCTCCCTCCTTCTTTCTGTATTGCTCCAACTCTTTTCTCTTTTTAACTATTTCATCTATTTGATACTGGCAGCTATTAAATTGGAGGAGGGAATTAAAGGTTTGCAGTGTTCCAGAAAGTTCTCAAGGCATGGACCCATTTTAAGTTTTTTCTATATGACTCAAATTCTTTCCTCTCATATCTCACCTTTAAACTGAGACATACTTTTATGAGAATTCTATGTAGCTTCTTGTATATACTCAGGTATGATATTTAAAATATCTAATCACTGTGCTAGGCAGAATAATGGTACTCAAAGATATGTGCATCTTAATCCCTGAAACCTGTGGATATGTCACCTTATATGGCAAAAGGAACTTTGCAGATGTGATTAAATTAACGGTCTGGGGATGGGGAGCTTATTCTGGGTTATCTGGGTGGGCCCAATGGAATAGCAGGGGTCTTTGTAAGAGGGAGGCAGGAGTGTCAGAGTAGGAGAGGTTTGAGGATGCTACATTGCTGGCTTGAAGAAGAAAAAAGAGGCCAGGAACCAAGAGATGCAGATGGCTGTTGAAAGCTGGAAAAGGTAAGGAAAGGAATTGTCTTCCAGAGCCTCTGAAAGGTCTATGGGTACCTTGATTTTAGCCCTCTAAGACCTATTTCAGACTTTGTACCTCCAGAACTATAAGATCACAAATTCGTATTATTTTAAGCCATTACATTTGTGGTGATTTGCATAGCAGCCATAAGACGCTAACACACCTACAGGCCCAGGCACTGAGCAATCAGAACTGACACTGAGCACGGTCCTTGAGACCTTTGGCTAAGCCAGGTGTTAACCAGTTAGAAGCCCGATTGTGGGTAGATCTGCAGGGCTATGGAGGTGGGACAGCCCAGGTGGTGGGGGTTGGCGCTAGAGGGTACTGATTATTTACCAAGCAACGAGTGAGGATTTCAATACATTTACAGTCAGGCTAGGTGAACCAATGAATTTCTACTGTGTATACACTTATGCACAACTAAATCCAGAAGATGTAGAGTGGATTCTGGCATGAATCCTGAGTTTTTCTTCCCTAAGTCCTTGATATTAACCATTAGTCAAAGTGGCCAAGGCAGTGTTGCTAATAAATTTCTAGATTCTTTTCTATGTCTCCTACCTGGGACTTTTCCACAGAATGGGCTGGGATGATTCCGTCTTGCTTAAGGGCAAGAAGGGCTTTTATTACTAAATTCTTAGTTGTTGTTGTTTTCCAGTTTACTCTCTGAAACTTCCATCTGTAAGTATTGGCTTTATTTTTTTTCTTTCCTCTTTCCTCCCTACCTTTTACTCTGCCTCTCCTATCCCCATTTGAGAACAAGTGAAATAAAGGAGAAAGAGAGTCAATGACTTGTTCAAGGTCACTCAGCTAATTATTAGCCAAATAGAACTCTGACCCTGGATCAATACACTTCATCCCACCCCCATGTATGTGTCGTCACTTCTCCACCAAAGCAGCAGTGCTCAGTTGTCATCTTCCTATTTTTAAAATGCAATCATTCCTCCACGTAACCCTTTTACGGCCTTCCGGTGCCTTTTAAATAAAATCCAAACTCCTTCCATTGCCTTCAAGGCCCCGCATGATTGAGCCCTGACCTCTTTGACAACCGCATCTGTGCTCCGATCCCACTGGCTCCTTCTCCATTCAGCCAATGCCAAGTTCTTCCAGCCGGAGAGACTGTTGAAACATAAATGTGTTCTGCATGCTGTCTACAGCAGGTCTCTACCCCACGCTGTTATGTTTATACCTACACTTATTCCGCTTGTATTGAATTAATGAATGTGTCTGCTTTGTTTCTCGTTGCCCCTGTAGGCTCTTTCAGTGCAGAGAGTTCATTGATCTTGCTCATTGTTGTGGCGCAGAGCCCGGCACACGGTAGGTCTTCAATAAACACTGAATAATGTTTGTGCTCATTCCTCACGGACTCACCCTGAAGCCATCACACGACTCTCAAAGCATAGAACTCCTAGTCCATCTTGTAAACCACCGAGACAGGCTGCCAATCAGATGCCGGAACTGAAAAAAAGGAAAGAAAAGGTGTCTGGCTAGTTAGTTATGTAAAACATCACAGCTGGCACTTAAAGGAAGTGGAAACTAGCTTTCTGACCTCTGCTATAATCAGCTTACACGGTGAAGCAGGAGATTTGAATCCGCTTATCTACTCCTAGATGAGAATATTATGTCTCATTTACAGTTACAGCCTTACAGCCTTCTGGACTGAAATATCATATTTTATGAGTAATAGCATCTGTAAGTAAGATGAAAGACATCACAAAAGAAAATGAAAGCATTTAAAATACAACAATTACTGAAATAAAATCATCTTTAGAACATTTTTCTGACAAGTTCTCTTAGGTTTTATTAATTTCTTCTAAGAATATCACCATGAATCTTTTTTATGGGTGTTTGGATCCTGCGTGCACAATCCTTGCATTTATTCACTTGAGGCTAAGGCACAATACAGTGTGGGATCTCAGCCTGCTTCCTGCTTTTTTTCTGTGTTAATGCCTTGAAAAAGGAACTGGTAAAGGGGAGATTATCAGATGGTTTAGGAAACCTGTGCATGTACACATTTTATAAGAAGAATAATGAAATGTAATAAGCCCTGAATTAGAAGTATCAAATTTCAAATGACGACATATATACAATTTCTTCAGTAATTCTAGTATTTTGCAATATTTCCTAATATGTCTTCAGATATGTCACTTCCTTTCACTTTTTATTCATTCCATTCAACTCTAGTACAGAACTGCTATTACCTATGAAATAATCAGCTTATTCCTATTTAAAGTGTTTCTTAATGAGCTCCTTTATCTGAATGCTAATTATTTCCTTTAACCACCTGAAGGGGTTTTCTATATTCTATTATCAACACACCTGCAATGTCAAATAAAAGATAAGGTTTATGAGCCATGTAAACTATGATAAAACATTTTGAACTGTCTATGATATCGTGGAGGGAAAATACTGGGAGTGTCTCGTTTTTATAATGTAATACTATGATACTAAGGCCACTAAAGCCATTTTAAACATTGACAGCATAGAGTAATTTTATCCTGATAAGTGAGCAATTTAACAAAGTATTTTAAGAAGAAATAGAATTTATGGTTCACTCTATCTACATATATATGTATATATGTACATTAATTTTTTAACTTTCCAGAGTCACTGTAAATAAATCATAGAAAATAATAGAAATATTAAAATTTATCCCAAATTTCCTAATAGTTATTATGACTAATTCACTGAAATTAATATAAATCTTCATTCATAGAAACTGTAATAAGAGATTAGATGGAGTAGAATATGTTAACTGTTGGTTTAAGTTTAGACCTACCCAACAACCAAGAGTCAATTATTTAGTGGGTAGGTAACCATGTAAGTATTAGGTGGGCAAAGAATATATTAATGACTAAAACAAATAACTGGTAAGAACAAAAAACTGTCTTAAATTTCTCTTTTACTTCTTTCTATGTAATCCCAAACCACTTAAATTTATTGTCATGGAAACTATTAATACAACTTGATACAACCAGATTTCAAGTCCATTGTCTTAGTCATCTTCATAATGCCCAATTCTTACTTTCTGTACACATGGTACGTACCCAATAAATATTTATTGAATAAGCAAATGAATTATACACAGTGGAGAATAGTGCTTTCCAAGTTTTGTTTTTTGTTTTCTGTAACTGACAATCTACTCTCTTAGGTAAAGCACCTGCGACAGCCTTTCTGGACCCTGTGCTAGGCTCTGGACTCATCAATGTAAAAATCCAAGTTCACCATCGATCCTACAGATTTTTCTTCCAAAGATTTTGATATTTAATGATTCCTAAAGTGAATGGAATTTCTTCATGCAATATTGCTTTGTCTTAGTCAGTGATTAAGAATTGACAGTTTATGTTCATTTTTATGGTAGAAGTATAAGACAGTTTGAAAATAAAATTGACACCTTTAGGCATTTATACTTATATATATTATTTCATCATACATGTATCTATACATGTGTGTATGCATGTGCGTTTTCTCAGTATGTCCATCTATCATCGTATATCTAATTGCCTTAATGGGGAAGGGTCCCTGTAGTAGATGAGCTGCCCCAGCTCAGCCCTACACCCTGGTTGTTATACACCTTCTTCAAACTCTTACAAGAAAGTTCAGTATAGAAAACAGATTAAAGAGGAATTGCTTTAACTGAAGTGATTCAAAAACAGAAGTGAACAAGAAAGATCTTTCATGGGAACAGAAAAAATTAGGAAGGAGTTCTAGACCTAGTGCTGTTATTAACTGCATGTGAAACATTGAGGGCATTTATCAACCTCCCTGGCCTCAATGCTAACAGAGTGCCCAGAAGGAACCAACTGAGCAGACACATTGATTCTAGGCTTCTAGCCTCCAGAACTATGAGAGAATAAATTTGTGTTCTAAAACATTCAGCTGTGGCACTTTGTTATAGCAGCCCTAAGAAACTAATATAAATATTAGTAAAGAAACATAATGCTTTGCATATGAATTGCATTTTTAGCTTTACATATTACATATATGATATGTCTGGTTAAATAAGCATTTACAACAAGGCATGACCCATTCTCAATTATTTTTTCTTAAATCACATTTTATTCTAATTCACTACAGATGCATTGCATTACTAATCCAAGTTCTAGAAGTCTGAAAATATCTTCAGAAAAAATATTAATATGTCGATAATAAGCAATTTTTAGAAAATGTATCTGCCTTGAAATGAAATATAGCTACTGAAATAGTCCCATGTCTCCTGCCTCTGGTCTTTAGAGTCAGTAAAGGGGTAAGAGTTTGCCTTAATAGACGATCAGGATTCAAATACTGATTCTACTACTTCCTAGCTGGGACCTTGGACAAGTTACTTAGTTCTCTCACCTCAGTCCCTCAAATACCAAAGCATTGATCTCACGGGGTTGTTGGGTTAATTAAAAGAATATATGTCAAGGTCTCAGATGGTGATTGGCACATAAAGAATGCTATGGTCAGAATGTTGGTGTTCTCCCAAAATTCATATGTTGAAATTCTAACTCCTAAGGTGATATTACTAAGAGTTAGGGCTTTGGGGAGGTGATTGGGTTATGAAGTCAGGGCCCTCATCATTGGGATTATAAAAGAGACAGCAGAATGCCCCTAGCTCCTTCTACTAAGTGAGGACTCAGCAAGAAGACCCCTTCTATGAACCAGGAAAGGGGCCCTCCCCAGACAATGAATCTACTGGCACCCTGATTTTGGACTTTCCAGACTTCAGAGCTGTGAGTAATACACTTCCACTCTATTTAAGCTATCCAGTTTATGGTATTTTATTAAAGCAGCCTGAACGGACGGAGCTATTCCACATGCTACATGTTAGTTTCTTTCCTTTTAGTGCTTCTAACCCACTGGCATAAATTGATCTCATAAAGCAACTATGACAATGAAATTTATCTGGCTGATAAAGCAACTCACCTGCTCCAAAACATTATGTGGTCCTCCATTGCATCTATGAAAATGTTAAACACCATCCAAATGCTGTCCCCATCTGACTTTCTGGTTTTTTCTCCCCTATTTTGTAGCTATTGAAATTCCACCCTCTTTTAAAACCCAGCTCATATTTAATCCTCTACTGATAAGTTTTCCCAGATCACCTACATCAGACTTATTCTCTTTCCCTCCCCCCATCTTCCCATAGCACAGGATGAAGCTCTTAAACACGGCAGACCTAAGAGTTATTTGTATATGCTATGTCCCATTTGATAGATTATGACCTCCAGGAGGGCAGGGCTTGTATCTTTTCAGCTTCGTATCCCCCATAGTACCCAGAGGAGAGTTTTACACTTAGTAGATATT
The DNA here is from genome assembly GCF_000956105.1 of Propithecus coquereli. NCBI lineage: Eukaryota > Metazoa > Chordata > Mammalia > Primates > Indriidae > Propithecus > Propithecus coquereli. The sequence continues at coordinate 422,122 of NW_012154618.1, read as the reverse complement.
CAATAAATGCTTGTTAAACTTGGTTGAACTCACATAATTTTTTTTCTTTGTGGCAGATGCCCTAAGAAAAACATAAAATAAATGAATTACTTTTCTTCTTCCCATTGCTATATATATGCCCTGGGCTAGTGGGTATTTGCAAGCCTGGTTTAGAATTTAGGGAAGTCATCAATCTAAAAAAGGAGAGGAAATGCATTTTAAATCACAAGAGTAATATAGCCTTATATAAGGCCTTCTAGCAAAACAATTATCGATGGCTCAATAACCCAGGTGCTAGTGTTATTATGAACAAAAGTCTGAGGTTGAAAGACAATGAGTGATCTTAACTTTTATATTCCATAGGTATGCAATTCAATGAAAAATGTACAGATGGAAAGTTTAGATCTGAGAATCATATGTGGGTATCATAATGCAAATAATTGGTTTTCTTTCTAAAGAACATCTGTTGAAACATCTGAAAGCAGTTGTTTATACTGCTGCCAAAATGCTGAAAAATATAATAATTCTCCAATGAGGTTAGAAATATCCAGAGGAAGAAAAATACTTTTCATGTAGTTCTGTTTTTATTAAATCTTGTTGTTTCTCTAATATGGCACATAGGAGATGCTCAATAATATTTTTCGAATGAATTTTGAATGAATAGCAGAAACTCACTAAACAGTTGTTGAATGAATCATTTCTTCTTTGTTCAGACTTATAAGATGCATTTTCAGAAAGTAGTATGCCCGAGTTTTACCACATCATATACTATTTTTATTTTGCATCAATTTAAGTAATGCTACTCTTTCTCTGAACATTGTAAGATGTAATCGGCATGTATATCTTTAAGAAAAAATAGCATTAGAGAAAATATATGAGTAAACCTAGATATATGATTACAATGTTTTAATATTTTGATATGTTACTTTTATTTATTATCATGAAACACTTGAAATTTCAATTGTAGGCTTGCATAATCATGTTTGCTTCAACAAACAAAATTTGAAAATACTGTTAATGTCTATAGTTGATAGTTATGGTACCTCTAAGAAGATTCTAATTTGGGATTTAAAAGCACCAAAATATTCTGGGATGTGAAGATGACTGCAGAAGATGAAGAAGCCATTTCTCCCCATACCTCCTTTCTCAAATTTCCAGCAGCTCTCTCTTCTATACTCCTGGGTAAGTGAGGCGACTGGGATCCCCAAAGCCTGCCCAAATTTTACTCTGCCAAGTTTCAGTACAGAAAGAGCATGTTAAATAATAAATGTGAATTTGAGTGTAACTAATAAAATTGGAATGTTAAATAGCAGCATGCTTTTGAAAACCAGCCTCCTTGTGAGGATGCTCCCTGTGCAAGTCCATGGGAAATAATTCTAAAGGGAGTGATATTAATTAGTAACATAATTTATCTTCTGGAAGCTCTTTCCTTTGATGACCGCTGTGGTACAGTTTATAAGCCTTCAAACAAGTGCTCAAGGAAAATGGTTCAAACCATAATTTCAGCTTTGTTTTCCATCCTTGAACAGTTAAAAGAGTCAAATTTTACATATGCATCTGGATGATGGAGGATTGTGGAGTTATAAAAATGTACTTATGAAAACTTTTCAATGAAATGGTAAAATATCTGTGATGTAATAAGAGGAAAACAAGAGCAGAATCCATGTCTTCTGATCCCAGAATTCTTGGTTTCAGTTCTCACTACCATATACTAGGTATGCAATCTTGGCAAGATACCTGATTGTTCTGTGTCTCAGTTTCCTCAATGACACTATGAAAATAATAATAAAAAATCATCTCAAAAGGACATGAAGTGTTTAGAATAGTGCCTGGCACTGGCAAATAATAACGAATTATTATTTATTCACAATAATTTCAAGTTTATAAAGGAACAATGAAAGGTGAGAAGGACTACCTGGAAGGCAATAGCTAAACTGTTAATATTTGCTTCTAAATGATATGCTTATGGGCAATTCTTTTCTGTTTTATATACTTTTCAGTATGCATTCTTTTATAATAAAGTTGAAAAAGTAAGTTTTATGAATACTTGGTTTGATGGAAATTAAAGGTGGAAATCTGGAATAGGTTAAAATTTATAACTGATTATACTAAGGCATTAATGAAATATTATTTAAGCCCATTGTGCTGTGACAGAATTTACATTTACCTTATTTTACTTAATTCTAAATCCAGTCTAACTAGAAATTACTTTTTAAAGTTTAACCAATGTCAATTTTACATTCAGAAATAAAGTCAAATTTTATTATAATGTCAACATTTCGACCTACTAAAACTAAAAATATTTTAATTTTTGATTTAAAAAAATCCCACGCAAAAGTCCCAAAGGTGCCTTTCATGTTTAAGCTTTAATTAGCAACCACTTTGGTCTCTGACACATATTGCGCAGATATTGAAGTGTTAATATTACTGCAGCTTGATTACAAAAGGCAATGATTAATTTTAAAGCAGACAAAAAAGATATGCCCTGATTACAAAGGAATGATTAAGGCGGAATGTCAGACATTGCACATTTATAGCAGCCTTTGCCATCGTCGAAGGATAAGACTTTGCAAAAGTTTATATTTAGAATTCTGGGTACTTTGTACTTTACAATGCCAGAGTATTTGTGCCTTGCAGACTGAGCACCCCAACTCTGACAGGGCCTAAGACCTTCGGGGGGTCACGTGGCTCACAGGAACCCACCCTGACCACCGGATGGGCGCAACCAGCCGCCATAGTTTAATTCTCACAAGGCAAGGCCGACCTGAGGCCCTGGCTATAGCCTTAGGAAAGGTTTCTTGGAGAGGTATTTTTAGCAAGTACCATTTTGCTGAGAGAAAGAGCATTTTGAGGACCTTCTCCCTAAAATCAGAGGGGACTGGGATTAAAAGGCTGCTGGGAAATGGCTGCTGCCCAGACCCTCAGCCAAGATCCTGGGCCTCCATTTTTATTTGCCCTCAGAGCCAAAAACAAACCCGCAGAGAGGCGAGGCTTAGGCCAGGGGAGCTGCGTTCCGAGAGGGAGAAAGGCAGAGCTCGAATCCGTCTCAGGGCGTGAGGGAGAAATGCCGGGGTTTTGTAAATTGGAACGGGGTAAACAAGGGGCAAGGGCGGGAAGGGGCGGCCGTGGCACGCGCGTCCCCGGATCCGGGGCCTTGACTGGGTCCGCGGTGGGCTCGGTCCTCGCTGTGAGAGGCGACAGGGACTTGAAGACTGGTCCGTCTGGGAGTAGTCCTTGAAGAATCCTTCTTCTTTATTGTGTTTTCCAGTATCCTCAGGCTTGGTTATAAAATATTTAACGGCGAGAGAAGGATCCGCAGGAGCCCGGGCCTGAGATGAACTTAGAGTCCTTATTTCAGCACATCGTCCTCACCGAGCAGCAGGCCGAGGAGAGTCGCCGTTTGATGCGAGAAGGTCCGGGCCTTTCCGTCCTTTGCATGGGGGGCCTTTTGTCTTCTGGAGCTGGGTGCTTGGAGCAGAAGGAAATCCCAGAGGTAGTGGTCAGAGCAGTTAGGGGAGCTTGCTTGCCCTATTGAGGGAAAGATAGATGAAAGGTGTCTTCTCAAGCGCTACCGAAATCAGGACGTTAGAAAGATTGATGTGTTTAAAGATTTAATTTGTATTACAGTAAGATCCGAAACAACTAGATGTCGTGAAAAAATTAAGAAAGCAACAGAGAAGCTGAATGAAGAGAAAATCAAGTTGGAATCTCAGGTATTGACATGTAGAGCATGCTAATTATCACTTGAAAAAAAATCTGTCTTAACTTTTTGGGGCTATTTCACTACTTCACCAGTTGTCGTTAAAAGTAGGAAGCACACTACTTCTACGTTGGCTAGCATAGTTCATGTTACCTGGTCATATTTTAAAGTTCTGAATCCAGTGACACCTTCAGTTCTAATACGAATTTGCCCTAGAGAAACTAGTTAGAGTAATGAAAAATTCATCATCCATTTTGTGAGATGGTTAAGGTTTTAAAAGAGTGCAGTTGTCATTGGAGGAAGAATTATTCTACTTATTCAATAAGTAGTTGGTACAGTATATAAATTTTCAATAATAAATAATTTAAGTCTGCTATGTTGATGTAACAATTGAATGTAATGTTCAAATCAATTTGTGCCTTTTGTTTTTCAGTTCTCTACCACATTTTGGACATGTCTTTCATCCAAAAGTATACCTTTTCTGCTAGCGTTTCTCTCTTTTTCGCAGCGTTTGTAAAGTTCTGTTATTTCAAATAGAAGCAGGAGAGTCTGATAGCTTCTTGAAGAAGGATTTTGATGGGTGGGTAGAATTTTGGAGAGGCAAAGAGAAGTGGTAGGAGAAAAGTATTCCAGAGAGAGGGAAGAGGCAGATATGCCCAGGGCATATTGAGAGAGGAATCTAGTCAAAATAAAGAGCTGATATATGGGAATAGGAGGAAACCATTACGGGTTTTCGATCTGGGAGCAGTGTGATAAAAGTGGTTTTAGGTAGCCATGTGCTATGACGTGTGCTTTTAGTCCCAGCTATTCTGGAGGCTGAAGTGGAAGCATGACTTGAGCTCAGGAATTTGAGGCCAGCCTGAGCAACATAGGGAAACCCTGTCTCTACCAAAAAAAAAAAAAGAGTGGTTTGGGAAGATCATTCTGAGCTCTAATGGGGAGGATGGGAACATGACTTGAGCTCAGGAATTTGAGGCCAGCCTGAGCAACATAGGGAAACCCCTGTCTCAAAAAAAAAAAAAAAAGAGTGGTTTGGGAAGATCATTCTGAGCTCTAATGGGGAGGATGGGAACAGATAGGAAGCTAAGTACATCATTTAAATGTGTCACAATGAAAGCCTTGCTATTATGGGTAGCATAAATGGGTAGTTTTAAAAAATATTTATTCAACACCAAACAATGGACTAAACAAGCAATGTGCAATGGGAACTCTGTTTGAGGCAGTCTGTTTGCTTCAGATATGTCTATTTGAATTTACCACTCTGAGAAATTTCAGTTTTTTTGTTTGTGAATAAATTAATCATAGAACCTTTCTCCACCTGGTGAGCTTCAGCTCTTCTTTCCAAGTCTTAATCAAACATCATCCATAAAGCCCTCCCATGGACATCTTGGTAAAATTTTTTAATTAAACAACAACACATACTTGTGTTTGTGTTTGTATCCCCCGGTATTTTGTGAGCGACGTGTCTGGAATTTTTTTCTGACCATCTTTTATTCCCACTGCCTGTATCCAATACCTGGCATATAGTATACATTAGTGTATTGAATGAATTGAATACTAATAGTGTGATAGATAAAAGAGAGAGTCTTTTAAAATAGAATTCGGAACTATTATTTGGCTAGGCTCTAGCTCCTATTTTGCCTGTGAATAGCAGATAAACTAGTTGCTACCAACAATGCTAAAAGCTGGTAGGATACACAAAGCATTAAGAATGTCATGATGTAGCTTTCTTTTTCTTGAAAAAGAATTAATATACTTTCAGGCTTGGTAACTAGAAGCTAATAGAAGTAATATGTAAAATATGAGCCCTTAGTATATGCTGGACACTGTTCTAAATACTTCACTTACATTAACTTCTTTGGTCCTAAGAGGAATCTTGTGATGAGACACCATCATTATCCCCTCATTATAGGTGAGGAAACTGAGAGGTTAAATGACTCGTCCGTGACATATAATTGAAAAACAATCAAACTACCACAGTGAAAGTAGCAATCGAATAATGACAGCATATTTTATTAAAGCAGAGTTCTTGAGCTTATCTTAAACTTTTTTCTTTATGAAATTCACATATAATAATATATCTGAAGCTTTGCATCTAGTTTAGGGCAATATTTTTAAAAGGTCACTTATGTAAGTTTTTGCACAAAATACATTTTTCTTGGATTAGTGAAGATATTGACCTGACAGATAATAGATTTTTGAAAAAATTTACTCTCTGTAATATTTTTTTAGTTAGCAGTCTGTTTTGCCTGAAAATGGAAATGTAATTTGTTGACATATACACATATTTAAAAAAAGAACGTTGATTCAGTTGTCTGTACTAGAGAGAAGACAGAGCAAGTCCCTAACGTTGTTTAGAAACATTTCCTGAAATTAATTAATATAGGCTCATAAATGTGCATTGCTTTTTAATCAGCTCATATACATGGGTAATAATACATTTGCATCTTACTAATAAAATTAACATATGGGGTTCACAGTTCACACAATACTAATTTGTAGTTGAAGTAATTTGATTTATAATTATAGTCGTGTGTGTGTGTGTGTGTGTGTGTGTGTGTGTATAAAGATTTTAAAAGTGGAACAATTATAATGTAAATGACTAATGGGAAGAACTGAAGAAGTAATCACAAATTGATTTCTTGTTTCTTTTATTCTCAGAGTTAATTATATGTCTGCCAATAACAATGAAAATATATTTACTTGAATATTTGACTTGGCATTTATTGACCCATTTATCAAGTGTAAGCAGCATCAGGAGAAAGAAGAACATAATTTGAATAGAGCAGTGCTTGAGTTATTGTACAATGATACATTCAGAAAATATTTTGGCATTTATTTTGGTCAAAAAATGTATTTAGGAAGTACAGTATTCATTTTTTTTTTTCTGTTCTGTAAAACCCAGGTAGCATGTAATTAGAACTTGAATGATAGCATTTGCCTTTCAGGGCTCGATGAGTCCTTTAAAATATATGGTTGCAAAAGTCTCAGATTATACAGTATGAGTACTTTCTGAATTGGACAGCTACAGTATGCCTGGCTAGGTTTGGTAATATGAAAACAGAAAGATGAGAACATGCCCTGGATTTGCATTAATGCTTAACAATATACCAAAAGCTTCTAATAGTCACAGAAAGGTTTTATAGTACTGATGACAGAGCAAGCCAAAAGTAAGGACTAACAAAACAATTGTTGTTTCTTTTAAGCATCTAAAAGAATTTCTTCTATTTTAAAAAATGGCATATAATTAAAATTTGGGCATTTAATTTTTATAAACATATTACATAAAACCAAATATAATGCCATATTCCCTTAGGAGGGAGTAAATGAAGGAAAATTGGAAGCTATTTTGTGAATATTTTGTTTCTTTTTTCAATTTTAACTTATTGCATAAACATTATAATAATAAAAGAATATTTCATGAATTTTTAAAGGAAAGTTATATTGAAATAAAAAAGTAACTTAAGGTGGCTCCATTTATTTCTTTACTTCAAAATCTACATGTACCTTTTTTTAATTGGTAAAAGTTCAGAACCCTCCCAGAACAGCAGGCAAAGTCATACCCTTTAGCACTGCATTACGTAATTAGAGAAAGGATAAAACCACAAATTATTATCATTTATAATATTGAAATGGAGCTTTGTAATCGAAGTGTATTCTTTTGTTTATATTTAACCAAAGAAAAATTTATATCCTGCCTAAATTTAATCTTATTGTTGATTAAAAGTGACTTAAAAACATGGATAAAAGAAGGGCATTATTTCTCTCCTCTAATTAACGCTTGTTTAGATAGCATGTGAATTATTTAATCTTAATTTTAGAAAATAAAGTGGCAATTCTGTTTCCCAAAATTTAATACATAAGCCAATTTTGGGGGTAGCTACACTTTGTTGCTTATAATCTCTATGTCTTTACATGAAATTCCTTCAAGCCATTTGGTTTAAAATGTTGTAAGTCCCTGTGGAAGTAGAAGTGGGGTGGGATCCAGAGATAAGGTAAGAATTAGCCTTAGACAAAAGGAAGGATAACTCTTGCATTGTACACTAAAAATAATAGGTAACATTTAGTAAAGAATTACTATATAGTATACCTGTGCTTAGCATTTTACAAACATTATCTCTGTTAATTCTGACAAGAATCCTATGAGGTTGGTATTATTGTTACCCCCATTATGCATTTGAGCAAAATCGAGACTCAAAGAAATTAAGTAACTTGCATGAGGCCACATAAATGGTGGTCAATAATAGATTTAAGATTTGAATCTATATCGGTAGACTAGAGAGCCCTCACTCTTAACCACTCTAAACCACTGTACTATAGTGTAAAAGGAAGGAAGAAGGAAAGGGTGAAAGCAGTAGATACAGGTACATTTGAAGATTTAGTGACAGGAAGTTGAAGGCATGATATGCTAAAAGTAGTTTCTTAGCTTTATCATGTCAATGATTGATAAGTATGTGTCAGGTATGTTTAAAGAAGAGTAAGAATGTGTCATTTCTTTGTTCCTCTGCTTTATCAGTTGAGTAACCATATGCAAGTGAGATAATACTGTTAGTTTGGAAAGATTTCCCTATAATTATGGCTACTCATTATTAAAGATCCATATGAGTCAGGCAGCAGGTTAGGATGAATAATATACGGTCCTTGCCCTTGAGGGACTTAAGTCAGAGATATTACCCATTCCTTACAAAGGAGGCTCTGTCAGCTTAGGGTGCTTGCTCTTGGTTGCAAGAAATAGAAATTCAGTTCAAAATGGTTTACCAGCAGTCCCCAACCTTTTTGGCACCCGGGACCGTTTTCATGGAAGACAATTTTTCCATGGACCGGAGAGAGGGGGGATGATTTGGAGATGATTTAAGTACATTACATACATTGTGCACCTTATTTCTATTATTACATTGTAATATATAATGAAATAATTATACAACTCACCATAGGTTGGGGGACCCTGGCTTACACAATATAGGGAAATTATTGACTTATGTAATTGAAAAGCCAGAATTTGATTCTAGCAGTTTTATCAGTTTGAATTGCATCAGGTTGCTTATAACAAAAATCTGCATGGTGGCTGTTCCAAATAAGGGTTAATTGTTTCTCATGTAATAGGAAGGTGGGCAATCCAGAGCCATTTATTAAAGCTGCTCTAGGAAATCCTAAAAAACCCCAGCACATTCTATCTTTCATTCCACCGTCGTTAGCATGCATCTTTCATCCTCATACTCACAGGTACTGTTCCATCCCCAGGCATCATATCTGAATTCCAACTGGCAAAAGAGGAAAACATGAAATACCAAAAGGCTTCTCTTCATGTGTCTGTAAGTTGTTTTAGGGAAAGAGAAAGTCCTCTTCAAGGACTTAGGCTTGCATCTCAAGGATTAGAATTTTGTCACATGATCAACATTGGCAAAGGAGTCTAGGATTATGAGCATTTTTAACTGGGTACGTTACTGCTCTGATCAAAATTGGAATTCTATTAGTAAAGTAGAATGGTGTAATGGCCGATTGCCCTTGTAGTCCCCAAATAATTACTAACAACTCCTAGGGTCATATGCTTTCTTGTTCAAAATCAGAAAGAGAGAGAAGGATGTTTCCAGACACTTACTCTGAAAAGCAGGGAAATTTCTTTCCCAGAATCTCGTTAGATATTTTCTCCCATCTCATTTCCAAGAACTATGGCATGTGACTATCTCTGAACCGATAACTGTTGTCAAGGAGTAGTGACTTCTCCCATATTCAGTGGGCTGTCTGGATATGTTTTAGGATTCTAAAAAATATTAACTAGTTACCAACAAAAAAGGAAATGCATGTTAGGCAAGCAACCACAGGGTTTACAAGAAAAGTTTTAGCGGTTAAAACCAGAATGGCCATATAGAGAGTCCCTATAGTTGGTTGAAATATTTCAGGTTAATTATTGATTATGCTTATCATTTACTCTTAGTATGATTTATCACATATGACGATATAATGCAAGGTTTTCCCCTCTAAATTATCCTCAGTTAAGTAGGAGTTGTTTTATGTTGGAGTCCTTAAAAAGCCTTTCATATTATGAAATGCATTTTAAATTCCTTTATTTTGAACAAGGACTCAGCAATGGTTTGGGATGCTTAGAGAAATCTTCTGATTGAATTGATTAAAAAAAGGAAGCAAAGACATTTAATAGACTTAGTTATTATTCTTGGGAGTGTGACCTCATAATTCCAAGTACTAGATGTCATTGTAAAAAAGCCACTTAATGATAACTTACAAATAATTAATAAATTTCTAAAACATAATATGATTTAAAAAGCAACCTATAGAAGTTACATGATACCATTTAAAAATATGCAAAACAAAAATATGCCTTGTGAGGGGTATATAAATATATAGAAAAATTTAATGACATACATGAGGATGATAAATAGCACATCAAGATAGTGATTATCTCTGATAGGGGTAGAAGATAACTGTAATCAGGGAAGGGTATACAGGGCACTTAAGCTATATGTAATGCTTTATTTCTTAAGCTGGGGGTGGAGACACAACTGTTAGGTCACTTTAAAAAATAAAAATATATTTAAAAAGTTACAAAGCAGCAATTTTTAGTCTTTAAAAGGTTATGTAACCATCACAGTCTAATTCCAGAATATTTTCATCACCTCCAAAAGAAACCCTATACCCATTATCAGTCACCTCCCCATCTCCCCCAAACTCCACCAGCCTGAGGTCACAACTAATCCACATTTTATCTCTGGATATTTTATATAAATAGAATAAAAAATACAAGGCCTTTTATTACTGGCTTCTTTCACCTAGCATGTTCTCAAGGTTCATCCATGTTGTAGCATGTATCAATACTTTATTCCTTTTTATTGCTAAATAACATTCCAGTGTGTATGTGTGCAAGTGTGTGTATTATGTGTATCATATGTTGTGTATCCCTTTATCAGTCAACCATCTGGGTGGTTTCCACTTTTTAGCTATTATGAATAATGCTACTATGAACATTTGTGTATAAGCATACGTTTGCATGAGCATACATTTTCAAGTCTCTTGGTCATTTCACTAGGAGTGGAATTGCTGGATCACATAACTTCAGGTTTAACTTTTTGAGGAAATGCCAGTCTGTTTCCACAGTTGCTATGCCATTTTACATGTATGAGGGTTCCAATGCCTCTACGTCTTTGTTAACACTTGTTATTTTCTGTTTTTTGAGGTTTGTTTTTTTTTTTTAAAGCCATTTTAGTGCATGTGAAGGCATCTTATTGTGGTTTTTATGTGCAGTCTGTAAAGACATTGATACTGAACATCTTTTCAGATGCTTATTGGCCATTTGGCACATATATTCTGTTTTGTTTTTTTTTTTTTTGGAGACAGAGTCTTGTTCTGTTGCCTGGACTAGCATGCCGTGGCGTCAGCCTAACTCATAGCAACCTCAAACTCCTGGACTCAAGCAATCCTTCTGCCTCAGCCACCAGAGTAGCTGAGACTACAGGCATGCGCCACCATGCCCGGCTAATTTTTTCTATATATTTTTAGTTGGCCAGCTAATTTCTTTCTATTTTTTTTTTTTG
>NW_012154618.1:404595-410841 GCF_000956105.1 Propithecus coquereli | reverse complement strand
ACCTTTGCACTTGCTGTTTCTTCTGCCTGAAATGCTTCTTCCCTAGGCTATTATTCTGTCATGCATGCTCACTTCATTTTTGTCCCTCCCTATAGGGTGACTAATTATCCTCCTGAGACGCAGGACTTTCGGTGCTAATACCAGGACAATCTTATGCAAATCTTGATGGTTGGTTACCCTAGCTCTCTGCTGAGTTGTCACCTTAGATCATTGATTTTTAAAGTGTGATCTGTGCATTCATAGGAGTCCCCAAGACACTTTCAAGGAGTCTGTAAGGTCATACTATTTTCATAATAATACAAAGGTACCATTTGTTGTTTTCACTGTACTAACATGCACATTGATGGTACAAAAGCGGTGTGAAGTAAAACTGTTAACCCAAATCGAGGCAGTGGCACCAAACTGTACTCACAGTCGTTGTATTCTTCCCTGCCATGCACTCGCAATAAGAAAACAAACACTGCTGGTTTTTATGCTCTTGATTAAAGTGTAAAAAATATTATTTTTATTGAAACTGACCATTGAATATATGCATTTTCAATATTGTGTGTGATGAAATGGAAGTTCACCTAAAGTACTTTTATATTTCAAAGTATAGTGATTGCCTCCAGGGACAGCATGTGTGTGATTGTTTGAGTTGCAATATGAACTAGCTATTCTTTTTCTAGCACACCATTTTTACTTGGATAATTGACAGTCAAAATTATAGTTATTTAGACTTGGGTTTTTGGCAAAATTTTCTCAAAAATAAACGCATTGAGCCTATCACGTCAAAGCAAATATCTGACATCATTATTTTTTTTTATTTTGCCAATAATAAAATTCAAGCTTTCAAACAAAAATTAGAATTTTAGAAAACTCATATCTGTCACTATGTTTGACAGCTTACGAATACTTAAAGATTTTTCTGATGAGTTTGTAAGTGATATTAATGAATAGGAATGTTATTTTTGATATCATATTATGAAATGTATCAACATTTGGAGGATCTGCATAATTCAATGAAGTAATATTTTCCAAATAACTAATGCATATTGTTACAAAATTGTGCATGGATAAAAGATGCAAAGTGTAAGATAAACCAATGAATTTTATTATAACAGAGAATGAAAAGTTCATTGACATGGTTTCAGAATCCACATTGCAACTAACCTTTAAGGAACTACCCCTTATGGAATTTTGGTATAGTATCAAAAAACAATATACACGATCATTTGAAAACAGTATTAAAATACTCCTCCCATTTCCAACTATAATACATATGTGTGTACTCTACATACTCCAACCAAAGATACATATTGGAAAAGATTGACTAGAAGCAGGTATGAGTCCAGCTATCTTCTATTAAGCCAGACATTAAAGAGATTTGTAAAAAATGTATATGCAACTCTTCTTTCTAATTTTTTTGTCTTGGAAATATTATTTTTTCATAAAAATATGGTATTTTAGCAGGTAATGTGATTATTATTAATATTCTTAAATGATTAAATGCTTTAAAAATTTCCCAGCTTTAATATTTAATACAGAAAATACTGCTAGACATAACTCACAAAAACAATAAAATGAAAATAAATACAAAATACTCCTAAATACTCAATGTCATAAGACAAAAAATTTTGAGAAGAGCTTCTGTAGAGGCCCTTCTCTGACCTTTCTATGTAAAATAGCATTACCTCATCTCATATGTCTCTGTCTCTATACTTTATTCTGTATTTTTTTTCTTTGTAGCACTTAGCACCTCTTGGCATATTTCATATTGATCTCTTTATTATTTGTCTCCCCCAGTGGAATGTAAGCACCATGAGGGATAGCAATTTATCTATTTTGTTCACTGCTGTTATTTCCGGTATCTAGGACAGTGCCTGAATCACAGTACATGTTAAACAAATATTTATTGAGTGAATAAATTAATTTAAAATTTTTCTTATAGAATTCTCTGTTCTGTATTTTCCTCATCTATGAATTCTGCTTGTTTGAGAAGTAGTGATCTCTCTTCATATTAATAGAACTAAAATGATTACATTTCTAAATGAAGTGAAAAATATTATTAAATATGTATAGCATTTATTGGATTCTTTTTTCTCAACTTAGTTTTCATGATCTTAAGGAAGTTTTGAGACTATTTCATAGTAACAGCAGTTTAGAACAAACTCTACAACAATATACAGATAGCCTTTCTGGTTGCAAGTATTTATACATCACAAAAGTTGTACATTTCCTGGCTTGGATCCACAAAGTGGAAAATCTTCTGCATTGGTTCTAATTTTAAAATCTACCAATGCCTCTATTCCTTTTTTTTTCTTTTAAGAACTATTCTAAATAAATAGTTTAGCCTGAAATGTTAAGAAATGTTTTGAACAGAAAAAAAATGCTTCCGTTCCAAGAACTGAGAGAACAATCCTCTAATTAAAAAATAGTAAATTTGTGGTTCAGTATGCAGAAAGCATGAGATTAAAATTTAGTTTTCTAGCCTTACAAAACTATACAACAGAAAAGAATCCCTTTTTAAAAGTGTACTATTTGATTTATGATTTCTCAGAAAATCAGTTAGCTGAGTTCCTCACTTCCCCTAAATATCTCCAATTACACATTGGATAATTATTCATTCAACAACCATTCATTGAGCAACTTCTAAATTACACCATGAATAATTGGCAAATAAATTAAATAACACCTTTCTTCCTTAATTAGAGGATTGACATCAAGCAACTTCAATTGTATAAACCTAACTGTAAACTCAAAATTTTTTATGTTCTCATTTTACAATAGTTTGTAATTGGTTTTAATTTTCTCTGTGTAATTCTATAGAGAGAACCTTATCATATTTGTCATGAATAATTATCCAAAACTTGGGAATAGGCAAAAGGAGTCACTGAGTGTCCATTGAGTATTGTGTTGGACATTCTCCAGTAGATCACCTACCTGGGAACAATCAGATTTTCTAGGGGTGCGTACCTTTGTAATGGGTTCTTTTGTTCTGGAATATACTAACCATTCTTTGACCTTAGGACCTTTGCACTTGCTGTTTCTTCTGCCTGAAATGCTTCTTCCCTAGGCTATTATTCTGTCATGCATGCTCACTTCATTTTTGTCCCTCCCTATAGGGTGACTAATTATCCTCCTGAGACGCAGGACTTTCGGTGCTAATACCAGGACAATCTTATGCAAATCTTGATGGTTGGTTACCCTAGCTCTCTGCTGAGTTGTCACCTTAGATCATTGATTTTTAAAGTGTGATCTGTGCATTCATAGGAGTCCCCAAGACACTTTCAAGGAGTCTGTAAGGTCATACTATTTTCATAATAATACAAAGGTACCATTTGTTGTTTTCACTGTACTAACATGCACATTGATGGTACAAAAGCGGTGTGAAGTAAAACTGTTAACCCAAATCGAGGCAGTGGCACCAAACTGTACTCACAGTCGTTGTATTCTTCCCTGCCATGCACTCGCAATAAGAAAACAAACACTGCTGGTTTTTATGCTCTTGATTAAAGTGTAAAAAATATTATTTTTATTGAAACTGACCATTGAATATATGCATTTTCAATATTGTGTGTGATGAAATGGAAGTTCACCTAAAGTACTTTTATATTTCAAAGTATAGTGATTGCCTCCAGGGACAGCATGTGTGTGATTGTTTGAGTTGCAATATGAACTAGCTATTCTTTTTCTAGCACACCATTTTTACTTGGATAATTGACAGTCAAAATTATAGTTATTTAGACTTGGGTTTTTGGCAAAATTTTCTCAAAAATAAACGCATTGAGCCTATCACGTCAAAGCAAATATCTGACATCATTATTTTTTTTTATTTTGCCAATAATAAAATTCAAGCTTTCAAACAAAAATTAGAATTTTAGAAAACTCATATCTGTCACTATGTTTGACAGCTTACGAATACTTAAAGATTTTTCTGATGAGTTTGTAAGTGATATTAATGAATAGGAATGTTATTTTTGATATCATATTATGAAATGTATCAACATTTGGAGGATCTGCATAATTCAATGAAGTAATATTTTCCAAATAACTAATGCATATTGTTACAAAATTGTGCATGGATAAAAGATGCAAAGTGTAAGATAAACCAATGAATTTTATTATAACAGAGAATGAAAAGTTCATTGACATGGTTTCAGAATCCACATTGCAACTAACCTTTAAGGAACTACCCCTTATGGAATTTTGGTATAGTATCAAAAAACAATATACACGATCATTTGAAAACAGTATTAAAATACTCCTCCCATTTCCAACTATAATACATATGTGTGTACTCTACATACTCCAACCAAAGATACATATTGGAAAAGATTGACTAGAAGCAGGTATGAGTCCAGCTATCTTCTATTAAGCCAGACATTAAAGAGATTTGTAAAAAATGTATATGCAACTCTTCTTTCTAATTTTTTTGTCTTGGAAATATTATTTTTTCATAAAAATATGGTATTTTAGCAGGTAATGTGATTATTATTAATATTCTTAAATGATTAAATGCTTTAAAAATTTCCCAGCTTTAATATTTAATACAGAAAATACTGCTAGACATAACTCACAAAAACAATAAAATGAAAATAAATACAAAATACTCCTAAATACTCAATGTCATAAGACAAAAAATTTTGAGAAGAGCTTCTGTAGAGGCCCTTCTCTGACCTTTCTATGTAAAATAGCATTACCTCATCTCATATGTCTCTGTCTCTATACTTTATTCTGTATTTTTTTTCTTTGTAGCACTTAGCACCTCTTGGCATATTTCATATTGATCTCTTTATTATTTGTCTCCCCCAGTGGAATGTAAGCACCATGAGGGATAGCAATTTATCTATTTTGTTCACTGCTGTTATTTCCGGTATCTAGGACAGTGCCTGAATCACAGTACATGTTAAACAAATATTTATTGAGTGAATAAATTAATTTAAAATTTTTCTTATAGAATTCTCTGTTCTGTATTTTCCTCATCTATGAATTCTGCTTGTTTTGTTTGATGCCTTTCTTACATGGTGGTAGACTTTCTTATGAACTTTAACATTTTTTTTTTATTGTGAACTTATTTTTAGCAGAGCTTATGTTTCCTGGCAGTCCTACACATTCCCTTGATCCCCACGAAGCAGTTTCACCCCTGCTGCTAGGGCCTTGCAGGTTTCCCCTGTTCAGGACCAGTTTTTATGCGAAATTTCTGAGCTCTGGATTTCTGCACTGTGTAGAATAAGAAATATTTGAATCTCACATCCATGAACAGTTCAGGCTTGGGGTTCAAGTTTATGGAGTATGACTCCTCTTCAACGCATGGTTCAGTGGGATGCAACTCATTTAAATGCTGCATCTCCAGGCCAATGGGTGGAGTTTTGTTACTTTTCTTTTGTAGCTGGCATAGATACTTCTCAATTCCTGACTATACAGTGAGCCCAATTCTGGCTCCCTTTGGCCTTGACCTTTTATCTTATGTGAACATTTAAAACCCTAGCCCCTGAGGCCCATATCTGTTTCTCCTGTGGGCTTGAGTTTCAGCACACCGTCCTTACCCTGAGTTATTTCTGACAGGATTTCCCTCTTTTCCATTTGACTTACCTAAGTAAGTAATGTAAGTAATTTAAATGTAGTTATATTTTATCTGGCATTTCTCTGTATTTGGAGTAGAAAGTGGGTCCTTTCCACTTTTGCTTATTCTGCCATATTAACAAGAATTCTCCACCCTAAAATTCCTGAATGACTCAAATTCTTCATTCTTGAGTGCTTATTTTCGTGATGAGTTTTTGTAATTGTTTAAGTAATTGTGCAGGAGGAATATGTGAGTGATAAATTTTCTAAGCCATTAATATCTGAAATTTCTTTCTGTTGTCTTTATACTTGCATGACAACTTGTCTGTGTACAGAATTCTTGACTAAAACTGTTTTCAGAAAATTTTATAAATCTGGCATTATCATCTTCTGAAATTTATTAATGCAGAAGAGGAATATTGAAATCAGCCTGGTTTAGGTAACCTGTTTTGCTGCATTTTTCTTCCCTGGTTCCTTTTAGAATTTTTTTTACCTTTATAATTCCAAATTTGTGCACAGATATATCTATCAATTTTGTCCGGAACAAGGGTGAGCCTCCCATTTTAACCTCAGCTATTACGTTCTAGTTTCCTTTTCAACATTCCTATTTCTTATAGTTTAAATTTTTGTTCTCTGACACTACTCTCCAGCAGTTTGGGAGAACTTTTTATACTTTGCCTCACTGATTCCATGTTTTGCAGC
>NW_012154618.1:403371-404545 GCF_000956105.1 Propithecus coquereli | reverse complement strand
TTCTTCTCTGCAATCGTTCAAATAATTCTTTTTCTCTTCTGTTAACAGTAGTTTTCAGAGGGTTCATATTTTTATTCTGTGAGATCTGTTCACACCTGTACTTTGCCAACAGATACCATCTTTAAATTGTTCTTTGTCCTATTCCTGTTTTCTTGAGTTCTTGAAGAATCAACTGTCTTCTTAGAGCTAAAACTGGTTGCCAATTGATATGAGTATACCCAACCCAATTTCTGTTAGTCATAGTATAGCTTTACTTGACTGAGGTATGATCATTTCTTGCTCATGTGCCAAGTTTTCTTATTATGGGGAGGAAAATGTATGTTTTAAAGAATCAGTGACATTTTATAGTTCTTCCATTAAAAACAGTAAGTGAAAAACCACTACCTCAGCATTCCATTGCTTTATATCCTGACAGAATAGGAAGATGTGGTGATAGGTAAGGTAAAGTACTGCCACCTGAGTTGTCAAGTAACACTGAAGTCTCCTTATTTCAAAGTATCTCCCCAAGAACTGTCTTTTAGATTAAGAAGTATCATTATAAAATGTTTTTGGCCTATCAGTTTTTGTGTTTTATTGCTCTTTCCCTAATCAGATTAATATTTCACTGAGATCAGCAGCTTTTTGGGAATGGGAATTTTATTTGAGAAAAAGAAGAATAATTTTGTAGTGCAGGAGTTATTTTGAAAAGATTTAGGTTGGCTATGGCCTTTGGAACAGCAGGTAAGTTCAGAAAAGGTGAATGGAAGGGATCAAAGGCAAACTGGCTGCTTACAGCTGTGCCTGTGATCCCTCTGCTGCTGAAAAGAATTCTCATACAGGCATTGGTGCTTATATGGTCTTATGAATTGTTACTGCCTGCATTAATATTTCAGGATAAGTTGAAAGTCTGCATACCTTAGCTTCTTTGATTCAGATTAGTTCCATGGTTTCAAATATAGTCCATTTTCTCCTAGTTAAAATTCTAATCAATTCTTCCCAAGAGAAGAGAGAAAAGAGGAAGGAAAGGGAGATATGTGACTACCACAGTGGGAAAAAAGATTGGATTTTTACTCTAAAATGGTCTTGTTATTATAAGCTCCTGCTCCTCTCTGTCTTTATTAGGACTGCTTGCATATGTCCCCACTGGAAGAGTGGGTCATAGTCCCAGGAAATTCTGAGGACTTTCTACATTATA
>NW_012154618.1:393266-402166 GCF_000956105.1 Propithecus coquereli | reverse complement strand
AAATTTAAAAGCTATTAATAAATCATTGGGATTTTAATTATGATTATATTAATTTCATGTGGTAATTTGGGAAGAATTGATGTACTTACAACTCCGAATCTTTCAAGAATACAGTATATTTTTCAATTTATTTGGATCTTCTTCTATGGTCCCTAGTAGAGAATCGTTAATATAAGTCTCAGGTATTTCTTACTAAATTTATTTGTGTATTTTGTTTGATTTTGCTGTCATGGAATATTTCCCCTACTTATTTCTATTTATTGTTGGTAACTAGAATAGATTTTGTATTTATTTAGTTACTAGCCTCTTTACTAAATTCCTTTTTATTTCTAACAGTTTCCCAATAGATTTTCTTGAATTTATTAGGTATGTAATGATGGCATTTGCCCCAAACAAACAAGAGAGAGAATTGTGCGTCAGTATTTTGAATAATTATATCTCTTATTCCTTTTTGTTGTTGTTGTTTTGGCCATATTACATTAACAAGAACTTCTAGATCAAACTTATATAGTTGTGGTTCTCATCCTGATAACCCATAATGAAAAGGGTATACTTGACTGAGCTGAGGAAACAAACCATGAGGAATCTGGGCAAAGAGATTTCCAGGCAGAGGAAACAGAGAGGGTGCAAAGGCCTTAAAGAGAAAGTGTGCCTAGTGTGTCCCAGGAACAGCGAGGAGGCCCGGTCCATGGGGCTGGAAGGAGGTGAGTGAGGCAGAGACTGACTGGAGATGGGAATGGGCGGTGTAGGTCCCGGAAAGCCTCAGGAGCCATTATAATTAATGACAAGTGTTTCCTAATATTGAAACTTCCTTGCTTACTGTATTAGGATTACTATGTCAAAGTGAGTTATTCTTTAAGCTTTTCATCTGTGGTTTAAAAAAGTATTTATAAAAATAGATCTATTTTTTAAAAACCTTAACATCTGTTATCAATCAATACAATATTCACTGGCGTACTCCACTGTTTAAAATGTCTTTTTATCATAATTGTAACAGCCACGTTATTTTCCCCAATTGTTATGATTTTAGGAAGGTGAAGTCTCCTACATAACTCTTTGTTTTTTTTTATGTAAAGTTGCCTATTATGCTATTGGGCAGAGCATTTAATCAGCAAAATGTCAGTTCCTCAAGGCTGAGATTATTTTTAACAGCAGCAACCATAACAAAGAGTAGCTCTGTACTTTGCATACTTGGACCCAAACGTTAATTTAAAATCCTCAGTCATTTTCAATTTTTAAGTTCTTCTGGTAGAAAAATACCTAAAGGCACCCAGGCAGCAAGAATAGTGAAAAGTCACAAATCATGCCTTTGCTGAAAACTGACCTAGTTGACCAGATAAGTCAGCTCACTGGGAAAAGTATAAGCTCCATTAAAAAATCAAATATCCCAGGAGGAATAAAACAGGGAAAGGAAAAAACAATCTTTATTGCTGAGAGAAGCAGAATTAACCAGGGAGTTGACACTGCTATAAATTAAAATTTTCCAAAGCAGCAATATTTTCTGACAAAGCTTGGCTATTTGATTCTAGAATGTAACTTTTAAGGATATACACAAATATTTTTTTCTTCGTTTCTAGTCAGAGGACAGGGAGAAATGAGAAAGAAAAATTTGTATTACTGCCATTAGGGACTTCCCACCCTTTTCTTTATATTGTTCATAGCCTCTTGGGACCTTTGAATAACTCAAGAGACAGAATTAATTGTTTTTAAAGTTTTTATTTATCATAAAATAAATAGTTCAAGCTACTATGGATATGATAGTGCCTCAATTCAAAACTGGCTCAGAGAAAGATATTTAGAAATATTTTTTATGTCATGATTTAATCTCTCATGTAGTATCTTCCCAATTCTGATTCCCACTCATCACCTTTGTAACAGAAGAGAGGTGGGAGAGATTTCTGATGATTATTCATCTTTCGATCCCATCGATATGTTCAGGGTTATATTTGGAATAGTTACTTAAATTTTACACAGCAGCAGGTCTGGTTTTCAAACCACAGGAACAGAAAAATAACTTAAGAAATTAGTTGGGACAACAGAAAGAACAAAAGGAACAACCCAAAGCATTCTACATATAGGTAACTATGAAAAGCTATTCTATTTCTGAAGAGTTGATAACTTAACACTTGGCAGAGAGGAACTGGAAAGATCCAAAAGTTTTTTGTCCCTTTAGTTCCATCAAACTGTGAAGATTCTATATTAATAATACTAGGCCTCATTTACTTTCTGCAACTTTAATCTACCGATGTCTTCAACAATGTGAATCAGCATATTGTAGGCATCTATTCTTGTTCTTCCTGTTTTTAGCTTTCCCAAACTCCTGTCCCATTCTCTATCATGCTATTTCCCCTACGCTCCAAGACTTTCTTGTATTAAATGTTTTTTTTTAATCATAGATCCTAAGTAAATTTAAAAATTAGTGTATAACTGTAATCTTTCTTCAGTTATTGACTCTCTGGGACTTTTTAGATCTTGATTAAAAGAGGAAAGTATGGACCAGGTGTCATGGCTCACGCCTGTTAATCCTAGCATTTTGAGAGGCTGAGGCAGGAGAATCGATTGCTTGAGGCCAGGGATTAGAGACCAGCCTGAGCAACATAGTGAGACCCCCATCTCTATGAACAATAAGAAAAAAAAAATTAGCCAGGTGTAGTGGCATGCACCTGGAGTCCCTGCTACTGGGGAGGCCAAGGCAGGAGGATCACTTGAGCCCAGGAGTTTGAGGTTCCAGTGAACTACGATGATGCCACTGCACTCTAGCCTGGGCAACAGAGCTAGACTTTGTCTCAGAAAAAAAAAAAAAGGAAAATATGGAAGTATAAGATAAAGACAAAAGGTAAGGTAGAAAGTGAGAATGAAGAGGATAGAGTCAAAATAATAAAAATAAGCAGAGAAGACCTCAAAATAGATAATTTGCATGGAATTTTAGGACGAGGAAGATTATAAAAATACTCTTTTTATAAATCTTTAGAACAGCTGTCTACTTTTTAGTTTTTGGTATATAGTTTTCAATTTTTAGTTTATGGTAAAATATTCCAGTTAAGTGCCAATATGTCACATAGCTCTTTTTAATATTTGTTATTCTCCTATTTAAGAAAAAGGACATGGCTCAGTGGTAATTTTAGCCCTTAGTTGTTGTTAACTGAGACAGAGAACCTTAATTTCTGAGTCTTTAACATAAAACTTTTCTGAATTTGAATAATAAATTTGCTTAAGGCTCATTTAAACTTTTCTTAGTTTGATAAGTAATATTTTCTTCACTTTTGGCTTTTGACTTGGGTCTTTTTATAACAGATCAGTGGTAGAAACAGAATTCAGGAATTTTGATTCTGAAGGGCATAGTACTTGAAATATCTTTGTAGATTAAATCAGAGTTTATCCAGACCAATATTTGATCTCTAGAGCATTTTTGTGAGCATTCCTGATTACTGTCCACAGTAGCAACTCTCAGAATTAGGTATATACTGCAAGCAACCTTCTCAGTAAGCTGTGATGGATCCAGTATTTGATAATTTTTCCAAATGTTTTTTAAATTTATATACTTTCCACTTATACTATTATCAGTGACTAAAGTCCCTTTTTAGCTCCAGAATTACCTTTTCATTACTTTGAAATAGTTCTAATATTTCCAGAGTAACATTATGATTTAGAAGAGAGGAAGTCAGAAGAACTGGGTTTTAGTCCTGGGGTTGCTCCTATTATATTAATAGTTATATAACCTTTGTTAAGATATTTGACTTCTATGGACTTAATTTTATTCTTATTTATATAGGCAATACTGAATAGCCCTGAAGTATTTTCTTATTCTAAGTAACTGTGGCACAATTCATGATCATACTCTTGTTTGCCCTTGTTATCAATTTCTATATGATTTTATAGATTTGGCCATATGTTTTCTAATTTCTGACTTCTCAGACAGTAAAATAGCTATTCTCCCTTTCCCCAACTTTTAAAATATTATTTCACTTCCTTTGGTCATGTAAATTGTATCTCTCTAATCTTTCTCTATTGTTGTCTTTCTTAAAATAGGGTTGATGAGAACAGCATCAAGCACTAACTAAAGGTATGGGTAGATAGTCTATGATCTTATAAAGATGTAAGATCACATTTTCTGTTTTATTTTGGCTACTTTTTTTTAATGCCAATATTTCTAGGACTTTTTAGCTATAATATTTCAAACTGTCTTTTAAGGCAACCCTTTGCCTCTGGACTAGACTATATCTAAGCTCTTTACTATTCAATATCTTCTGGGACAGAGATTTCACAACCTGTCTCTCACCTTGAGGAAGTTTCTTATAACTAACATAAATCTTGCTTTCTGCAATTTAACTTGAATTTATATCCTTTTTCTTTTTTCTGCAGAGATGGGAACAGCCCCAAACTGGAAGTGATGCTTTCTTATGAGGACCAATACTAAACATAGTAGAAAGATTACAGTATTTCCAGTCCAGCATCATTTTTAGTTTGTATATATTAAAGCTTCCTGACTTTTGTTTCAATATTCATGTCTCAGGAGATACTATAAAATAACAGTTACATGTCTAATATTAATGTTTATTATATATTTTGCTATTTAGAACCAAATAAGGTACTAAAATTTAAAAAAAATGAATTCTCAAACCCCATCTGAGGACTTTAGCAGACTTATATTTTATTTGATATAAGTATAGTCATGGGACTGAGGTTTTGCCTATGCTTTGTAGATTTTATCTCATTATTTTATTAGTCACATTGTGTACATGATTTATTCATACATATCCTCCTTTTAAGTTGTGAGAATAGAAACCTATTCTTTAAAACAAGCTGTCTTGAAGTGGATTTCAGTGTGTGCACTCTGTAAGCCTTAGTACCTAAGCTAAGAACTGTGCTAAGTATGGAGAAGTAGAAGAAAACACATTCTCAGCCCTTGAAGAAGCTGTAGTCTTACTGGGGGAAGAGCTTATAAAATTATAATCATAAAGTACTTATAAAATAATATAAGGTAGTACATATAAAATAAGATATTTAATGTGAATTTTGTATTTTAAAGATAAATACAGAAAATGTTTTATACTATACAAATCTCTCCTATTAACTAAGTACCCTAAAATGCCTAATTAATTGTTTTATTCTGATTTCTGGTGGTTTTTTTACTTTGAAGGTTCAGCAGTTTTCTGAAAAATCCTTCTTCTTACACCTTTTGAAAATTCATGAAAATGCTTTAGAAAGACAATTCAGTGAAATTACAAATGAAAGGAATATGCTTCTCCAAACCTTTGTAAGTCTCCGGCCACTTAGAAAAATCTATTTTATTAACTGTGTCAAAAGTATTTAGATATACTTAGGTGTACTTTTAGAAAATTATCCATATGCATATTGGCAGATAGTACTTTTCAGATACAGAAAAGTAATAAGTGCTATTTAAAACCAGTTGGTAGAGTAATATAGTTTGAAAGAATTCTACTGGCAGGGATGCAATATAGAAATTATTTGCAATTATAATAAGCACAAAAGAAATAGTGAAACTGATTTGAATTGCTCAGGCTTTAAGACCTTGGTTTTAATGTTTTTGAAAGGCAGAGAGGTTGACACATTAGGCATATTTATGGATGTGGGTAAAAGCATGGATTTTGTTTATCTTTTTATCTTAGTCAGAGCCAACAGTCTGAACAGTAGTTTTGAATGACAGGGCCAGTTTAGAAATATTAATTGACATTTTAAAGAAAATACATTTAAAAATATTGAAATACATATCAAAAGTCAGAACCAACAGATTGGGTGGTTTTGAATGACATGGCCAGTTTCAAAATGTGGTTCAAAATTCATTGACATCTCTTAGAAAAAAAGTATTGTCCATAGTTTTAGAAATTCTTATTTCCATGTAATGTTGATATTTCATAAAATGTAAACTATCATTCAGAACTGATTTTGAAATGCATATATAATTTTACCTTCATTGTCTATATTTTAAAAGGTCTTCTTAGATATTCTTATTTGTTTGTTTCCTGTAAAGCAGTAATTCCATTAAGTGTAGATTTTAATTTTTAAGTTTGGTCATTTAATTATTTTACCATCTAATTTTATATTGCAATGACAAAATGGCATATATGATTATGAAGTTTAATATACAAATAAACACAGATATAATGATGATTGGTAGGATCTCTAGCTCAATAATTCTCCCAAAACTTTAAGTATATATCTTTCATCTGAAGATAGCTGCTTGTTAATATATAATAGCTTCAGAGTTTTTTCATATTACTAGAAGAAAAAGGCATTTTTTTCAATAATGTCAGGAAGTATAATTTTATACTTTCATTGTTAATAATTCCAAATATTTATATTTTAAATCATTAAAGAAAAATATTATTGCAACTAACACCTATATTTCATCTTTTCTGTTTTTTAGGAGGCTACAAAGAAAAAAGTAATGGAGGAGGAGGAAAAATTTATGAAAGAAATTACAGACTTCAATAATGAGTATGAAATAACAAAGAAAAGAGAACTTTTGATGAAAGAAAATGTCAAGATCGAAATATCTAACTTAGAAAACCAGGCAAACATTTTGAAAATGGGTATGGGTATGAATACATAGTACCACCTCATTTGTCTTGCATTAATGAAATAACTTACTTTGAATGAATCAATTTTTGAGAAATTTAACTTTTTCATAAGCAAACTGGATTATTATATAGCTATCCTTTTACTTTTATCTTAATTATCCTAATGGATATGTATCTTTTATTGTGAGCAGTCTTAAATGCTTTAGAAGTACATGTGACATGAGCATTTGGTCATTCATTCAGTAAACAAATACCTGTTATGTGATGGGCACTGGTCTAGGTCCTGGGGATATAAAAGTAAAAAGTGCAGGAATTAAATCTGTAAGCAAATATTTACAGTACAATGTGATGGAAACTACTATATGTGTTAGGACTGGTGCTATAATCCTCATTTTACCATCAATCCAATATAAGCTAGGACATAAGGTTACACAGTGAGGTGGGGAGAGTTTTATTTCAGAAACACTAGTAGGCGGGTTATTGTAATCTATGATAAGATCCTGAATTAAAGCAGTTGCCAAAGAGAGGAGGGGGTGAATTAAAGAGATGATTAGGAAGAATGACAGGACTTTGCTACTATTTAATGTGGACAGAAATAGGGAAAGTCAAGGATAAATCACAGTTTTCAAACTTCAGAGATTCTATTATAGCATTAGCTTAAAGTTCAGTATCTTTTCACCTAAATCAGGTTCAGTTGCAATGACACTCCTTAATTGTGGTTTCTTATGTAATTCCTTCAGTAAAGTTCCTCTTGATCTGAAGACCTCAGACCAAAGAAACTAGTTATTTGCCCCTCACATGCCCAGTATACTGTGGTGAGATAAGCATAAGATAATCGCTAGAGACACTTCTGTTCAGAAAGCAGAAACACAGGAGTCATTGTTCCATAGCAGTTCTGAAATTGAGCCAGGCAAATATTGGGAATTCCTTGATAAGACTCAGTCATCCTCCTTGCTGGGAATGATTCTCCATTGTTCTTGGTTCCACCCCCTGTGCTCTTGTTTTCCTTCTCTGAGTTATTCCTTTTTTGTAAAAGATAGCCTGTGTTCACAGCTGCTAGTTTTCTCAGCCTCATTTCATCCTGTAAAAGTTTGAGTATTTGGGGGCTCATTTTTTATTTTTTCCTGTTTCCATCCATTTTGGTCCAAGCTCACTGGGTTTATGCAAATATAATTCTCTTAAAAAATGTGTGGGTCTCACATGAATCTTATTGAGGTTCATTCTGTTAGGAAAAAAGCTACAACTACAAACTACCCTTTTATTCTTTGAGCTGCTTCCAAAACTACTGAGAGACAGTATCTTTAAGATTCTTAATGACCCTATAGTTTGACTGAGTGGTTCTTTTAGGCATCACCTTGGATTTTTTTAAGGTCTTTGAAAAGGGTTTTAAATTTACATTCAATGTTTTGTCTTTAGACTTTGACTTCCTAAGAATATTGAATTTTATCTTTGCCCTCACGCCATTTCTTACTGCTGAGAATCAAGGGGCAGGGCATCTTGCAAAAATGTTTATTTTAATTCCTAGAACAACCATTAAGGAAAAAATGCAAAGACAAATAGCTAAAAGGACAATAGAGAAATTGAAAAGGAATCCTAAAAATTATTTACATAATCTGAAAAAAAGGTGGGGGAGAAGGAACAGAGGAGCGAAAAACATAGAGAACAGACAAAAAAACAAATAATAAAATGGTAGACCTAAATCCATCTACAGTCACATGTCACTTAACAACAGGGATATGTCCTAGAAATACATTGTTAAGTGATTTCATCATTGTGCAAACATCATAGAGTGCATCTACACAAACCTAGATGGTACAGCCCACTACACACCTAGGCTATATGGAAGAGCCTATTGTTCCCAGGCTCCAAACCGGTACAGCATGTTACTGTACTGAATACCATAGGCAATTAGAACACAATGGTAAGTATCCGTCTCTCTAAACGTATCCAAACACAGAAAAGGTACAGTAAAAAAAATAAAATACAGTATAAAAGATAAAAAATGGTACACCTGTATAAGGCACTTACCATGAACGGAGCTTACAGCACTAGAAGTTGCTCTGGGTGAGTCAGTGAGTGGTGAGTGAATACGAAGGCCTAGGACATTACTGTACATTAATGTAGACTTTATAAACACTGTACACTTAGGCTGCACTAAATTTATAAAAAATATTTTGCTTTCCTCAATAATAAATTAACCTTAGCTTGCTGTAACTTTTTTACTTCATAAACTTTTTAATTTTTTAAAACTTTTTGGCTCTTTTGTAGTAATAAAACACAAACATTGTACAGCTATACAAAGACACTTTTTCTTTGTGTCCTTATTCTGTAAGCTGTAAGGTTTTCTCTATTTTTAAA
>NW_012154618.1:390695-393058 GCF_000956105.1 Propithecus coquereli | reverse complement strand
AGGCATAAACACACACATTAGCCTAGGCCTACCCAGAGTCAGCATCATCAGTGTCACTGTCATCTACCTCCACATCTTGTCCTACTGGAAGGTCTTCAGGGGCAATAACACACATGGCACTGTCATCTGTGATAACAATGCCTTCTTACATGGAAATGCAAATGGCTTAGAATAGCCAAGACAATTTTTAAAAGAATAAAATTTAAAGGTTTATATTCCTTGATTTCCAAATTTACTAAAAAGCTATAGTAATCAGGATAATGTGTCACTGACTTTAAAAATAGGCACATAGATCCCTGGAACAGTAAAGAGTCCAGACATAGAAATGCATGTGGTCAACTGTTTCTCAACAAAGATGGTGAGGCAATTCAGTGGGGAAAGGAATGTCTTTTCAATAAATGGTGCTGGGACAATTGGACATTCATTGCAAAACAATGATTCTTAAGCCTTACTTCACACCATATTAAAAATAACTGAAAATAGACATACACCTAAACATGAAATCTGTAATTATGAATCTTCCAGAAGAAAACATAGTATAAAATCTTTGTCATCTTAGATTAGGCAATGATTTCTTAGATGGAACACAAGAAACATGAACCATGAAAGACAAGGCACATTGGATCTAAAATAAATTGAAAAGACACTTAAGAAAATTAGAAGACAAACCACAGCATGGAGAAAATATTTGCAATAAATATATCTTCTAATGTACTGTTATCCAGAATAAACTCTTATAACTTAAAAATAAAAAGGGAAAAAAGCTGATTATAAAAGGGAGAAAATATTTGAACTTCACAAGAGAGTACTAATGACCGGTGAATATGTGAGAAGATACTCAATATCATTAGTCATTAGAAAAATAAAAATTAAAACAACTGTGAAATATCATTGTGTATCTGTTTAATTGAAATTAAAAATACTGACCATACCAAGTGTTGCCAAGAATGCGGGGCATCTGAAACTCACATGGTAGTGATGGGAATGTGAAATGAATAGTATAATCACTTTAGAAAATTGTTTTGCAGTTTCTTAAAAAACTAAACATAAATTTACCATACAACCTAGCCACTCCACAACTGGTTACTTCAGAGAAATGAAACTCAACCCATGCTTTAAATTTTTGGCAGCTTTATTCACAATACCAAAACCTAAACATAAGTGTCCTTTAAGAGGAGAATGGATAAAAAAAATTGATATATCCAAGCAATAGAATACTCCGCAATAGAAATGATAGATCTGCTGCCACAGCAAGGATGCATCTGTGATATGGTGAGTGAAAGAAGCTAGACACAATGCAAACTAATTGTGGTGACAAGAAGCAGAGCAATGGTTGCTTGGGTCAAAGTGCATGAACTGTGAAGGGTTCACAAGGAATCTTTGGGATTGATGGAAATATATGGATTAATGCTTGTGGTGGTCGTTTCACAGATGTAAATGACTGTCAAAACTCACAGAATTGTATGCTCTAGATGGATGTACTTTAAGTAAATTTTTCCTCTGTAAAATTGATAAAGGAAAAAAAGTTCCTGATACCACAAATACTGTAGGAACCCTCTACTTTGTGTCCCTTTTTCCAGAAATATGGGTTTATTTTAATAGCTTTGCTTCCAGGGGATCTGATACTATTGGTTCGTCATACTTTTAGAAAGTCTGTCTCTAGGTATTTCATAATATTTCCATATGAAACTTTAATCTCCATGATGGAAGAGACTTTGTTTTGTTTAATGCTCCACCCCCAACAGTGTGAATGAGGTAATAATAAGTTGATGACTACTTCACAAGGAGAAGCACAAGATGATACAAGAACATATAATAAGTGGACCTAATCTTCACTAGATAGTTAAGGAAGATGTCCCTAACCAAGTGAGATCTGAAGGATGATACTGATTAGCCAAGTGAGAGATTTGAGTATAGATGTCAATTAGGTAGTTGCATATTTAAGTCAGGAGCTCAGAGAGTGGTCTGAGCTATTAAATTTTGGGAATCATCTAGGGAGAATGTATTGAAAGAAAATGGACAGAACGCTGAGGAACACCAGGATTTTCAAAGCAAGAAGAAAAAGAAAGCCAGCAAAGAGTCTAAGAGCTTCAAAAAAGATGGGCAGAACACATTACTGTGTGGAATTGGGGCCACCTAGGGGAGAGAGTATTTGAGGGAGTGATCAACCCATGTTGACTGCTACTGAGCTGTCAATCAGGACTAATTGGAGGTCACTGGCAGCCTTTAGGAAAAGCAGCAGATTGAGATAATAAGAGAAGTGCACAGCAAAAAAGGAAAACTACAGACCAATATCCCTTATTAATATAGATGCAAAAATTCTCAACAAAATTCTAGCTAACCAAATCCAGGTGCTTATTAAG
>NW_012154618.1:385834-387745 GCF_000956105.1 Propithecus coquereli | reverse complement strand
CTCACTCACTGACTCATGCAGAGCTACATTCTGTCTTACAAGCTCCATTCGTGGTAAGTACCCTATATAGCTATACCATTTTTTATCTTTTATACTGTATTTTTCTGTACCTTTTCTATGTCTAGATATGTTTAGAAATACAAATACTTACTCTTGTGTTCCAGTTGCCTACAGTATTCAGCACAGTAACATGCTGTACAAGTTTGTAGCCTAGGAGCAATAGGCTATTGGTGGTGTGGTAGGCTATACCACCTAGGTTTGTGTAAGTATACTTTTTGATGTTCACACAGTGACAAAATCACCTAAGGACACATTTCTCAGAATGTATCCCTATTGTTAAATGACACATGACTTGCATGAATATTTATAGCAGCATTATTCATAGTAGCCAAAAAGTGGAAACAACTCAGATGTCTATCAACTGATGTATACAAAAACAAAATATAGCGTATCTATACAATGGCATTTTATTTAGGCATAAAAAGAATGAAATACCAATACATGCTACAACATGGGTAGTCCTTGCAATTATTATGCTAAGTGAAAGAAGCCAGACAAAAGACCACATATTGTTCGATTCAGTTTTTGTGAAATCTCCAGAATAGGCAAATCCAAAGTAGATTCGTGCTTGTCCAAGGCTGAGGAAACTGGAGGAAATTGGGAGTGACTACTAACGGGTGTGGAGTTTTGTTTTGGGGTGATGAGATGTTCCAAAATTATATAGTGGTAATGGATGCACAAATCTGTGACTATACTAAAGCCCACTGAATTCTATCCTTTAAAAGGGTGAATTATATGGTATGTGAATTATATTTCAATTAAAATTGTTTTGTAAAAAGAATCAAAGGAACTCTAGAGGTTAGAAAATACAATATCTGATATGAATAATTCCCTAGAAGGGATTAACAGCAGATCAGAGACTGCAGGAAAAAAAGTCAGTGAACTTGAAGAGATAGCTTTAAAAACTGAAACACAGAAGGAAATAAAAGACTTCTGAAAACCAAAAAACTCCTCAGAGACATGTGGAACAACATCAAGCTGTTTAATAAATGTATAATTGGAGTTCCAGAAGGTAGGGCAGAAGAGAAAAAATATTTGAAAATTTAGAAGATGAGTCTTTAGGGATGAATAGGAATTTGTTGTGGGAATAAAGGAAGGAAGGGTATTTTAGGTCGAAGAACAGTATTAGCGCTATTGTGAAAGCTTGTAGCTGTATAGTTGGTACTATGCAATGTTATTTTAAATATGCTTTTGTTACAAAGGATAGAGTTTTCTTATTATCTCACAGGGGAAGTTTATTTTACTTAGTGATATTACATATTTTGAATTTTCTTTTGGTAGTCTAACCATCAACTAACTTACCTTTTTGTATCTTATTAATCAGTTGGTAATTAATAAGTGCTGGTCAATTTTTTAAAAACAATTCTTAGGTGGCCAAGGTAAGCCAATTGGAGCTTTTTATTGACCATATGCTGCTTAAATTTTTACTGCACAAGGAAAAGTTAATAATTGCTGATATATTTGAAGCATAGTCTAAATACTTAAAATGCAGTTTTTAGTTTGTCTATTTTTCTCTAGATTTTTTAGGAGTGTTTTTTTCTATTTCTGTTATGAATAACATTGGAATTTTGATGGGGATTATGTTGAATCTGTATATTATTTTGGGTAGTATGGACATTTTAACAATATTGATTCTTCCAATCCATAAACATGGATATCTTTCCATTTATTTGTGTTGTCTTCAATATCTTTCATCAGTGTTTTGTAGTTTTCAGTGTACATATCTTTTACATCCTTGATTAAATTTATTCCTAATAATAATTATTTTATTTTTGATGCTATTGTATTTGTTTCTAGAAATGAAGTCAATGGAACGTGACAGTGGCCCATTAAATGAACTCCAAAAACAAA
>NW_012154618.1:372066-373104 GCF_000956105.1 Propithecus coquereli | reverse complement strand
TTTATGTCATTTGACCCAATAAATCCACTCATGAGCTCTATCTCAAGGCAAACAATTCTAAGTACAGAAGAAGCTTTATGCACAAAGGTATTCATAGTAATATCATTTATGATGAAAAAAATGGGAACAACCTAAATGCTCTACCATAAATGAATGATTAAGTCAACTGCGGTTAACCATTTGGACTACTACATATTTACCTTAAATGGAATTAATTGGCATGCATAGTTAACTGGGGGAAATGTATATAGCATTAAAAAAAATAAAAAACTAGGAAGCAACATTGCATAATCACTATTAAATGGAAATTAAAGACTGCAATGAAATATACCTAAATTTTAATAGCATTTGAGTTTGAATACTAGGGCTTTGGAGGAAATTTGTCCTTTCAACTTAAACAGTAGCTGTGTACAGTTCTATAGCTAAAAAGAGTATGCTGTTAGTTAAGGCTTTTCTATGCCTCTGAGAGATAACTGCAAAAATAAATTAGAATGGTTCAGGAAATCATAAAAATACATGGAACATAAGTTGTGCTTAAACTAACTAGCAATGTTGGCTCATCCTGGTCATTATTTGATGATTCAGAGAAAGGTGACAATAACCAATGCAAAGTTCCCTTAGTTATTGTGCAATGGGTGAGGGAAGTCCTTCTTGACTCCTGTGGGCAATCAGTCTATGCACTGAAGCATGAGATCTGCTTACCATTATACTGCTTTGGCTAGCTGCAAATGTATTAATATTCATACCATTATCATCTAGCCTTTTAAAGCTAGCAACAGCAATCTTTTCTTTAAGTGCAGATCTAAATTCTACAGCTTGATTACATGCTGAATAGAAAACTACTTCCTATAATTTGCTCTGAATGCCCTCCTTAATTTCAGTAGTCATTCATTCTTATAATTAGGTAAATAAAAAGGAGAGTGGTCACCACCCAGATCTGATGGAAATGAAAGATCTTATAGAATCTATAGTCCATCTGAACTGAAGAGGAACATGGCAAGTGGTGGGAAGAAAGATCTCTATTATTTTATTTGGAAA
>NW_012154618.1:368686-370076 GCF_000956105.1 Propithecus coquereli | reverse complement strand
GTGATGGTTATACTACTCTGATTTGATTATTACACAATGTATTCATACATTGAACATCATACTGTACCCCGTAAAGATGTATAATTATGTGTCAGTTAGAACCAAGATAAACTAACACACTTAATAAATTTAACATTGATACAATACTGTTATTGAATATAATCTATATTAATATTTCCTCTATTATCTTATATTCCTTATCGTAAGTTTTTCTTTTTCTGTCTTTTTCTCTATCTCTTTCCTGTCTTCTTTTCCCCCTTCCTTCTTCTCTCTTTTTTTCTTAACTAGGAACAAAAGATTGCAAATTATGTTTTCTTTTATGTTCCTTCAATCAAGAACAAGAAAAATTCCTCAGCTTTTTGTCTTTCATGACCATTGACACTTTTTTCTTTTGAAGTGTCAAGTCTAGTTTTTTTGTTTTTGTTTTTGTTTCTGAAACAGAGTCACACTGTGTCATCCAAGGTAGAGTGCAGTGGCGTCATCATAGCTCACTGCAGCCTCAAACTCTTGGGCTGAAGCAATTCTCCTGCTTCAGCCTCCAGAGTAGCTGAAACTGCAGGCACACGCCACCACACCCAGCTAATTTTTCTATTTTCTGTAGAGACGGGGTATCACTCTTGCTCAGGCTGGTGTCAAACTCCTGGCCTCAAGCAATCCTCCTGCCTTGAGTGCTAAGATTATAGGTGTGCCAAGGCTAGTTGTTTTATAGAATATGCCTCAGTTTGGATTTGTCTGTTTCTTTGAGATTAGACTCAAATTAAATATTTTTTGTCAAGAATATCATATAAGCGATACCATGTCTTTTTCAGAGCATTATATCAGGTGTTTGTTTCATTATTGGTAATTTTAAGTTTGACCCTTTAGTTAAGATTGTGTCTGCCAAATTTCTCCAGTGGGAAGGTACTGTTTTCCATTGGTAATTAATAAGTGATATATGGGATGACTCTTCGAGTGACTCTTTGAGATCTTGTGCATATCCTTTTCCCAAATAACCTTTCACTCAATCATTTTATTGTCCATTAATGATTCTTCCATGAATCACTTATTACAATGGTGGCTACAAATGATAATTTTCTAATCATGTCATTCTTCTTCATTTATTGGTAGGTAAAATTCTGTTAAAAAAAAAAAGTTTCCTTTTCCCTTCTTTCCCTCACTCTTTTTATTTCTCCTTTTTAAAAATAAATTCTCTGTGGACTCATGAATTTCTTTTTTATTTTATGTGTTATAATCCAATACTGCCATTATTTTTGGTGCTCCAATTATCCCAAATTTGACCAGAGCCAAACCCCTTGAAATTGATTTCTGTGTCTTTTGACATGTTCCCATTGGGTTTTTGTTTTTTTAAATCACTTCCTTCATTTCTGGTGCAAGTCAATATTCCAGGGGC
>NW_012154618.1:367550-368333 GCF_000956105.1 Propithecus coquereli | reverse complement strand
TTTTTTTATGCATGTATAAACATCTAATGCTTAAAATTAATAACTTGTTCTCTCTCCCAATTAGGCATTCCTTTAGAATTCCTAATTACTATTAAATTCCTGAAAGTTCAGAACACAATGAACTTCACATTTACAGGCATGCACTGTATAATGACATTTCAGTCAATGATGGACCTCATAGATGACCGTGGTCACTTAAGATTATAATACCATACTCTTACTGTACCTTCTCTATGTTTAGATACACAAATACTTACCATTGTGTTATCATTGCCTATAGTATTCAGTACAGTAACACGCTGTACAGGTTTGTAGCCTGGGAGCAATATGCTGTACCATATAGCCTAGGTGTGCAGTAGGCTACATCATCTAGGTTTGTGTAAGTACACTTTATGATGTTTGCACAATGATGAAATCACCTAATGATGTGATTCTCACAATGTATCCATGTTGTTAAGTGGGCTGTGACTGTATAGGGTATTGTTGCCCCATCCATCCTTATTATTAGTATTATATTTTTCTTCCCTGGTTGATCTTAAAATAATATATGTAAAGTCTATGTACTTTCTGAAGTATAATATAATGAGCACCTGGAACTAGAATATGACCAATAGCCTACATTAGCTATGGCTCCTCTTTTATCCCATGCTCCCTTCCTTACCCCAGTTGCCATTAATGCCCTTCGTTGTATTTCTTCTTCTTGTGCATGTGTGTTACATAACTTATTTGATTCATTTTTTGCCTTATATGTAATTTTCTTTATTGCATTATATAATTATTTTA
>NW_012154618.1:365295-367500 GCF_000956105.1 Propithecus coquereli | reverse complement strand
ATCTGGAAAAAGCTTTGCTATTTTAACCATTTTGGCCTCCCCTGAGCACCTCACCCCCTTATCCTGAAGTGAGGAGGAGTAACTCAGTCCAGTTAGGGAGTGTGGAAGGATAAACTGGGCCATGTGGGGCCCAGCCCCTTCCCTTTCTCCATCTCTTGGGGACCTGGCCTGCCTCAGTTTGTTCCACTCTGCTCGTCATCCCTTAAGTTTTATAGTGGCAGGACTCCATGAGAGAAAGCTTGAGGGCTCCAGTACTACCTTTAATGGTATGAGTTAAGTTAGTCTAATTCTGGCGTTCAATACTAGAAAACCTTTGCCTGCGGATATAAGCCATATTTTCCAGTATCTCCTGTATCAGTAGTAAATGAGACATTTTTACCTCCCTTCTGCCTTCCTTATTTTTTAATTGATCATATTTCAGGCAGGAAAGAAGAGTGTTACATATTGGGGCCCCTTAAGCTCCCCAAACCTATTTTTTTATTGTTATTACCCAACCGCAGGGTTACCAAAATACAGCTCTTGATCATGATTTTTTATTTCCTCCTGATAGTAACATAACAGAGAACTTTAAACATTTCAAGTATTTTCTTTACTCACAAAACTTCTTTCTAGCATGGTTATACATTTTGTATAACCAATATTTGTGCTTGTATAGTGCAATAGGAAGCTTGTTTCAGAAATAAATCTGCAAAGTCAACAAAATGAGATTTTCATTCTGAGCACTTAAAGATAGTTTGGTTTTGTGAAGAGCATATTTGCAATGTAAACTGCACAAAAGTTAATATACACCTGCTGCTGAAATACTTTAAATGCATTAATGTGAAGTAGTAAAGCAGTGCCGTGGCCTCTTCAGTGAAAAAGTCATTCAGTTAAGTTGGTCATAGAGTGCACATTGATGGTCCTTAGATTTATACGAAGGCATAAATGCATTGTGGTATTAAAACACTTCCAGCCTCTCTGAAAGATACACACACACACACACACACACACACGCAATTTTTAATTTTACCAAATATGTATATATATTTAGAGTATGACAGTAGACTATGTTGATGGAATAAAAAATTCAAACACTACAAAGATGTAAAATTTCAAATTCTCCCTTCTCATCAGCTTGCTCTGATGCCCCCAGGTGGGACCATTGTTCAGTTTGGTGTGTAACCTGTCAGGGTTTATCTATTTCTCTATGTCTGCATTTGTGCATGTATGCACACATGTATGTGTGTGTCTGTGTGTTTAGCAAAAATGGGATCATGGGATCACACTTACTGGTCTGCAATTTGCTTTATTGCTTAGCAAAATATAGATATTTCCCAAATTAATTTTTACTAATCAACTTCATTCTTCTTAATGCCACTGTATAGAGATGCCACATTTATGTAATGGTCCTCCCATTAATGGATGTATGAGACAGTTTCTAAATATTCACAATTAGACACAGTTTTATAGATGTATCCTTAAATGATTTCGGAAGTGTTTCTGTAACATTATTTATTAATAGAATGAGCATCATTTAGTAGAGTAATAGGAATAGTTAGACATTTAGAAAGTAGTCTGTATTTACTTCATTCTTTGTTTTCAACAAGAATTAACACAAAGTGGACAGGTGTAACAAAATCTCAGTTCTAAAGTTTCTGTAAAATGCTAGTCAAATAATTATATATCTGTACCAAATCCATATTATCTCTCTCTCTTTTAACATTTATAAAATATGAAAATCCCCATTTAATTCCAGGATCATTCTTAACTATGTATTTTGTTGAATATTTCTGTTGACTCTGCATATTTTCTGGTAAAACTTCATCATTTATTCACTAACAGAAGTGTCTCTACAGCATTGATTATGTAGCCTTCAAGCTAATAGAGATCCCCTGTTTTGTGAATTCTTGGCACATACCATAGTTATTAAAGCTTGTAAGTAAATACAGAGGAAATTTTGATGGTAGACTCAATTGATTATTTTAAACGTTATATTCTGATATAAATGTACCTATTTGTCCCCTAGATTTTGAAATAATTTTGTCTATTATACAAGCCATATACAGCATTACAGTGATCATTTTCTAAATTCATTGGTGTCATTGATATAATAATACAAGTTAAATGATCATATTGAAAATTGGCAAGGGTGTGGTACAGAGATGATGCATATACACTGCTGGTAACAGTATACATTGCATACACATGTTTGGAATATAATTTAAT
>NW_012154618.1:363243-365245 GCF_000956105.1 Propithecus coquereli | reverse complement strand
TTATAAATATCTTTGTTTATTTAAAAGATTCTGTTTTGAAGAGTGTAGGATTATTAACTACCACACAGTAAAGCAGCTAATTTGTAAAATATTGCTACGATTAACACTTAAACCAGAGGTTGGATTAATTCATCAGAAGCCACCTGAAGGTTTGTGTAACTATGACTGAGCTAGTTTTTTCATATAGTTTAGGAAAGACAGAAATAATTAAGATCAGAATCTTCAGAGGCAGTAAGCATAGTGATTAAAATTATAAACCTTCTGAATCCTAGCTCTGCATCTTATTATTTTAGTGAGCATAGACAAGCATTTAACTTGTCTTTGCCTCAGTCTCTAAATCTATAAAATGAGGTTAATAATAGTACCTACCTCACAAGATTATGGTAAAATACAAATTATTTAATATATAAGCTGTGCTCTGGATATGGTTTGTTTGTCTCCATCAAATCGCATGTTGAAATTTGATCCCTAGTGTGGCAGTATTGGGAGATGGAGCCTAGTGATGGTGTTTGGATCACAGAGGCGAATCCGTCATGAATGGCTTGGTGCTGTTCTTGTGGTAGTGGGTGACTTCTCCCTCTCGTGAGACTGGATTGGTAATTGTGCAAATGAATTAGTTCCTGTGTGAGTGGGTTGTTATAAAGCCAGGATGCCCCTCAGGTTTGGTCCTTCTTCTCATGAGCCTGCACAAAAGCCCTCACCAGAAGCCTAGCAGATTCCGGTGCCATACTTCTTGTCCAGCCTGCAGAACCATGAGTTAAATAAACCTCTTTGCTTTGTAAATTACCCAATATTTCTTTATAGCAACACAAAATGGACTGAGACAATACACAGTCCTTAGAGCAGTGCTTCGTGCACAGCCAATGCTCTATAATTATTAGCTGTAACTACTTACGATTTCATTTTTATTTCATACTGTCCATGAGGATTTTGTGCCTTTTGAGCCTCTTTCTCATTTCTCCTTCTGCCTGTTCTTTAAGTGCCGAGACTCCCCAAAGGTTAATCACTGATTTGACTCTCTTCTTACTTTGTACTTTGCATGGGCTATGTCACCTGGTTCAGTGGTTTTGATCATCACCTCTGGACGATTTGTCCCTAATCCCTCTTCCTTAAGCTCCCATCCTGAATTCCCAACAGTCTAATATAAAAATAGATCTGAAGTGATGATGCTCTGATTAAATAAACAAATAATAACCAAAACCCTTATCACATGTTCAAGGGCCTTCAGAATCTGTGCCTAGCCACTGTCTCCCTGCATACCCTATACTACTAGTCCATCAAAATATGATTTGTGATATTCCAAATATGCAACAGGCCTTTATACCTGTGTCTTTCTCCATCAGCTAAAATCTAACATAGTCTTCAAGACCCAGCTCACATGTCATTTTTTTCTTGGTTCTTATACAAGTCTGAAGTGTAGCAGGCATTTTTGACATATTCACAAATCTCACCGTTCTCACCCTATCCCAAACCATCACCAAGTTTTGTTGCTTTTACCTCCAAAATATTTATTGAATCTTTCTACTTCTCTATATTCATTGCTTCTACCCAAGTTCTAGCCACCACCCTCTCTCATCTGGATCTCAATAGCAATCTCTTTTTTGCTCCCCCCTCGCCCACTCTTATATCCTCCAATGCATTGTGAATTGAATCATATCATTCCCCTTGCTAAAGTCATCCAATGGCTTCATAATGAACATAATAGAACCTTAAGTCCTTAATGTGGCCTACGTGATTCTTCACAATATGACCTCTGACCACCTCTCTGATGTTATCTTCAACCATGATCTCCTCCTCACTCTGCTCCTGCAAATACTCCAAGCTTTCTTTCACCTAAAGACCTTTGTAGCTGCCTTTACTTCTCCTGAAATTATGTTTGCCACTCTGGATGCCTATCTCCTACCTGGTGGGACATACCGCATCCTTAGGTTTCGTTGAAATAATTCCTCAGAGAAGTCCCCCACCCTCCTTCCCTGTGATCTAAATTGTATAACCTCTATCG
>NW_012154618.1:362083-363035 GCF_000956105.1 Propithecus coquereli | reverse complement strand
AGTTAATAGCGTAAGGGCTTCCAATACCAACTCCAGTTTTGTGGGTTTATCACTCAGTCATAAAAATTTGCCCTGGGTTAAAATTAAACACACAAAGTCTGTTAGTGCTTTTTGCTTCACAAATGGTGGCAGAATAAGTTTAGATAGAAAGAAACATCAGTTCATGTACCTAGTCCATTCATTGCATATTAACAGTTATTAAATGATATTCCAGTATTTATAAATTCTCACTTTTAATTCATTGATATGTGTACTTAGTTCCCCTATTAGTATGTTTCATAAGAGTTTTCCCATGTGTGAAGAACAAAATCAACACACTGAGTGTAAAGATTTTAGGAAAGAGGACTATATTAATCTTACGATTAGTGCAATAACACAAAGCTAATGATGGCAAGAAATGATATGACATTTATTCAACTTCATCATGAAGGCCAAAATTAAGTTGGTTTTATCCTTAAATTTTGGAGAATAGTCTTTTTCATCTCTGTGATCAAATGCATACTAAATTCTGTAATAGTTGCATTTTTCTTGAACTTTCAGGTTTGATCTTTACTAGAGTGGATATTATTTTTATAGCATAATTTCTCAAACTTGGCATTGTTGACATTTTGGTCCAGATTATTCTTTGTGTGGGGGGGGGGCTGTTTAGTAGCATCCCTGGTTTCTACCCACTAGATGCCAGTAGCACCCCCCACCCACTTCCTAGCTGTGACAACAAAAATGTCTCCAGACATTGCCAAATATCACCTGGGGCTGAGGTAGGGGGTGACAAAATAGCCTCCAGTTGAAGACCAGTTTTATTTTAAAGTTGTTATCATTTACTTCTACTTTTATTAAACTTTAACCATTAAGAAAGCAATTATAAAAGAAAACTTTAATATTGGTTCATTTTTATGTGCTTGGTTTTTCTACTTTTAATAATTGGATAATTTTAATATATGATTTATTTTGT
>NW_012154618.1:359896-362033 GCF_000956105.1 Propithecus coquereli | reverse complement strand
CTTTTGCTTAAGAAGAAAAAATTAATGGTGCCAGGGAATTGCAATTTATTTTATATGCAAATATAGAGTGGGAAATGGTTATCGGGATTAGTCATGACTTCCATTCTGTCTTATTTTAGTTCATTTATCTACCCGCATTCTAAGTCTTGTGAATCTCTACTATATCTATATATTGTTAATATGCAGATTGAGTTTTCACGTAAATGTTCTTCACTTACTGGTAATTTTTGTTCATTATTGGTTTTATAGCTAAAATATTAATGTGAAATAGAGATCTGCCACCTTATTTGTATAACTAACACACAATGGCATATATGCAGAATAAACTATTACTAATACAACTGTTCTTTCATATGTGTATCATACAGATTATCTGGATTAAATATTCAGTAATAGAATCGGGATTCATATGAATTGAATTTGAAAAAAAAACTGAGGGTTCAGTATTTTCATTATTTCAAAATCCTTAAAATGCATAGTTTAAGATTTAAACTAATTTTCATATAATCAAATGAATGATTATTTTAGCATTGCATGTAGAGTAATACAAAGCACTACCCATGTGATACTTATGAAAATAACTGGAACTATTAGAATCAGTGTAATCAAAGGATCGACTTCCCTGAAGCAAAAGAAATATAGCAATCAATAGAAATCGGTATATGAAGCTAAACTGTGTCATCAATATAAAATATCAATAGAGGATTGTCTGTTTTTATTTTTGTTAAGAATTAGTCACAAAACTCAAGTAGGAAAATTAAGTAAAATTATCTAGGTAAAAATATGTCTCAGATTGAATTTAACTACTCTGGAAGTAAGACTTTGGCTATACAGAAAGAGAGTTTTTAAATGAATACCCATTCATTAAGTAAATTCATTAAATTTACCATATGCTTAGTTATAACCAAAACACAAACTAAGCCAAAGTAACACCGATACTGCTCTGAGATTTGTGGCATGCCACCATAGTCCTTTAATGTAACAAGTTCTTTCAGTAGCAACTTTCTAATTCACAGTTCTCCATTGGGAATAACATTAGAATGTATAGATAGTTTACTGCATATTTTTCCTGCTGATTAATGGAACTATTCGGGTAGGGGAAAAATAGCAACAAAATGGTAGGATGTGGAGCATAACCACTGGACTAGAAATTCCTTTCTTCTTTCCCTGGCCTAATGACTGAAACGGGAGGAAAAAGCAAAGAAAAGGAAAGGCTTTAAGGTATGTATAATCTGAAAGATTTCTATGCTATCATCATTTTTTTTTTTCATGGAACTTGAAAAATCATGATGGGATTCTGAAAAGTCTAAGATAAGGGTGAAGTCATTGTATTGTAATGAACTGGAATCTAGAAATGTCTTAAAACAGAGTCAATTGGGATTGGTAATTTATTGTAGAGTGGAAATTATGCTGTGAAAAATCCACTGAGTCTCTTACCAGAAGGGCAAGCAGTAATTGAGCTGGCTAACCGCAGATGGACAGACAGCATGCACTGGACAGCCCCTGTTCTAAGCTTTTGCTGAGGACAAAGTCTCTTTCTATTTTGTAACAATCAATCATACATAACTGTGTCACACTATTATGAATAAATCATTCATTTGCAGCCCAGAAAACAGTAGCAGTTCAGTGATATGATTAAAAAAAAATACAAGACAATTTTAATTCTTGGTGTACCAGGATAAGGTGTTATGTCATTCAAATATTTATGTGTAGTATAAAATTTGAAGTTGCTCAATATACTAAAAAGTGTTTTAACATTTGAAGCTAATCTATTTTAGGCAAACTTTTATGTTTCTTTTTTGATCCCCTCTTCTCTGTTCTCTCCTTTGTCATACTGAAAAACTTAAGTGAAGAAAATATGTTTGCCTCTCAGAATCTAGTTCAGAACATTTTCCACCAAGGGAATTTTTTCAGGATGTGAACTAAAAATGAAAAATATTTTTTTGTCATTAGCCTGAAGCAGAGATTAAGTCTTGGATTTTTGTGGCTCTTTTATCTTAAAACAACAGATTTTCTTTTTAGTGTAAGAATGGAAAGAATGAAGTTATCTTTGAAAATGTTTGAGGTAGAAATGTATAGTCAGCTGTATTGGTGCTTTCTAAACGTTATATTTCCAAGTTAAGTTTTTGTTTGTTTG